>NC_072486.1:27722352-28037794 GCF_027574615.1 Eptesicus fuscus
ATCTAGAGCCTTGCTACTCAGTGTAGTCTGTGCACCAGCACAATGGTATCACTAGGAACTTATGAGAAATGCAGAATCTCAGACCCCACCCCAAGCCAACTGAATCAGAATATTTTTTGGTGCCTGACATGAGAAAGGTTTCTCTCTCACCATGATCAAATAGTGTATTGTGTATGTTGGCAGGGATGGGGAGGAGTGCTGGCCTCCACTCACAGATCAGGAATCCATTCAAGAACAAAGAACCCACTTAGCAGCTCCTCCCTTTAGGACTGTCAGACTTTGTGTGTGTGGTAAAAGACACCTAACATAAACTTTACCATCCAAATCAATTTTAAGCATTCAGGTTCAGTAATGTACATTCACACTGTTGTACAAGCAATCTCCAGAACTCTTCATCTTGCAAAAACTGAAACTCTGTGCCCATTAAACAACTCCCAATTCCTGCCCCGCCAGCTCCTGACCACCACCATCAGAATTACAATAAGACCCTGAAGTGGAGGTTCATAACACCTTCAAGTCTGAGAAGGCTGACCTAGACAGCAATGTGTTCTTCCTAATTCTATGGCCAGGTCTCTAATAAATATCTTACCTGAATTCAGCAAAAATATATCTAATTGCCTTACGAGGAACGAGGGCCAACCCCCTTACCCGCAGCTTCTGTGATTACCATCTAGCCCCAGCCGGTTTGGCTTAGTAGATAAGAGCATCAGCTTTGGGACTCAAGGGTCCCAGGTTCAATTCTGGTCAAGGGCACATGCTGTGTCTGTGGGCTCAATCCCCAGTAGGGGACGTGTAGGAGGCAGCCAATCAATGCTTCTCATCATTGATGTTTCTCCCTTCCTCTCTGAAATCAATAAAAAAAAAAAAAAAAGAAGACCACCACCTACCACTTAGTGCCCTCCTAACAAGTTTGGATCAGTAAGTCATAACTGAAGATGAACCTTCTTAACTGATAATGTTCAAATTCAATCCATTAGGCCAGAGGCCCTTAAGGACAGGGAGAAACGATAAACAGATACCATTTGGTATGGGCCTTCTCGTTATTTTTATCAGTAAAAATATGTAAACAGCCTGGACACAATTGGATTTCCATTATGTGGTCTACTAACAGGAAAAAAAAAGTGAGTGTGCTAAAATGTAGTGGTAGAAGTCTAGTAATTACAAATTCTAATTTGTTTCTGCCATAGATCAAATAAATTCTTCTTACAAGTTAACTAAATAAAGCATGTAAGCTTCTAATTTCAGCTTTGTTCTAATCGTTTAACTTTTTTACAGAATTGTCTTGATTTTGAAACCCTGGCATTCAAACACATCCTGAATTCTGTCTAGTTTTTGAATGTGAGTCACTCAATACTTGCATTAAAATAAAAAACAGATCCTGGTTGCCTATCTTTATTTCCTTCAATTAATTCACATATAGTTACTGCGATGTGAGAGGTAATATTATAAGAACAGTTTCTGTAATAGTAAGTATGGGTCAAAATAGCATCTATAATAGGTAATGATAAGCTAATTTATTTAAATTAGTCAACAACCTTGGATCTTGTAGCATCAAGTCAGGCATTCCCAACCCTCTTTTCTCTTGCTTCCTCAACCATAGCAGTTGGAAACCTAAAACATTCACTATTCCAGACTCCTCAGGAATAGTCATGGGCCCAGTTCTAGCCAATAAGATGTAACTAAAGTCAGTAGATGGAGTTTCTAGAAAAGTTTTTATTAAGGGAAACAGTTGGCTGGCAAGTATTTTGTCCACAATAAACTAATTTTAAAAGATGAAACTAAATTAAACAAGTAGCTTGAACGAAATTACAAAGAGGAGTGCATTAAAAAAAATAGCAGCAGTAAAATCTCTTCAAGAATGAAAATGACAGGCTAAAAATACTCGTAGAAAATATTAATTTGCTACTAGTAATCTTATATTCTTCTTCTTTGTTTTAATGGATGACTTGTATGCACATCTTCCAGCTTGTCCTCTGGAGGCTTTGGCACAGTTGAAATCACCTAGTTTAAAAAAAGAGAACCAGAAAAACTTAATTTTTATAGTCAAAGAATAAATAAAGAAGACATAATATGTCCAGTAGTTCAATCCTTGCTATCACGTTTGAAGCAGAGCTAACCCAAGTTCAAGGTACAGCCTACAATCTAGGCACAGAGCAAAGTTTTCTGTCCAAACACTGATGGGAGTAAAAAATTTTTTTAATTTAAAAAGTTTTTAAAAATATATATTATTGATTTTTTACAGAGAGGAAGGGAGAGGGATAGAAAGTTAGAAACATTGATCAGCTGCCTCCTGCACACTCCTCACTGGGGATGTGCCCGCAACCAAGGTACATGCCCTTGACTGGAATCGAACCTGGGACCCTTGAGTCCGCAGGCCGACGCTCTATCCACTGAGCCAAACTGGTTAGGGCTAATTTAAATTCTTTATTGTTTAAAGTATTACATGAGTCTTCTTTTTCCCTTTGACCTCTCCCCAGCTGCTCCCACCCCCCTCTCCCCAGCACATTCCCTCACCCCCCTACTGTCTGTGTCCATTGGTTATGCTCATATGCATGCATACAAGTCCTTTGGTTGATCTCTTACCCCCTCATCCCCACCTTCATTTTTAAAGCCATTTAACAAGAAAAAAATTTTGAGGGAGAGAAGTAAACATGCTCTACTTAACATTCCTTTGTAGATCTGAAGTCCCTTGTTATTTTATGGGTACAGATAGATATCCTGCTTGCATACAACTTGAAACACTGATAATGTCTGATATATTTAGTGACATGGAGGTTTGGGGGGTGGTGGTGGTGGTGAAAAATTTAAAGAAATAATCAGAAAATGTTATAATCCTCAATTTCTTAGGGAAAATGAAATCAATGCATCATGGAAAAAAGAGTAGACAATAAGTTAAAGCAGAATAAGACAGTCTTCACTTAAACTGTGAAATTATTTGAAACCATAGTAAATTATACTTAGTACTAGAGGCCCGATGCACAAATTCATGCACGGGTGGGGTCCAGGTGGCCAGGGTAGATCGGCAGGGCTGGCCAGGGGGAGGGGCCGAGGGTGGTTGGCTGGTTGGCCCCGCCCCCTGGTCAAACTCCTGGTCGAATTCCCAGTAGAACTCCTGGTCCAGGGGACAATTTGCATAATAGCCTTTTTTACTGTATAGGATTTCTCCTTATTGTTCTACTGTTTCTATTCCTAGGATTTGGGCCTAACATATTTTTTCTTGAAAAAACAGTCAGCTCTGGCTGAGATGGCTCTGTGTCTGTATCCATGCCTTAGTTCAGCTGTATGTGAAGAAAGGAAGGGTTGCCAGCACAAACTAAAAAACTTAAAAGAGGCTTAAGCATAAAAACTGTGTCCATAGATTTTTATTACTATAAAACAACCCCTTATCCTTAATCAGATAATAATTTTCAGGTAAAAAATGTACATAAGGTAAGCTACCTTGCCCCTCCTTAATCACATTATAAAACATAGTATTCTGTTTCTTTTGTTAAAGATGTTTTTTATTGATTTTTAGAGACAGGAAAGGAAAGGGAGGGGGAGAGAGAAAAACACTGAGTTTCGGTCAGCTACCTCCTGCATGCCCCCTGCTGGAGATCAAGCCCCCAACCCAGGCATGTACCCTGACCGGGAATCGAACCAACAACCTTTCAGTACACAGGATGACACCCAACCAACTGAGCCACACCAGCAGGGCTAGTATTCTGTTTCTTGTTTAAGGCAAGGATTAATGGTATCAAAGCAAATGGTATTTGTTAGTAAAATTCAGTAAACACATCAAAAACTAAAAATGAAAAATAGTAAATGACAATACTAAAGTTCTCATAAATAACTCTCCATTTAGGGTTAGTCCTATAACCAAATCGTCTCTTAGAAGTCTTCTTTAAATGGTCTTACCTCTTTAAGTTTATTCCGAATTAAATTCGCTGTTGTATTCAAGGAGTCATCATGCATATCCACTTTGGGTATGTCTGGTAACTGAGGCCCAATCAGCACCTCATTACTGCTAGTGCTTGTTTCAAGAAAAGGTCCGAGTTTACGATCATCTTCTCTTCTTCTCTTCCGCTCCTGCAGTTGTGTTGTCCTAGGCATAAATCTGTCAACTGCCTCTGAAGGAGTAAGAGCCTTCTGTGCACCAGGGCAGGCCACTGAATTTTTTAAAGTTTTCATGTGCATTTTCTGCAAAGAGTCATTGTGGTTACAATGCCCCACTGTTTCATCACAGTTTCTCCCATGCTGAGAGGAGCTTGATGCTCTGTTCTCATACTCTCCTGACGAACACATACATGTTGAGGAGAAATAACATAAAGGCAATTCACAAGAATAAGGAAGACAAGGATCTGAGTTCCCAGCAGAAGTGTTCAGCGCAGCTTCACAAAATCCAGATTTCTTTGAATGGAAGTTCTGTCTAAAATCTTTTGTGTCTTTATACTCTGTAACCAGTTTCTTCTTTGTCATGAAATAATCTTTACATTACAATTTAAAAGGTGGGAGAAAGGGAAACAGAAATAGTTCATTTGTTTTCATCATTCAGAAAAGTGTAATTCTAAAAACAAACATTGCTTTAAAATGTTAACAAACGTTACCCTTACAATTTGGGCAGGCAATACCTTCATGTGGTTTAAAAGCTAAAAAGGATAAAGGTATAGTAGTGTCACACTACACTCTTTCTTTGCTCCCCGTATGCCTGGTTTCCACCC
Source organism: Eptesicus fuscus (assembly GCF_027574615.1). Taxonomy (NCBI): domain Eukaryota; kingdom Metazoa; phylum Chordata; class Mammalia; order Chiroptera; family Vespertilionidae; genus Eptesicus; species Eptesicus fuscus. The sequence goes on from NC_072486.1 coordinate 27,727,050, forward strand.
CCCATAAATAATCATTATTTTTACTTTCTTACTCATCTGTCCAGTATGTCTTCCTTCCACCTACCCCTCTTTCTCTCCTGCAATACCCATTTCTTTGCACCTTTGTGTTTTCCAGTTAACTGTAGATCTTGGGAGAGTTTTTCCATGTTATTACATACAGTATGAGTGTATATGCTGCTTAGTTTTTATAGGAAGCAATAAGCTGGGCCCATATTTAATAATTTCCTTTGCCCCTCACACGTACAAGTTTGTATGGAGCTAGTTATTTACATATCCCACAGGTTAAAGTTCAGTCTCTACAACTTACCAGGGACTCTCAACAGCTCTCTTGCCAAATTTTTAGGTAAATTTTTAAAGAATCTCCCCACTTATTTCTCTCTTCACCAATGTCACATGCCCATTCCCCAATCAGCCACAAACTCATCATATTCAATAGCTTTATGGACATTGACTTTGACTTTTACCCAAAGGGTGGAAATTTGGTAATCTAAGCCTCTAGTAGCATTCAGATTTCAGACCACAATGCTATCTTAATCTAATTCTGACTGCTCTAGTCCTTCAACCCACATACCAGATCCCATGACTCCGTTCCAGGCATCTGGAATTTGTGTCTAGGGAAACTCAGTTGGGCATATGAGGCACCTGGCCAGCTGTTGGTCAAAAGTAAAACTTTCCCACTTTTAGCAGTTTTAGATTAGCCAAAGGGGACTGGTCTATAAATTCTAATTGTTTCTCACTTCAAGTAAAAGCTTTAATTCCTTAGCATGGGACACAAGGCCCTTTATGATTCATTTTCTGGCCACTTTTCTAATGTTACCTCTAACCGAAGCCCGTGTGTGGTTATCCTGTACTACTCACAGCTCCTTAAGATGCACGATGCTCCTTTATTCCACTGGGCCTTTAAACATGCTATCTGGCCCACCTTTCCATTCTTCCTCTCCCCTTCTGAATCATGTCCACTTATCCATCAAAACTCAGCCCCCTCTCACATCCTGTAGGAAGTCTCCCACAAACCAACATCTCTCTCTTCCCAGCCCAGATTACGTTGAGTGCTACAAAAAAATCGTGGTACAGTTGTTGAATATTGTGATCATTTACTTGCCCCTCTTCCCACTAGACTGAGAGCTCCATGAAGCAATACTTAGCAGAATTCCTGACACATAGGTTTTAGTAACAGGCTTCCCATACCTTTATTTTTAGTAGCTCTTGCTATATAAGCCTTCCTCTCTTGTAATTTTTTTCTAGTTTCTTCAACTGTCTCAAATTCCGGAGCATAGCACACATGAAGCAATCCACCAAAGAAACTCTGTTCATCCATTTTCCTCTTGGCTATCCTAAACAGAAGAACATGATAGCATGGTTTATTAATCTAGATTTACTTAGGATGAAAACTTGACCAGTATACAATGCATAGATCTAAAGAGCAAAGTCCAGCTTTTGCTATGTGTGTGTACATCATATGGGTTGGAAATTAAGTAATTTGCTTATGGATGGAATTGGCCTTCTTGATCTAGTGCATACTCTAAGAGCCTTTCCTCCCCTCTCCCAACAGTGTTAATGGGGTTTGAGCTAAGTCATCCACACATATCTAGGCTCCCTTTAACCAACTTAGAATCCAGCTGGTTAGCCTAAGGTACACAATCCATTGCCATAGAGATTTTCTCTGTGTTGAGTTAAATGGCCCTTGAGAGTTAGCTCATACCTAATTTAGCCTTCTCAGCACAATGTGTTCTTATATAAAAAATTAATTAAAATATTGTAACTGTAAAACCTTCAATAATTGAGGAAATACTGAATATATAACAACTAATCAATGAGAGGATGGTATCATTCAACAAATACTTACTAGTACTAAACATCTATAACTGGTCCGGCATTATAATAAATACTGAGGTACTTCTGTGCTCAGGGATAAGAAGAAGAGATTTTTGAGATTTTTACCACATGCCAGGCAGTGTCCTGAGTGCTTCACTTGAATTAACCCTTCACAACAACCCTATGATGAATGTATGGCCTGGGGAGATTTCGAACTTGGTCATGTTTACCATGGAGAGTGGAGCTGGGATTCAAATCCAGATGTCGAACTCCAAGGCCAATTGTACTAGGTAGGTGCTGTGGGAAATGCAAAGACTCTAGAAAATAGCTTCCCAAACGATGAGGAGCTGGCAAGTTGGTTAGGAAAGTGAGACTGCATTTAAGAGCGACCTGAGAATAACACCTGACCCCATAAAGTAAGTGCTTTATGGCAGACAAGTGCTATTTGTGGCACAGAAAAGAAAATATGAATTGTAATAACCAGGGAAGGATGGGTCTTGGAACAAATTAGGAGGAGGGAGGGTTTACATAAAAACAGGTAAGGCATTTTACATTTCAGCATTTTTGGAACAGTTTATGTTATATAGAAAGCTGGAAGAGATGGCATTAATTCACATAGGTGCACAACAGTAAAAACCTCAATAACTAATGTTTACTGCATTCTGAACAGGAGGCGTTATGCTAAGCCCTTTACATGGATTACCTCATTTCAGCCTCACGCAATTTCAATAAGCAGGTCCTTTTATCATATGGATTTTATAGAATAAGCAAAACAGGCTTACTAGGGTTTAATAACTTGTCCAAGATCATGACGTTAGTAAGCAAGGGAATTGGAAAACTTACTCTAAACCCAATTTTTAATCTTACCGCCCCACATGACAAAGTGTTACACACGAGAATGATGTGATAGAAAGTGTTTTAGTAAGGCAAACATTTAAAAAGACTGGAGGAAGACAAGAACGACAAAGGGCCATGTTACTGGGTAATTCAGGTATGAATGTGGGAAAACTGGGGCCTCAACAATAGCCATGGCAGTGAGGGCAGTAGGACAGTGCTTAACTTGCACATTACCTTGCACTTTGTAAATTCATATATTTAATAAGATAAACTTCTGTAAATTCTTCTGCTGGGTATTCATCTAGAGCATTATACTGTTCAATTGCACCATACAGAGCAAATCGTTCAACTAATTCCTTCATCGCTCCCACTGCAGGAACTCCTTGTATTAATAAGTACCGAGATTCCAAATTAATTGTATATACCTAAAAGAAATGCAAACAAGTTCAGTGTATTTCGTAAATAAGCCTAAGACAAGTCTGCTTTTAAAAATAGCCAAAAGCTTTAAAAACAAGAAATATTTTTCAACCAGTTTTCAGAAAACAAAAAAAATGTGCCTTTCTCTCTGATAAATAGCTCACTCCACGTGAATTCACCTAACTAAAGCATAAAATAGACCACCTTCAATGGATAGATTTTCCAGAAATGGGCTGGGTACAGTTACTGGAAAGAGTTCAATAGTCACTGAGCGCTTACTATGTGCCAAGGAGAGCCGTAAACACGAAAGATACAATGATTAAAGCGAAGCCCCGTTTTCGCAGAGCTGACGGCCTCGCCGTGGACCAAAGGGGCCGTGAGAACCTTGGGTAGCTGACGAGGATTCCTCAGACCCCTCTGCCACGAGAGATGGGTCCGCCCGCAGCCGCTCAAGCCTTTCCTTAGGCTGGGCGTGTGGGGCTAGAACTCACAAGTATTGAGGGTAACAAATGAAATGAGAATCACTTTACCCTCACGGCACGAGGCCGTCGCCCCTCCCGGTACTTGGCCCGCGTGTCGCAAGGAGCCCTTTGGACGTGGTGGTCGAACAAGCCGCCGAGCTCCCCGCCGACCGACGCCATCTTGGCGGCTCTGGCTCTCCCAGAAACGACAACATCCGCCGGCTGCACTCCCGTTTATCCAATAAGAGAGAGGGAATGGGTCCAGGCGTGCCGGGATTGGCTGGAGAATCGACAGCGTCGGCCGTCGTTTCCTACAAAAGAGGATTTGTGAACGGGGTGCCGCCCCCCAGCGGCGCGGCGGAGAGGCCAGGAAGGAGGCAGAAGGCTGGCTTGCCCTCCCCTACGCGCGTTGAAAAGCGCCACGGGAAGGGGGCGGGGCCGCGAACAGGGGGCGGGGCCGCGAGACCGGGGGGGGGTGAGGGGGCGGGGCCGCTGGGAGGGGCGGGGCCGATCGATGTTATCCAGCTCCTACGCCCGGGCCTGCGGGCTCGGCCGAGAGTCGGCGAGGGTGGGCGGCTGGGGTGTCGGGGGTGGCCGACGATGTGGGGCAGCGAACGCCCGGTGGGTGCGGGTGGGGCGGCCGTGACTGTGGCCTTCACCAACGCTCGCGACTGCTTCCTCCATTTGCCGCGGCGCCTCGTGTCCCAGCTGCACCTGCTGCAGGTAACGCGCCGGCCTCGGACCGGCCTCGGACCTGGAGGCTGGACTCCGGGTCGGTAGTCGGGGGTCGGGCGGGCCGAGCTTTCCAGGGACGCGGTGGCCTCGGGCCTCTCTCGGCGGCGGGCACGGGGCTGCTCTCCCGGCGCCGCTGAGCGGCGAGGAGGCCAGACCGGAGGGCCCGTCGAGGGCAGGGCCGGGGCGGGGGGTGGGGGGCCGTCTCGGCAGCCCCGCCGCGTCGGGGCAGCCCGGGTTTCAGTTCACTGGCCTTATTCCAGCGCCTTCCGGCCGGTGCACCTGGGCTTCTAACTACTTTATACTCTGTTTTTGCGTTCAGGTGTTACTCCAGGTTGGAAAGCTCTGGAGAAGTCGTTTCTTTTGTTGTTTGTTTTTTAAAAATCTTTTCCCGCCAGAGACGTCCAGGTGCCTGCGCGGCCGTGGTGCGGGCCCCCGGGGGGAGGGAGGCGGTGTGTTTGCCGAGTCCGGAGGTTAACCGGGCCGAGCCCCGCTCCCACCGGCGGGCTGGGCGGGCAGGGTGCGGGTTCGGCCCGGAACCCCCCGGAGGCGTGCGGGGACGGGCCGGGGGCCGTGCACCTGGGACGTGTGTAGGTAACATGGTTTGAACCAGGCTGTCAGTTGCCCTTCTAGAGGTTGCGGTTGTGATTCGTGGCCCTAACCGCTGGCAGAGATACAGCGCCCCCACTTTCATAACCAAAAACGGGCACCTGCGCTGCGAGTTTGAGTGTGTTTACGGGGCAAAAGGCTGGTGTAGAGGCGTCCCTTGCTGGTTCCCGGCCACTGCAGTGAAACGAGTACGGCAGTGAAGCCGGTGCTGGTCTTTTGCTGGTGGAGGGTTTTGCTTCTAATTTGTAAAAACTGCCAGCATCTGTGAAGCGCAATTAAGCGAAGCCCAGTAGAAGGAGATACACCTGTATTTGACATCCTTGAAAACCCTGGGTGTGTGGCAAGCCACCACTGGCTAATCCACGCAGGAAATAGGTAAGATTTTGCAATAATTTCAAAATAATTTCCACCTGAGCTGCTTCTCGGTACCTGTTTTTCTAGAACAGCAATTTTCAACCCATGTACCGCCAAGAATTTTTAAAACATGCAATCCCTGACCATTAAGGCAGGGGCACTGACCTCTTTTTCCTTAAGGTTGTCAAATTAAAAGATGACAACAGCCAACACAACAATAGCCATCTGGTGTGAATCAATCAAAATTCTATCTTATTTTTTGTCACATCGGCAAAAATTATATTTTTTGGTGTGCTGCAGAATTTTAGTAATTAGTTTAAGTGTACGATGAGATGAAAAAGATTGAAAATCTCAGTTCTAGATTATTTCCTCCCCCCGCCCCCCCCCCATCTTTCAAAGCATACCAAATCCAGCAGATCCTTCCGTTATTTCTTTTACCATAAGGCAGGCAACCTTTTGGCCTGACAAGCTTCATTCATGGCTGGAGACTGGTCACTATAACCACATCCTGGGTAGACTCTGCCCTGTGCTCTGTCAGCTTGGACGACTTTCAGCGTGCTTTCAGCCCCCACCTGAGTTTAAAATAATAGACTCCCCACCTAAGGAGATTATAGGAATGCTTTCTTATAGTAACTAATAGTTTGATCCCAGTGTGAATGCTATGTCATATTCATCATTATTTAAGGATTTAGTGGTTTTGCCGAAAACGGTTTGGCTCAGTGGGTAGAGCTTCGGCCTTCGGACTGAAGGGTCCTGGGTTCGATTCCTGTCAAGGGCATGTACCTTGGCTGCGGGCACATCCTCAGTAGGAGGTGTGCGGGAGGCAGCTGATCGATGTTTCTCTCTCATCGATGTTTCTAACTCTCTATCCTTCTCCCTTCCTCTCTGTGAAAAATCAATAAAATATATTTAAAAAAAAAAGAATTTAGTGGTTTTGATCTTTGTTTTAAATTTTGAGCCCTCAGTAAGTATTCATAAGAAACCATGAATATCTTTTTGAAAATTAAATCTCTTCAACCTTAGCACGAATTGTTTCTGTCTAGCCTATATCAGCAGAACAGGCCAACTTTTCTCCCCAATTTTAAAGTAACACATAATTTATAGAAAATTTGGAAAGCACAGAAAATTATAAACAAGAAAATAAAAGTTACCCATAATCCCCAAACCTAGAGATAACTAATTTTAACAGTTTGAATCACATCTCCTAGTTTTTTTTCTAATCTTTAATTATTTTTAACACGAAGTCCTGCACTATACATAGTTTTCTCTTGTTATTTTCGTATAGTGTTATTGAGTGTTTTACTTTGTTAAAAGGTAATCATCATTTTCCATGGTTAATTTGTATTCTATCATAAATTTGCCATAATTTATTTAATTATTCACTGTAATTGAACATTTATATTGTATTTAATTTTTAGAGATTAAAGGTGATGCTATAATTAATTAAAAGTTTAAAATAGAACATCTTTGTTTATAAAACATTGTTTTTATTTGTTTATTTAAGATAGGTTCCCAGAATTATTGGGTTAGAGCAGCGATTTTCAACCTTTTTCATCTCCTGGCACACATAAACTAATTACTAAAATTCTGTGGCACACCAAAAAGTATATTATATTGCTGATCTGACAAAAAAAAAGGTATAAATTTGATTCATTCATACTGGATGGCTCTCATTGTGTTGGCTGTTGTCATTTTTTTATTTGACAATCTAAGGAAAAGAGGTCAGTGCCCCTGACTAAATAGTGAGGTATTGCATGTTTTAAACATTCTTGCGGCACACCGGTTGAAAATCACTGGGTTAGAGGGCGTAGGTAATTATTAAAGCAGAAAGTCCTGAGTTGGGAGTTAATAGTTTGAATTATTTTATTTGGGCTGAAGCATTGCGTACATAATACAGATAATGCTGTAATGGGAAGAGGTCCGAACAGTGGTTCTCTGCTCAGTGAAGACTTACCTGGAAGCTTTTAAAAATACAGATGTTCTGGTTCTTCCTCAGGCCTGTGGAATCAGAACTTGGGGGGGATAGGCTTCTGTATGTGTAAAATTTTTCTTCAGAAATGAGTTGAAACTCTGTTACAGAATCATAAACTGTTAATGGAGAAAGGGACCTTAGTTACCCCATAGGAACACCTCAGAAATAACTGCGGTTCAGTTTCAGGCAACCACAATAAAGCAGGTATGGCAATAAATCGAGTCAGTGTGTTTTGCTGGTTGGAGGGTCTTGCCTTCAGAGTTAAAAAATGCCACATCTAAAAGGGGTGGGGCATCTGTGAAGCTCAGTAAAGCGAAGTGCAGTTAAACAAGGTGTGCCTGTGGCCTTGTCTGTGCCTTCACAGACGGAAACCAGCATTCCTGGGCCAGTACCACTTCCCTGCAGGGAACGTGCCTTCTGGTCTGTAACTCACTCTGCATCACCCAGCAAGCCTTCTCAGTGTTTCTTCTATAGCCCAGCTCCTTCCCCTTCTGTACATTTTCCCTCATTCCATGTATAATCCTACCTCCTTCATACAGTTTTCAAATTCTCTGTCGCCTACATTTGTGTCCTTTTCAGAATTTCATAGCTGTGCTTATGTGACACATTTACTTGTTACACTCTTCTCTGCGTTTCAGGTATTCTCTTTTGTTTATCAAGTCCTGTTTTCAGGACTAGTTATGCAGTAATTGTTTTAACTCAGGATTTCTTAACCGTGGCACCATTGCCATTCGACGCTGGATAATTTTTTGTTGTGGGGTGCTGTCCTGGGTATGGGAAGATACTTAGCATGGCTGGCCTCTATCCATTCGGTGCCGGTGGTACTCCCCCTCCCAGTGCTGACAAACACAAATGTCTCCAGACATTGCCATATGTCTCCTGGGGGACAAAATCACCCCCAGTTGAGAACAACTGCTTTAACTCAGTTTGTCTGTGTTCTGGGCTCAATACTTGCTGTGATGGATGAAATAGGGGAGAGGATTCATATCCACACTGAATACAAACACATGAACCTAAATCACCTTCCAGAGGGGGCCAGGTACAGATTTGTCATTGCCTTTGTGTTAACCAGAAATAACTTGGCCGGTCCTAAGGCATTGCAACCAATGGTTTCACCTGGAGGTTTGGCCAAAAGCAGGCAGTCGATGGTATGTTGATCAGATTAAACTGGAAAAGGGGCTCCTTTCTCTCCAGCCGGTCCTTTTTTTTTCCTCTTCTGCCTAGGGGCTCTGTAGTCCAGTGAAAAACTTTTGACATAAAAATGAACTCAGAACAGTATTAGTCTGCAAAGTTTACCAAATCCAGCCGAACATATAGGATGACTTTATGGGGCTGGTTACTACATTTTGACCAAATGAATAATTGAAGTATTTTTCCTGTTTAATAAAGTTGAGTTCCCTCTTTTCCAGTGAGTTGATGGAATTCTCCTTTTCGATATTTCAGGGCATATTTTATTTTTTAAAAATATATTTTTATTGATTTCAGAGAGGAAGGGAGAGGGAGAGAGAGATAGAAACATCAATGATGAGAGAGAATCATTGATTGGCTGCCTCCTGCATGCCCCCCACTGGGGATGGAGCCCACAACCCTGGGCATATGCCCTTGACTGGAATTGAACCTGGGACCTTTCAGTCCGAAGGCTGAAGCTCTATCCACTGAGCCAAATTGGCTAGGGCTCAGGGCATATTTTATATTTCCTCATTTAGCACCTTTGGTTTTATTTATTTAAATCCTCACCTGAGGATATTTTTTCTATTGATTTTCAGAGTGGAAGTGGGAGACATACACATACAACAATTGGTTGCCTCCTGCACCCCACGCAGGGGTAGAACCTGAAACTGAGATACATGCCCTTGACTGGGAATCAAACCTGGGACCCTTTGGTCCGTGGGCCGATGCTCTAACCACTGAGTTAAACCAGCCAGGGCAGCATCTCTGGCTTTAAAAGTTACTTCTTATGAAATACAGGAACTGATCTGCGCTATATCCACTGACTGATGAAATCCCGTAGAAAGCATCTGGGATTGGTCAACTTCACTCTTGTAACCTCAGCTCCTACAGTTACAGCTGACATAGTAACTGAGGGCTTTTGACTCCAAATCTAGGGCTCTTTCCACTTGTCCACACCGTACTCAGTAGAAAGATTTTTGTCAGCCAGAACACTGAGACTGTCCTGTGAAGAATTGTGAGAAAAATTACATAACTCAGTGATACACAATGATTTTTTTAATACAAAGTTTGAATAACATGGTCAATTCAAAGTACATTAGATTGCCCCAGAATTGGCTCCAAAATCACCCCATTTGAGAACAGCTGTTTTAACTCACTCACTTTGTCCTTTGAAATTTGTTCTGTTTAAAGAAACACAATAAGCAGCCTCTTACCAGTTTTGAAATAGTAAAATATATATATATCAATGGATTTATTATTTAATAACTTAAATTTAGTGGATTTATTTTGATACAAGTAAATGAATTTAATAATACTAAAATTTCCTGATAAGTGTCAGTAGCTATGCATAAAATTCTTTTGTTTTATTAAAAAATGATCTATGTGTAAAAATGCTATGACAAAATGTTAAGGGGGGGGAAGGATACTAAATCATGCTATAATATACAACTATGTAAAAAATTAACTTGTTACCGAGGGGAAGGAGGGTCAGGAAGGATGAAGAGCCTAAAGGGGGTCAACTATGTGATGTCGAAAGGAGACTAGACTCTGGGTGATGAGCACACAATGGAGTATTACAGATGCGTGTTATAAAGTTGTACGCCTGACATTTATATAATGTTAACCCATGTGACCCCAATACATATGCTTAGAAAGGAGCATTAGCCAGAAATAGGTAGAATTCTTCACGTGGTTGTCTTTTTGTGAAGGAAATATCAATAATTACTGTTTCTCCTTCCACGTTTATATGTTTTTTAAGGTTTCTATGATGGGTTTGTAATTCTTTAATCATAGAAAACATTGTTTTAATCCTTAGTCACAAACTTACATATTTTATGTAAATACTCTTAATGAGAATAAATGTTATTTTGTTATTTTTTAACATATAAATGTTTCCATAGTTCTAGAACTTTAAAAATTTTATTTAAGAAGCTGCATAATATAAAATTTCTGGAAGTGTACATAAGAAGCTGTTAACAGTAATTACCTCTGGGAACAGGGATCTGCCCTTACATGTCATGCTTTTGTACTTTTACCATGTGCATTTATTCTTCTAATAAATAAATAGTTATATTTTTAATAATCATGATATGTTACTGACTCATACTTTACTAAAATAGTAAATGTGTAGCTTATTTAATAATTTCCATATTGATAGACAAGCCAATCCTAAGTTTTTATTACAGAAAATACTGCAGAGATATGTTCTGCTGTAGGTTTTTCTTCTTTGAATCATTAATTCAGAATATATATCTCAAGGCTATATAAGTTCATTGGCTACCTGTTGCCATTTTGAATTTATAATGCCATCATAAATGTAAGTGTATGTTTTCATCCATAGTATCACCAGTGTTGGGTGTCGAAAATGATTATAGTGTTTTGGATGCTATGATAGAGGTGGATAACAGAGAGCAATCAACTATTGTAGAACTCTTTTTGTTTGTAGTTTTGCCATTTATGTGAGTCCAGAAAAGCATGTAAAAACTTTCAAAACCCTTCTCCCCCATTTTTAATTTCTTGAATAAATAGAATCAAGCTATCGAAGTAACGTGGAGTCACCAGCCTGCATTCTTGAGCTGGGTGGAAGGCAGGCATTTTAGTGATCAAGGTGAAAATGTGGCTGAAATTAACAGACAAGTTGGTCAGAAACTTGGACTCTCAAATGGGGAACAGGTAAGCATAAAATGTTATGACAATGACTTTCTTTTAATATCACATAATACAGCGATGGAGATAAAATGTAAAGTTCAGATTTTTTTTTAAGGAGAGATGACACCTAACTTGTGTGCTACTATAATTAGTCCAGGATGTTCAACTTGACAGCATATCCCATTGTTAACTCATTATCTATAATGTACTCATTAAGTCTAGCTTGTAGTCTACTGTGCTCTCTAGTTGATATTGTCTTCTGTTTATTTTACTCACTTTCCAGGTTCCCTAATTTTGTTTTTGTGCAGTTATTTTTGCTTTATAAATTCTTTCATTTTACTTTCTATTATTGAACTTCATGTTATGTGCTTCTGACAAATTTTCTAACCTTCCAGGCTAATACTTGATTTTTAAAAGATCTATCCTACAAAAGAAGGTTATTTTTCCATTTTTATCTTGCCTGTGAATTAAATGTACTTAGATTATAAACTCCAAAGCTTAAGAACTCAGGTTGTATTTTATCATTTTATTATATTCATTAATTCTTTTAAAATATTTTAAACTACAGAAATAATACATTATTATTACAAGTACTTGACACTTAAAGTAAAAAAACCTTTTCCCTTTTCTCTAACCCCAGCCTCAGAACGAATGGGTACTGTATGTTGGGATCTTGTGTCAGAGATACCTTTCCACATATTACCAACAGTATGCATTGAACATTTCTGTATATATGGAATGAAATATTACACAAAATGTCATATTTTTTAACTTATTTTGAACACATGCATGTTTTTCATCATGAGAATAGACCACAGGTGAGAAATCCATAGGCCTAGCACTAGTCCTTTGCTTACCCTAGATTTTTGCTAAAATCTTGAAACTTTAGCACCAGAGTGATGTTAGAAATCACTAACTTCGGTGTCTCACTTTGCAAAACCAGGGAGATGGAATGTTTTGCCCAGGATGTCACAGAAGTTCAGTTCTGCTCTCCTTGAGTCTGTGCCACTCTCCTGTGGGGAATACCCGCTTCTCCTCCTGACCTGGATGTCTCATCAGCACTCTGAGCAGTCCTGCTTGTTTTTAACTCCTGTTTGCTTCAAAGTGAACTTTTACCTGATTTTTTTTGTAGATTCTCTATATTGTAGCAATGCCATTAGGCACTGTCTCCCAAAGAATCGTCTATAGGAATATGAAATGGACTGACTTGCCCAGGACTCTGTATTATTAGTGGGCAGGAGCTGCTTTGTGATTCCTCAGAATCACCCCTTTCAAATAGGGCATATGGGGGGTACTGAAGGGACATTCACTGAGGAATCATGTGAGGCATGTGGGGAAATTTTGCTCCAATCTGCAAAGGCAGATAAGGAGGGGATGGTTACCTGGAGCATTTAATACTTGGTGTCTTGGGATTTTAATCCACCAATCTCTCTAAATGCTTACAGAAGAGGAAAGAAAGAAAGAAGGTAGATTCCAGCTTCTTGTGACTCACTATCATTTGAACTGTATCTATAGTTTGGAATGAGGGGATATTTGTTTTACTTTACTTTTAGCTGTGAATGATAATACCTCTAAATCTAAATAATTGTCTGTGTTCTCTATTTCAGTGTGTTTTTTACTTCTCTAGAATAGAGGCAGCATGCCTTGAAGTTATAAAACAAATAGTTGCAAATGGTATTTATATACTGGATCAGGTCACGACTTGATGACGTTGTTTCTTCTTGCATTTTTTTGACTTACATTAATTTTTTTAAAGTGCTTTTTATTTTACTTTTTAAAAAATGTGTTGAGCTAGGATGTATTTTCCTTCTTGCTATAATTTATTATGAAATACTTTTTTCTAAAATGCTGAATTGGTCAAGTGAAGGACTACACACACACACACACACACACACACTTAATCACATACCTAAAGGGAGAACTTGTTTTTCAGGGATACAAAAATGTCTTTTAAAAGTAGTTTTATATTTTTAATCTTTTCCAGGTGTTTCTCAAGCCATGTTCCCATGTGGTGTCTTGTCAACAAGTTGAGGTGGAACCTCTCTCAGCAGACGATTGGGAGATACTGGTAAAGAAAATAAAATAAGAACTATTCTAGTTTAATATTAAACTACTTCAAAATATCTGTGTCTTTAGATTTCTCTGAGCTTCATCCTATATTCTGAGTTGGTTTGAGTTATAAGAATGACTTGAGATTTTCCTACTAGATACGGAGTAGACAAAATGTAAAGTGAGTTGATCTTTTTGTTGTTGGTTCTAGGAACTGCATGCTGCTTCCCTGGAACAGCATCTTCTAGATCAAATTCGAATAGTTTTTCCAAAAGCCATTTTTCCTGTTTGGGTTGATCAACAAACTTACATATTTATCCAAATTGGTAGGTGCCATTGTAATATTTGCCATCATACTGTATGACACAGCATTGAGTCCAAAGCAGAGGGGAACGTGCACTAATGAGCTTTATTTTCTATACAGTTGCACTCATACCAGCTGCTACTTATGGAAGGTTGGAGACTGACACCAGACTCCTCATTCAGCCAAAGACCCGCCAAGCCAAAGAGAATACATTTTCAAAAGCATATAATGCCCGTGAAACATTTCACAATTATGGAAGAGATCATAAAGGATTGACAAAAGAACTCCAAACCAAGCAACTTCAGTCAAATACTACAAGAGTCACTGGGTGTAATGAAACAGATCCAGAGTATACAATGGACTCACCATCAGTCCCAAGCTTATGGTCTATGATAGGAAGCATCTTTTCTTTTGGGTCTGAGAAGAAACAAGAGACCTACTGGGGTGTAACTGAAATCAATGCGTTCAAAAATATGCAGTCACATGTTGTTCCTCTAGGAAATATTTTCAGAGTGTGCAAATCTCAGCCTCCCAGTATATGCAACGCATCAGCAACATCTGTGTTTCACAAACACTCTGCCATTCATGTATTTCCATGGGACCAAGAATATTTTGATACAGAGCCCAGCTTTACTGTGACCTATGGAAACCTAGTTCAGCTGCTTTCCCCAAAGCAACAGCAAAGTAAAACAAAGCAAAATGTCCTGTCACCTGAAAAAGAGACGCTGGTGTCAGAACCATTAGATCAAAAGCAAGTTAGCCCAGACCATAGTCAAGAAGCGGGTAAGACCTGTGTGCTAAAGGTAGTCTGGAATGGACTTGAGGAATTGAAGAATGCCATAAAATACACCAAAAATGTAGAAGCTCTTCATCTTGGGAAAGTCTGGGTTAGTATAAATTTTATAATTAGGGAGGAAATAATTGTATGTTGTTGGAACTTCTCCAAATTATGAATCAGAATAATGTTTTATATGTAAATTGAAAACCAGTATAATAAGTATCTAAAATCCCTGCAGGGACACATTTCTGATTGTAGGGTGAAGTCCTTGTTTGGGTAATGATTGTGTATTTCCTGCCGAAGTAAACTTTGACAGTAAAATCTTAGGTACAGGCCCAGAGAGGTCAAAATTACTTGCCAGGGATTAAACAGCTAGTAAGTAGAACTAGGAGTCAAACCCAGGCAGGGTGACTCTAGAGTTCATGCCTAGTTTGGGGTGCCCTATAAGGCCTCACATCTGTGATTCTTGCAGAATGTTTGTTTCCAAGTTCTTAAAAGCAAAGAAAGGGTTTGTTATGTATTGAGGGGAATGCCCAGTGTAAGGAGAGGCCCATGGCTGCCTCTGACGGCACCTGGATTGCAATGTACCCAGAAGCTGCTTACTTTGTTGGTATGGACTCTTTCACTTGTGTGTGACCAGGAGAGAAAGTAAGAGCAGCTCGTGTTCCACCCTCTCTTCCTGGCCTCAAATATGAATGCTACACTTATGTGAAATGAGTCACCAGCCCCATTTATTTGAACTAATTTTGAACCATTATTGTAAAGTGAAACTTTATGGTGGAAAAGGGAAGAAATTATTAAGATAGTGAAGAAAAATAGGAAGGGGTGGAGGTTTCCTCTGTAGATTTCTTTTACTCTCACAGTGGAACCTGTGATCTCTTTATGCAGGCAACTTACAAAATTTTAATCTCTGATCAACATCATTCTCTAAAACCCTGGACAATTGCCTCATTATTTTCTGTTAGCTCTAAACTCAGTTTAGGTGAACCCACTGCATTGTCCAAGGCTGAACTTGCTATGACTTATCACCTTTATGAATGGTTCTGCCATGAGGTGTGAATACCCTCTTATTTCCTTGAAATTGTGTGGTGAGGATGGGGTGAAGGAGTGATGATAGTAAAGTCTTGGGGACCACATAAGAGAGCAGTGAGGAGTCTGCACTTCCCACCCTACTTTAAAGGTTGGGAGCCATGGCTAATAAGGATGCCAGTAGTTGCCATCAGGTTCTCAAACAGGCTTGACTTGGTAGGTCGACATTGAGCACATTCTGAAGAGGATGTTGAAAGAAAGAAATGTAGGAGGAAATTGAAATGTTTGAGATGTAACGATACTTGAATATCTGTTTATACTATGAATCATGATAACTTATATAATTTCACCTGAATTCATAAAAGTTTGTATGAATATCTATGCTGTGGAATATTTTTTAATCAAGCATTGGACATAATTATGTTTTGGCTTATTTTAAAATTTCAGATTCCAGATGACCTGAGAAAGAGACTAAATATAGAAATGCATGCAGTAGTCAGGATAACTCCAGTGGAAATGATCCCTAAAATCCCAAGATCTCTAAAATTACAACCTAGAGAAAACTTAGTAAGTTAAAATTTATATGTTATATCAATTGTTTTATATGTATTGTAAAATTTCTGATTGCTTTAGCTAAAGAATAATAATGCAGTACTCCTTTTTGTTAGAAGGGCAAATAAATCCCCCCCCCCTTATCATAGTAAAATAGGTGTAACATAAAAATGCTGTTTTAACCACTTTTAGGTGTACAATTCAGTGGCATTAATTCCATTCATAATGTTGGGCAGCCATCATCACTATCTATTTTCAAAACTTTTCCATCACCCCAACAGAAACTCTGTGCTCATTAAGCAGTAACTCCCTACCGTCACATCCTCCAGATCCTAGTACCTCTAATCTATAGTCTCTGTGAATTTGCTTATTTTAGACTAGTGACCCGGTGCACAAAATTCGTGCACATTAAAAGGGAATTAACTAGAGGAAATATTTTAATATTGCTATTTGCCCTTTCTCTATAATAGAAGTGTCAGAGATGAAAGAAAACTAGTAAAATGTATATGAAAATACTCCTCCTGTCAGAGTCTGGGGCGCGCCACAGGAACCAGCGTCAAGTCCCCGCCCCTCCACGTGTGCCTCGAAATCGTGTGAGACCCAGACCTGGCCAGCCCCACCCCCCATTGGGCTAGATCCAGACCCGGCTGGCCCCACCCTAGTCAAGCCCCGCCAGGCGGGGGGCTCGGCCTCAGATCCCCTGGTCTGGCACGGGGGGGGTGGGGTCAGGAGGGTTTGCAGCCTGAGGTCCCCCATCAAGCCCTACTGGGCGGGGGGCATGGCCTGAGGTCCCCTGTTAAACCCTACCGGGCGAGGGGCATGGCCTGAGGTCCCCCATCAAGCTCTGCTGGGCAGGGGATGTGGCCTGAGGTCCCCCAGCCTGGTGCCAGGGCGGGGGGCACAGCCTGAGGTCCCCTGTCAAACCCTGCTGGGCAGGGTGTGTGGCCTGAGGTCCCCAATCAAGCTGCGCCGGGAAGGGGACGTGGCCTGAGGTCCCCCAGGCTGGCACCGGGGTGGGGGGCACAGCCTGAGGTTCCCCAGCCTGGCGCTGGGGCGGGGGGCACGACCTGAGGTCCCCTGTCAAGCCCCACCAGGCAGGGGGCGCAGCCTCAGGTCCCCTGCCCCGGCCCAGCGCCAGGCAGCCTCAGGTCCCTGCTGATTGCTCGTTAAGGCTCATTACAGGAACTCAGCCTCCGCTGTGGGTGCAGCCATCTAGTTATGGTGTGATGTCAATTTGCATATTCCCTCTTTATTAGATAGGATATATCATATACCAGGTGTACCGGTTAATAATACAGAGTTTGAAATCAAAGAAACACGATAATTTCAAGAGAAACATCAAAAGTGCTTTATTCAAAGTAATGTCCATTGCTAGCTACACATTTCCCCCATCTTTCAGGTAATTTGTGAATACTGTCCCAATAGAAATTTTCTTGTTTTGAGGCAAACCATTCAGAGACCCAGTTTTCCACTTCTTTGTACATTTTGAAGTGCTGCTCAGAAAGTACGTGTGCCATTGATCGGAACAAGTGGTAATGTGAAGGAGCAAGGTCTGGTGAATAAGGTGGGAGGGTTAATACTTCCCAGGCAAGATATTTTAACGTGTCTTTAACGTGTTGAAGTGTGTGATGGTGGGTTATCATGAAGCAAAATTACTTTGCTGTGTCTTCTGGCCCATTCTGGTCATTTTACAATCAAAGCGTGGTTCAAATTGATTATTTGTTGTCGGTAGCGATCAGTATTAATGGTTTCACCTGGTTTTAGAAGCTCATAATCTACCACACCTTCCTGATCCCACCAAACACAGAGCATTGTTTTTTTTCCGAAGCGATTTGGTCTTGCAGTCGATGTTGATAGTTGACCTGGATCAACCCATGATTTTGTGCATTTGGGATTCTCAAAATAAATCCACTTTTCATCGCCAGTCACAAGTCGATGCAAAAAAGACTTTCTTTCGTGCCACTGAAGCAACATTTTACTGATGACTTTTCAGTTTTCCATTTGTTTTTCGTTCAGTTGATGTGGCACCCATTTTCCTTCCTTTAAAATCTTTCCTGTTGCTTGCAAATGATCGGAAATTGTTTGCTGAGCTACATTTAATCTTTCTGCAAGTTGTTTTTGAGTTTGGCATGCATCTTCATCCAATAATGCTTGTAATTGTTGGTCTTCAAACTTTTTCGGTTGACCTGGACGTTCTTTGTCTTACACATCGAAATCATCACTTTTAAAGCGTTTAAGCCAGCGTTCACAAGTATCTTGAGATGTTCACCATAAGCTTCCCGAAGTATACGAAAAGGCTTCAGCAGCACTTTTCTTCAAAATAAAGTAATGAATTAAAATTTCCCGCAAATGTTCTTTTTTGACACGAAATTTGACATTTTTAATCATAAAAATATCTATGATGTTAATACCTTCAGAAAATTTGACATACGAAGTTTTGAAGTTGTTGTCAATACAACAAAATAGCATACATATCAATTCGCATAAAATATCACATATGTATAACTCCATCTATTGAAAAAAATTCGCATTATTTACCGGTACTCCTGGTAAATGGAATCACACAATATTTGTCCTTTGTGTCAGGCTTATTTTACTTACATGTTTTCAAGGTTCATCCATGTTGTAGCATGTATCAGAACTTCATCCCTTTTTATGACTGAAATATATATATATATATGTGTATATACATTATATGTGTGTATGTATATATATACCACATTTGGTTTATCCATTGATCTGTTGGTGGATACTTAGGTTGTTTCCACCTTTTTGGCTATTGTGAATAATGCTATGAATGTTGATGTACAAGTATCTGTTTGAGTCCCTGCTTTCAATTATTTTGGTATATACCGTATCTAGGAATTAAATTGCTAGATCATGTGTAATTCTGTAACTTTCTGAGAAACCAAGAGGACTTTAATAAACAGCATACTTATCATATATGTTGTGCCAATACAAATATGATCAGTTTTGGCTTTTTAAAAGTTGATATTTTTGCCACATTTATATAATTTAAAACATTTTCTCCCATGTTGTTTTAGTATTAATCTTTCAGCCTCAAAGAGTGCTAGACTGTTTTACTTTTCGACTGTTAATTCTTTAGAAACTGGTGTGTGCTTGCAGAATGGGAAAGTCTTCCTGGTTTAGTTTGGTAAGGCGTACATTTTATTAGCAAGGTACGTTTTAAAAGAAGGATACTAAGGCTAAGGTCAGCTATTCGGATAATTTATTACTGTTCTCTTTTTTTGCAGCCTAAAGACATAAGTGAAGAAAACATAAAAACTGTGTTCTCTTCATGGCTACAGCAGTCAACTACAACCACACTTCCTTTGATAATATCAGAGGAAGAATATATTAAGCTGGAAATGAAAGATGGTGTGTAAATTTGTTACTTTGATATTTTTCCTATTGTAGAAGTCATAAAATTTTTTCATTGTCTTTCCAACTTGTGACACGTGTGGACAGGAAACATAATAGTGGTAATTAAACAGATTTTACATACCAAAGAATGCCTCTGATTAAATTTAGATAAATTTGATATTTAAAATCTTATAGTATTTCATCTCGGCTTCAGTACTATACATTCATTACTTTCTTTTCAATAGGGTTGAAGGAGTTTTCTCTAAATACAGTTCATTCTTGGGAAAAAGAAAAAGAAAAGAATATTTTTCTGTTGAGTACCAATCTGCTGCAGAAGATCACAATACAAGTAATTACATCCTATTGAATATTCAATGAAATGATATGAATTTATTTGTAACTCCTTGCATGCTAAAGTGTATTAGAAGCGCAAATGATAAGAATAAGGAATAACTTGATTTAAAATATTTTATTCTATAATCTCTAACTTATCTAAATAAATTGTTGATTTACTCTGAATTTAAAATCAATTCCTCAGCACAGTTTAGTTTCAGGAGTAGAGTTGATAGTGTTAATGGTAAATGGATCATGATTTAAAATTCTTCCTGTATTTGAAACAAAGGAAAACGTAGCTTTAGTGGTTTGAGTTTTAAAATTCAGATTTTTACTTGCAGTTTTGCTGCACAGTTCGTGTTGTTATGGCAATTTGTAAATTTTCAACTCTTTACAAATATTATCACTTTTCTTCCAGAAGTATTTTTAAAGTGGTTATTTTAGACTATTATGTTTTAGTTAGGATACTTGCTGTTGTTATTAAAAAATTGAAGATGCTGTAGTCATTTAGAATTTCAGTGGTTTGGAAGTAGACACTGTTTCTCTGCTTTTAAAATTTAATTGAAGGAATGTGATTTAGAGAAAATACAAATAAATGTAAGAACTGTGAAAAGAATATGTGACACAAATCAAATTTGCAAATAAAGATAGGTCTATAAAATGTATTAAGGAGTAACATTCTTTACTGCTTGTTGACCATAAATATTTGTGTTCCTTGGATGAGTAAATTATTGTTGTCAAGGCTGTTTTAAGTAATGATCTTGCATGCACACTGTATCTTTTCTCTCTGGTGTAACAATCAGCAATTCAGTTTTCTGGGACCCAAGAAAAACAGGCGAAAGATACAGCTTTGAAATGTAAAACTGATTTTTCCTTGCTACTATAGGTCCTTCTAGATCCTATGCTAAAAGAAGAAAACAGTGAGGAAATTGACTTTATTCTTCCTTTTTTAAAGCTGAACTGCTTGGGGTAAGAAGTTATGGCCAAACTAGCATGTTTAGAGACATGTTCAACATTATCTCCAGCAGGGTTTTTATGTGTCAATATTAAAGTAGATGTTAATGTCATTGAATAATCTTACTAATGCATTAGTAGATATTTTTTTCAAGGATTGTTTCTGTTTTCACACCTAGCTTAGTAATTTGCCTTGTCTTCTTAGATAACAAAGTCTTATTAGAAATTTTACTTTGAGATTTGATTGTGAGAAGAAAGCAACTAGATATGACCTGGATTATATATGCTTGAATAAAACAATAATTCTTAGAGCTAATACATTTATTTTGAAAGGTAAATTTGAAAACATTAGTTGAATGTTTAAAAATATTTCAAATTAAGTTATTCCTTTAGTATCTTATTGATGTATTAATTGGGATTATTTGTGTTTTCTTCAACTTTTAGACAAACAAATCTGAAAGAACCTCTTAATTTTTTAAATCACTTATACAGTATGAAATCACATTAAACATTACCTCTTAGCATTGTTACAGAGGCTTTTAGTAGAGGTAAGAGTAGTGATCTAATTTCCTTTAATAGTATGCAAATGTTTTATTAAAATAATCTATAAAGTAATAATGTTTAACTATAGCATAATATTCATGTATAAAGTAAAATCTCTTTAGTTCAGTCTGTAATTTAGGAATTTCTGATATTATCAGAAGTAAATAAGCAGTCAGAGACAGGAAGTAGGTTGAAGTTCATGATTTATAATCTACAGATCAAAGCTGGATTTCAAAGGCAATTTTTAAGAGGAAATAAGTCTTCAAGTATCCTACCATTTCAAAAGCACCCATTTACGATTATGTTGATTACCAAAATGAAAATCATTTTGAGGGGGTTGTTTGTATATGTTAAGACAGATTCCTTAACTTAGTTTTGCACATGTTTGAAAGGAAAAAACTAGTTTTAAAGCTGTAACTCAGATTTGGCATTAATTTAATATACTTTCAAGTAAGGAAGAATAAGATGTTCCTCTTTTAAAAATCATTAACTAGCCTAGGAAGGAAAGGTTCCTAATTTTTTATAGCTAGATTTTATTCTGCTTCAGTGTTTTATCATGCAACAATTTACATATTTTGCAGAGGAGTGAATTCCTTAGGCATATCCTCCATGGAGCACATCACTCATAGCCTCCTGGGACGCCCTTTGTCTCGGCAGCTAATGTCCCTTGTGGCTGGACTTAGGAATGGAGCCATTTTACTCACAGGAGGAAAGGTATGAGGTTAAAATATGTTCATTTTCATTAGTAACTTTTAATTCCTCTCTGAGTTCTGACCATGTGTTACATAGGGTTACTAGAGGACCGGTGCACACAGATTTATGCACTGGTGGGGTCCCTCAGCCTAGCCTGCGGGGATTGGGCCAAAACCGGCTCTCTGACATCCCCCGAGGGGTCCTGGATTGCGTGAGGGCACAGGTCAGGCTGAAGGACCCCACCGTTGAATAATCTGGGCTGGGGAGGCACCGCGGGAGGGCTCCAGGGCATGTCCGACTTGTCTCACCCAGTCCCAATTGGCCAGACCCCAGCAGCAAGCTAAACTACCAGTTGAAGCGTCTGTCCCCTGGTGGATGGTGCGCATCATAGGGACTGGTCAAACAGTCAGACACTTAGCATATTAGGCTTTTATTATATAGGATTAATACGAGATATGGAAAGCATTCATTCATTCAATATTTTTGAGGGCCTGCTAATAGATATTGGAAAGTGGTGGTGAATAAGGTATCTAAGTTCATGAGAGATATTAGCCTATAATTTTCTGTTTTCATACTTTCTTTGTCTGGTTTTGCTGTCAGCGTAATAAAGAGTTTAGAGGTGTTTTCCTACCATTCTATTTTCTGGAAGAGATTACATGAAATTTGTGTTCATTGTTCTTTAAATGGTAAAAAACTCCAATAAACCATCTGGACCTGGAGATTTTTTTATTGTTAACTGTTTAATTGTAAATTCACTTTCCTTATTTGTCCATTTTTATCTTGGCAGACATTTGGTAGTTTGTCGTTTTTGAGGAATTGTTCTAAGTTGTCGAATTTATGAGCATAAAACTGTTCGTAGGGTTGTCTTGTCCTCTTCTGACTGCGGAATCTGCTGTGAAGGGCTGTTTCCTGATATTGGTGCTCTGTGTCTTCTCTCTTTTTAAGCTTTGTCAATCTTGTTAGAGGTTCCCTGGCCTTTTAAAGGGCTTATAGTTTTATTTTCTACTAAAAGTATTGTCACCAAGGGTATAGTTTCATCTTTGTGAGTCTTTATGCTTTTTTGCAGTTCAAAATTTTAAGGCTTTTAAAATTTCTGTTCACTTTTAACTCGAGTATAATAACCTTTTTTCCTGTTACTAGCCCAGTTGCCTTCTGATTTTTGTTTAAAATACAGCAACTACTCCAATAATCTACATTTCTACCTCAGGAAACTAGAAAAAGAAGAATAAATGAAATTCAGTGTAAGCAGAAGAAAAGAAATAATAATTAGAGCAGAAATCAATGAATTGAAAACAGGAAATCAATAGAGAAAATATATGAAACAAAAATACCTGGTTCTCTGAAAGACCAATGAAATTGATACGCCTCTAGCCAAGCTAAGAAAAAATAAAAAGAGAGATGATCTAATGTACAGCATGGTGATAATAGTTAACAGTACTGTATTATATACCTAAAAGTTACTAAGAGAGTAGATCTTAAATGTTATCATCACCAAAAAGAAATGGTAATTACATGAGGTGATGGAGGCATTAATTAACCCTACTGGGGTAATCAGTTCCTGGTATATAAGTGTACTAAATCATCATATTGTATAACTTAAACTTACCGAAAGTTATATGGCAATTATAGCTCAATAAAGCTGGAAAAAGAGAAGAAAAAAAAGTATTTTGAATTATATCCTAAGAACAAGAAAAGGCCATGATAAAATTTGCATTATTTAAGTTGAAGTGGAGCACACAAAAAAACAATGTGCACAAATTGTAAACCAAATGGATTATTACAAAGTAAACCTCCTGTGTAACAGCCTAATAAAAAATTAGAACAAACACACACACAGGGGTGGGGGGGATGGGGAGAGAGAGAGAGAGAAAGAAATTACCAATATGTGAAATGAAAGGGGAGGGAGGGGCGTATCGCTAAATTTCCCATGGACATTAAAAGGATAACGTGCCCTGGCCAGGTGGCTAGGTTGGATGGAGCATCCTCCCATTTACCAAAAAGTTGCAGGTTCAATTCCGAGTTAGGGCACATACAGGAGGCAACTGATCGATGTTTCTCTCATCAGTATTTCTCTCCCTCTCTCCCACCCTCCCTCCTTCCTTTCTTTCCTCCCCTTCCCTCCCCCCGTCTAAAAATCAATTTAAGAAATGTATCCTTGGGTGAGGATAGAAAAAAAGATAATAAAATAGTAATAGTAATGAAAACTCTATGCCCACAAATATGATGACATAGATGAATAGACCAATTACTTTGGAAGACACAAGCTGCCAAAACTCACACAAGGAGAAACAGACATTATAAAAAGGCCTATATCTATTAAAGAAATTGAGTCAGTAATTAATAATCTTCCAGAACTGAAAGCACCAGGCCCAGATGGGTTCTCGGGTTAATTCTGCCAAACAAGTAAGAAATTACACCACTTCACTACAGTCTCTTTCAGAGGATACAAGCAACACTTCCTAACTCATTCTATTGGGCCAGCATTTCCCTAACACCAAAACCAGACAAAGACAGTACAGGAAAAGAAAACTACAAACCAGAGTACCTCTCATAAACACAGATATGAAAATTCTCAACAAAATATTAGCAAATCAGATCAATGTGTGAAAAGAATTATATGCCACAATCAAGTTGGCTTTATCCCAGGTGTGCAAGGCTAGTAAAATATAGCAGATACTCTGTGGTTTCTAGATTATCTATGTCAGATTTCAAAGTGCATTATGGTAGAAATTTTTTTTTTTTTTAAAGGGATTTCCTACTGACTTTGCAACCAAAGTCTCATGTAGGATAGCGTGGTTAAATAGGAAGAACAACCAAAGACTGGGTTTGAGACCCATTTCTCCCATGTACTTACTGGCCTGACTTGAGGCATTTTTTTAGTGTCTTATTTGCCTTCTTAGAATCACCTCATTTAAGGAAATAATATATACGAAAAGGCTCTGTAAACTAAAAAGTGCTATACAAATGTGAGTTATTTTCAGTAAGGAGAAAAAGCCCTCTGCGTAGGCAAAATGATTATGACTGGCAGGACCTATCCCACAACACCCCTAATTTCTTTGTGAAACCCATTGGCTTCAGATATAAATGTAATTCTGTAAACTCTAATAATGGTAGTATTTGTTGAGTGCCTGTTGAGTTTCAACTTTTCATCAAAACCTTGGCTGTTTTTTTAGTCCGCAATAATGAAAAACAACATATTAGAACTAATGTAAGGTTGCTAAAGCTAGACAAAACAACAGTGGTAAGAAATAATAGTAGTTTGAGGGAGGAAATCAATGTTTATTAAAAGAACTATAAAAATCTGCCAGTGTTTAGCTTTTTAAGGGAGCACTCTAGCAATGCTTAGCAAAATTTTAAGTATGTAAAAACAAACAAAAAAAGGTTTTGATGTAGAATTCCGCTTCTAGAAATTTATCTTAAAGGTATAATCTGACAAATAAGTAAACTTATATGTATGTATGTGTATATTTATTTTAGCTTATAATAATTAAAAATTGGGAGCAGCATAAATATACACTCAGGAAGGGGCTTTTTGAACGTTGTGGTCCAATACATCCCACAGTGGTGGTATACTAGGGAGCAGATGCCGCTCTGTATTTGTTGATAAAGAGGACAATGATTTACTGCAAACTTGCATGAATACTGTAATCCCATCTTTATAAATTTGCATAAAATGTTAGTAGAGTGCCTGTAAGGATAACACATCAGAACAATTGGCAAAGGGTACTTCTGTGTGGTAGGATGATTACCAGAGATTTTTTTGGCTTTCTCTACTAAGTATTTATAATTATTATGTATGTGTTACCAATTATTTTATAATCAGGAAAAAATTAAACTTTTACTTAGGAAAAAAGTGCACATTGGATCAAAACCCTATATAATCTGGAGTTATTCATATAAAAAGTAAACTGTTCTACCCACCTTAATAGTCTCTGCGGGCTTCATTGTACCCTAATTAGTCAAGTTATGCTGTACCAAGAAACTGAATTAAAGTTAGTTTATTTAAGATAATAAGAGAAGTGGGTAATATTTTTTCATTAAAAATAACTGAGATTAAATAGGAATAAAGTTTTATTTATCAAAAATAATTATTGAATGTTCATATTATTTCCTTCTATTAAGAAATAATGAAGCATTACCTGTTTTTAAAGAGATTTACATATTAGTGATTGTTTTAACTAACAAATTGTAAAAACCAAATTAGATGTTTATTTGCCATGTAGGCACTATAATGACATAGGATGCATACATACAGCTCCTATAAGCTTAAAAAAAAAAAAAAGCCCTACTTTAGTAACCACTGCATATCTCACACAGCAGCTAAATTGGTATATACTCTTTTTTTCCCTAACTTTTTTTCAAAGCAATTTATTATTTTTAGTATTAGTACAAATTGAGGTTGGAGTTGGGGTGGGGAAGTGCCCCTTTTATGGGTTTATATTCCTGGGATTGTGTTGTCATCTGTTAACCTTTAGTATGGTTATAGAATACTTGAATCCTGCTATTAAGGCTAGGAAGCTGGAACCTCTTGGTTTCTTTGTAGAATATAATGTGTTTTCTTTGCTAGACTTGAGTATTTAGGAAATAGTTTTTCCCACTTACCCTGCAGTGCTCTCTTACAAGTTCATGAATCCAGGTGCTCGCTCCTTCCTGTTACTTTATGTTACATGTCACTCACTGTAAAGTGATCCTAGAGTTCCAGGGATGTGGGTCCCCCCCGCCCCCCGCCCCAGCTTTATTGAGCTATATTGTCATATAATAGTGTGTACTTGATTGATGAGGCTTAATTTTTGTGGTTGCCACAGTGACAGGGGCTATTTCTGTGATTGACTATATTGCGAGTTCTTACGAGTTAATTATTTTGTAGGGGAGTGGAAAGTCAACTCTAGCCAAAGCGATCTGTAAGGAAGCATTTGACACATTGGACGCTCATGTGGAGATGGTTGACTGTAAGGTTTTACGAGGTATGACTGTCTAGGTAGAAAAACAGAAAGATTATTTAAATGCTGTTAGTCTAATAAATACAAATATCTAATCTTAAATTCCTTAAAAATTTAAATCTTTGGTGGGCTTTCTAATATATTTAATAAAAAATTTTAAACTCTCCATATGAACGGAGGCCATTTTTTTTCTAGCCAAAACTGTAGACTGTATTCCTGGAAATGCCACTCTGAGAAAGTTAGTATTTAGAATATACTCTAAAGCAGGGGTGGGGAACCTTTTTTTCTGCCAAGAGCCATTTGGATATTTATAACATGATTCAAGGACCATACAAAATTATCAGCTTAAAAATTAGCATGTTGTATTTGGTCAAACATTTAATTAGCTCACTCAATGCATTGGCAGGGCCAGGCCAAATGATTCTGTCCCCACCCCTGTTCCAAAGGGCATAAATTATCCCTGAATTGTTATGAGAAACTGGCAGAGTGGTTGCCTCGGGAGGGAAGGTGAGTGAAGAGGAGTGGACAGCAAAATGAATCACAATTTACCAAATGCACTTCTGTACTTCTATTAATCCTCACCCGAAGCTGTTTTTCCATTGATTTTTAGAGAGAGTGGAAGAGAGAGGGGAATACAGAGAGAAACATCGATGTGAGAGAAACACATTGATTGGTTGCCTCCTGCACAAGCCCCAACCAGGGCCTGGGTCGGGGAGGAGCCTGCAACCGAGGCACGTGCCCTTGACTGATATGGAACCCAGGACCCTTGGGTCCGCAGGTCGATGCTCTATCCACGGAGCCAAACCAGCTAGGGCTGCACTTCTGTACTCTTAAAAGTCTTTAACATTTGACATTATTATCTACTCAAATTTTTAAATGATTGGAAAGATTCTACTTTGAGTGGTTATTCCCCACCCCCACTTGGCTACCTCTACCATATAGTTCCGACTCCTTGTTTAATTTCAGGTTTGTTTTTTATCTAGTATATGATAAGAAACTACAAATAGCTTTCAAACCCATTATTCCATATGCTGTAAAGGTGGTTTTGGAGAGGTTGCCCATCTCCCAGTCCTGTTTGGAGCCTCATGTGAAAATTTAGTTTTACAGCTAAATAACTCTTTACATTGGTTTATGATTTGGTATGTTTTCTATTCTTTGAAAATTAAGACTTTATAATTCACCAGGAACTTTGAAGCCAAATTTATTCTTCAAATACAGCAACTTTAGGATCATTTGTGTTTGATTTTATCTGAATCCTGATATCCTGTTCTCATTTACATTTTCCCACAATCTGCCTTTATTTTACTGTTTTGCTGTAAACCACCTGAAATTCCTATGGAATGAGGTGAGGCATAGATAAATATATACATTCAGAAATTATAGTAGCATATTCCTTTTTTTCAGTTTTTTAAAATCCCTTCATCCTTTGGTGCTGTATTAGTTAAACCATATCAATGATTAAAAAATTTTAAAATTTGGTATATTAACAAAATATGGATCAAATTTTAATAGTTAAGCTAATACTGAGCTTGTCTAATGCTTTCATAATGGTAGCCTGAACTTTCCCAGCCCTGAAATAACATTAAATCACTTGATATCTTCTGTCTTAAGGAAAAAGGCTTGAAAGCATACAAAAAACTCTAGAGGCGGCTTTCTCAGAGGCGGCCTGGAGGCAGCCTTCTGTTGTTCTGCTGGATGACCTGGATCTCATTGTCGGCCTGCCTGCCGCACCGGAGCAGGAGCGTGGTCCTGAGATGGTGCAGAGCCACCGGCTGGCGCATGGTAATGGCAACACATCCATCCCTGGCTTCAGGCCCTTTTCTTTCATCAGGCAGCATTTTTAGTCTTAATGGTAAATCTGCTCTCTTCAGAGAATAGAATATATGTGTTATGTATCGAGCTTCTGATAGCATTCCACACTTGGTCTGTATTAGCAAAATCTGTAGAATAAGAGCAGTGTGGAAATTCTGCAACTTCACGATCAGGCTTTGGGGGACTTTTCATTCTCCTGCACTGATAAGAAATTGCTTAAATTGTACAGATTTACTCTTGCTTTGTTCATTTGACAAATATTTGTCTAATTCTTGTGCAGTCTTTATTTTCAAAGTCTGGGAGAAGAGAGAAAAGTAAAAAGACAATTTTAGTTTAGAATACTGATGATAATAATGGTAGCTGCCATGCTGCGTGCCCTTTCTGGGCTACAGATTGCTTTGTACTCTACATGCAGATATCCTCCTGGTTTTACAGGTGGGTAAAGAGATATTCAAAGAATAGGTCATTTGACCAGGGTGACCCAGCTAGGAGGTGGGCGGCATGCTCTGCCTGGAGTATTGCAGGGCACTAAGGACTTGACAGGGAAGGCTTCTTGGAGGAGTTGATAAATGAGATGAGTTTTGATGGAGTAGAAATTAGCATGAAGTAAGTGTGGTCCACAGGCAAAAGCACAGAGATACAAGAATCATGGTATGTTAGGGAGTAACCCATGGCTGGAGCTTAGAATTCAAGGAGAGGGCTTGAGGCAGGGCCACTGGACGATCTGGCAGCATTCAGCTGCCTCAAGGTTCTTGAGAGCTAAAACAGATACAAAATGCAACACAGTGGCTTGGGTTATTAAACCATGTTAATCTCACATTTTTGAATCCTATAGCATTTGCAAGGCTTGTAAGTGTGGTGTTTAAGGGAATGCTGCGAATTTCTAGGTCAGGACTCAGATACACATTACTAATGCCTGGCTCAGTGTTTGACCTATAACCACCCAAACCTGCAAGTTCTGAGGTGGAAAGCGATTGTTCAGGAACTCATGGAGCTATATTTTGCTTTATTACAGAACACAATGTGGAAATTTATTACCTTTCCATAATATTCATTTCAGAGACTCCTTTTCATTTACTTTATAAGATCCAGAAGTAACGAACTCCACTAGGCATTTTTCTGAGCATTCAGTGCCTCATATGTCTGCTTCATTAGATTGGTTAGAGCCAGGTCAGATATTTTAGGTCCTTAATAGATAAATGAGTGCATTGAATGAACAGAAGATTTAATTACTAAAAAGTATGAAGGAGCCTAACCATTCATATTCTGTCTTAAAGCATGACTTTAGATGATCATTATTTTTAATTTAAAATTTCTATGTTTAGATTTACTAAGCTTTTACACTATGTTGCTTGATTCTAGCTTTGAACAATATTTTGAAAGAGTTTATTTCCATGGGAAGTTTGGTTGCACTGATTGCCACAAGCCAGTCTCAACATTCCCTGCATCCTTCACTTGTTTCTCCTCAAGGAATTCACATATTTCAGTGTGTCCAGCATATTCAACCTCCTGACCAGGTAACATACTGCTTGTGAAAATTGTTTCAATTTTATTGATTTATGGCTCTAAACATATGCTTATGTTAGTGATCTTAAGAATATTTTAGACCCTGGCCAGGTAGCTCAGTTGGTTAGGGCATCGTCCCAATACACCAAGGTTGCAGGTTTAATCCTCAGTCAGGACACATAGAAGGAGCAACCAGTGAATTCATAAGTAAGGGGAACAAGAAATCAGTGTCTCTCTCCCCCACCCCTTTTCTTCCCCCACCCCCCCGCCCTCGTCAAATAGAAAAAAAATATTTATTTTAAGAATATTTTAGCCCTAACCGGTTTGGCTCAGTGGATAGAGCGTCGGCCTGCACACTGAAGGGTCCCAGGTTCGATTCCAGTCAAGGGCATGTACCTTGGTTGCGGGCACATCCCCAGTAGGGGGTGTGCAGGAGGCAGCTGATCAATGTTTCTCTCTCATTGATGTTTCTAACTCTCTATCCCTCTCCCTTCCTCTCTGTAAAAAATCAATAAAATATATTTTAAAAAAAAAGAATATTTTAAAAGGTGACATTTGGTGCATATTGTGCTTAGAAACAATTTCATGTATAACTGCCTGAAATATTACTATGTACTTTCTGAGGAAATGGCTTTTTGAAAACAGCATTTCTTCTTTTTTTTAAACTTAAGCTTTCTTTTTTTATTCCATTTAAAAGAAACAACCTAAGAATTCTGAACTACTTCAGTTTTTTTGGTGGAATGTGTAAATACATCATGGAAATTAGAGTTTTTTCAGCTTTATTGACATATAATTGACAAAATTGCATATATTTAAAATGTACAACATGATTTGATACACATTGTGAAATATTTACCACCATCATCTTAATACATCCATCACCTCACATAATTGCTTTTTCAAGCAATTCATTTTTTCTTAATGAATAAGAGCAGTGAGAATGCAAGTAGATATCTTTTAAAAATTTGATTAAACTTTTAAAAAATATGCTTTATTGATTTTTTAGAGAGAAAGAAAGGAGGAGGTAGAGATAGAAACATCAATGAGAGGAGAACATCATTGGTTGCCTTCTGCACACCCCCTACTGGGGATCAAGCCCACAACCTGGACATGTGCCCTGACCAGAAATCCAACCTGTGACCTCTTGGTGTATGAGTTGACACTCAACTACTGAGCCACACTGGCCAGGCAAACTGGTTTTTTGTGTGTTTTTTTAACAGCACTGATATTTTGTATTCACTGATTTCAGCATCCAGTTCCAATGTGTGGGTCTTTTCCTCACACCACTAAGCAAATTTTTGGACACCAGCTGGGAGTTCTACAATTCAACTCAATTCTGACACTATCTACCTGGAGATACAGTCAGATCCCACAGGTTAAGGGCTCAGTCTCACAAGACAGGCCTCCACTTCAGATGCTGATTTTAAGTCCACGTCCAATTTCAATTCCTAGCATCTACCCTAAATACTCAGACCCTGCACTTTTTAAAAAATATATATTTTATTGATTTTTTTACAGAGAGGGAGAGGGATAGAAAGTTAGAAACATCGATGAGAGACATCGATCAGCTGCCTCCTGCACACCTCCCACTGGGGATGTGCCCGCAACCAAGGCACATGCCCATGACCGGAATCGAACCTGGGACCCCTCAGTCCACTGAGCCAAACCAGTTAGGGCCAGACCCTGCACTTCTCCCTGGATAAATCCGAGATTCCCACAGCCCCCTCCTTGGCTTCGATTAATTTGCTAGATCAGCTCACACAATTTAGGATACTAGTTAGTCACTAGACTACTGGTTTATTACAGAAGATGTTGAAGGATATGAATCGACACCTAGATGAAAAGATACATAGGGTGAGGTCCTGTCCTCACAAAAGAGTTTCTATCCCATAGAGGTTGGGGCCCAGCACTTTGGCACACGGAAGTGTCTGGTTCACCAAGTTAGAAGCTCTCTGAACCCCCTCCTTTAGATTTTTATGGAGGCTTCATTATGTTGGCATGATTGATTAAGTCATTAACTATGGGCAGTTGATTCAGCCTCCAGCCCCACTCCCCTCCTGGGAAGTCGGGAGGTTTCAACTCTCTAATTATGGTTGGTTCCCCTGGCAACCAGCCCCCTTTCTTAGGTGCTTTCCAAAAGTCATCTCATTAACGTAAACTCAGATGTGATTGGAAGGGGTTTGTTGTGAATATCAGAACACCTTTATCACTCTCATCTCTTAGGAAATTCTAAGGGTTTTAGGAAATTGGTGCCAGAAATGGGGACAAAGACCAAATATATATTTCATACTAGAGGCCCATTGCATGAAGAGATTCATGCAATAGGCCTTCCTTCCCTTGGATTCCAGCACCAGTTTACCTACCATCTACCCTAAATGCTCAACACCCCTGTGCTAACTAACTGTTATTGAAGAATAAAAGTATTGACCTGGCTCAGTTGGTTGGAGCATTGCCCCATGCACCAAAAGGTCGCTGGTTCAATTTCCAGTCAGGGCACCTGCCCAGGTTTCGGATTCCATCCCGGTCGAGGTATGGATTGGGGTGGGTATGGGAGGCAGTTGATCAATGTTTCTCTCCCACATTGATGTTTTTCTATCTCTCGTCCCTCTCCCTTCCTCTCTCTAAAATCAATAAATACATATCTTAAAAAGAGAATAAAAGTATTATACCTGTTATTAAGTATAACAAAATGATAGTGGTTTTGGCCATTGAACATGTATTTAAAAATAAGTTTTTTAGGAACAAAAAAAGAAACACTCTGAAAGGAACCAGATTTTACTAAAAAAGGCTTTTCTGAAGCCAGAAATAGCAATTATTTATCAATGTTTTCTTATAACTTACTGAGGTATAATTGAAGAAGACAAACTCATTATTTAAAATGTACAGTTTGCTCACTTTCTTTGGTTGTCGTTAATCCTCACCTGAGGATATTTTTCCCATTGATTTTTAGAGAGAAGGGGAGAGAGGGAGAGAGAAACATGGATGTGAGAAAGACATCTATTGGTTGCCCCCTGCATGTACCCTGGCCGGGGTCAGGGATCAAACTTGAAATCCAGATACGTGCCCTTGATTGGGAATCAAACCCAAGACCCTTCGGTGCATGCGGCAATGCTCTAACCACTTAGCAACATGGATCGCTTTTAACATGTGTATATACCATGGCACCATCACCACAATTAGGGTAGCAGATATTTCCATCACTCCCAGAAGTTTCCTGGTGCCCTTTTGCAGTCCATCCCTCCCCCACTCCATCTGCAGACAGTCACCAATCTGCTTTCTGTCATGGTAGATTACGCCAACCTGATAGTTCTCAAAGTATATGTACTAAAATTTACAGCTGAGCAAAAATTAGAAATTTGAGTTTTGTGTTTTTTCTTTAGGAACAAAGATGTGAAATTCTGCATAATGTAATAAAAAATAAACTAGACTGTGATGTAAACAAGTTCACTGACCTTGACCTGCAACGTATAGCTAAAGAAACTGAAGGGTTTGTGGCCAGAGATTTTACAGTGCTTGTGGATCGAGCCATACATTCTCATCTCTCTCACCAGAGTATATCCACCAGGGAAGGTATGTTTTACCACTAAAACCAACATTTAGAATCTTCATTCTGTGGTGGAGAAGTGTAATTGTAGTAAGGCATGAATTAAATATATTCCATTTTAGTATTCAAATATGTAGTTATTTGACTAGAAGATTGGCATTGTCAGCTAAGTAGATGGCATATTTTAAAAATTTGTACATAGATATGACTACCAAAAGAAGTTTTGTTTATTTTTAAACAGAATTGCTTTTAACAACACTGGACTTCCAAAAGGCTCTCCAAGGATTTATTCCTGCATCTCTGCGAAACGTCAACCTGCATAAACCTCAGGACCTGGGCTGGGATAAGATTGGTGGATTACATGAAGTTCGGCAGATCCTTATGGATACTATTCAGTTACCAGCAAAGGTACTTTAAAAAATCAAGTACTTACTCCCACGGATCCACTGAGTCACTGGCTTTGGCTTTATGTGTTGGCCTGCCCATTCTCAGTTTGATTCAACAAGTATTTTCTTAGTTACCAAAGAAATGTCCAGCACTGTTTTTTGGTACGCTAGCAGACTTGAAGTATTAGATGTACTCCTTGCCCATGAGAAGGTTATAAAGAAAGCGGGGCCCTGGCTGGTTTGGCTCAGTGGATAGAGCGTCGGCCTGTGGACTGAAGGGCCCCGGGTTCGATTCCGGTCAGGGGCACATGACTGGGTTGCGGGCTCAGTCCCCAGTGGAGGGCGTGTAGGAGGCGGCCGATCAATGGTTCTCTCTCATTATTGTTGTTTCTGTCTCTCCCTCTCCCTTCCTCTCAGAAATCAATAAATATATACTTAAAAAGAAAATAAAAAGAAAAAAAGAAAGCGGGGTGGTATTTACATTAAATACTTTTTTAAAAAATATATATTTTTATTGATTTCAGAGAGGAAGGGAGAGGGAGAGAGAGATAGAAACATCAATGATGAGAGAGATCCATTGATTGACTGCCTCCTGCACGCCCCCCACTGGGGATCGAGCCCGCAACCTGGGCATTTGCCCTTGACCGGAATCGAGCCTAGGACCTTTCAACCTGTGCATGTGCCCTACCGAGCCAAACAAGGTAGGGCACATTAAATACATTTTGATGTGAATTTCATAGTTCTTATGTTTTGTTTGACTCATTCAGGTTGTACTAAAGCAAAATGAACTGTCAGCTGGGATTTGAACAGAAATAGGTAGGAATAACTGGGAGGTGGAGAGTCATCTAGGCCACAGAACTGATGGATGAAGCCACATTTCCAGACTCTGGGTGTCAGTCCTGGAAAGGCAGAGTGATCAGGCAGCATAGACCAAGCAGATGGCACAATATATGGGCAAATGTAAATTGTTCTTCAGATCAGAAGGTAGAGACTAGGTGGCAGTGTGTTTGAATCGGAAACCTGAGAGAGAAGCATCATTGCATGAGACCAGGGACCTATGCAAAGAGGAGAGAAATGGGTAAGGACCTCAGTTAATGTAACCAAATGGGATACTTTATTGTCTATTATCATTACCCAAGCCTTTCCATTATTTCTTCTCTTTCTTTGAATTTGCATAGCTGTCAGAACTTGCCCATGAACCGTCTAAGTGGAAGACAGTATACTTATTAAAAGACTGTTGTTTTTCTTGTTTTTTTAATATATATTTTATTGATTTTTTACAGAGAGGAAGGGAGAGGGATAGAGAGCTAGAAACATCAATGAGAAACATCAACCAGCTGCCTCCTGCACACCCCCCACTGGGGATGTGCCCACAACCAATGTACATGCCCCTGACCGGAATCGAACCTGGGACCCCTCAGTCCGCAGACTGACACTCTATCCACTGAGCCAAACCGGTTTCGGCAAAAGACTGGTTTTTATTTTCTTAATGTAGTACTTTTTTCTTTTAATCCTGACTTAAGGATATTTTTCCATTGATTTGTGAGAGAGACATATTGATTGGTTGCCTCCCGTTCGTGCCCCTGCCAGGGCCAAGGATTGAGCCCACAACCTGGGTATGTGCCCCTGACCGGAATTGAACTGGGGACCCTTTGGTCCAGGGCTGACGCTCTATCCACTGAGCAAAACTGGCTAGACTGTAGTACTTTTATAGTATTAAAAAAAAAAACACACAGAAAAAAATGGAAAGAAATTCTATGCAGCTACATGCATTTGTGTAGAATGTGTTCCATGATCTAATTGAGGGAAAAAAATCTAAGGAGTTTATTATTTTAAGTAGTGATTTTATTTTCTATCATTGTTCTGTTAATAAAGGTGGCAATTATCCCCATTTGAATACTTACTGTATACATTGATCTTTGGCTGCTGCTTAGTCATTGGTTAGATCTAAGCTGTCATATTTTTGTATTTTTCAGTACCCAGAATTATTTGCAAACTTGCCCATACGACAGAGAACAGGAGTACTGTTGTATGGCCCTCCTGGAACAGGAAAAACCTTACTAGCTGGGGTAATTGCACGAGAGAGTGGAATGAATTTTATTAGTGTCAAGGTATGTTTTGCATTTGTCTTTCCTTTTTATTGAGGTAAAATTTAGGTAATATATAATTA
Source organism: Eptesicus fuscus (assembly GCF_027574615.1). Classification (NCBI taxonomy): domain Eukaryota; kingdom Metazoa; phylum Chordata; class Mammalia; order Chiroptera; family Vespertilionidae; genus Eptesicus; species Eptesicus fuscus. The sequence continues at coordinate 27,763,022 of NC_072486.1, forward strand.
ACTATTTTAAAGTGTATAATTTAGTGGCATATAATGCAGTCACAATGCTCTCCACTTTCACAACTTTTTCATTCCATTCCCTATTCCCTCCTTTCCCTGGCAGCCAGTAATCTGCTTTTTGTCTCTATGGATTTGCCTATTCTGGGCATGTCATATAAAAGGAATCATGAACTATGTCCCACCTGTTGTGTCTGGCTTCTTTCACTTAGCATAATGTTTTCAATGGTCATCAAAGTTGTAGCATGTACTCTAGTCCTTTTTATGCCTGAATAATATTCCATTGTATGGATATGCACAGTTTATCTGTTCATCACTGGACAGTTGGGTTGTTTCCATCTTTTGGCTATTATGAATCATACTGCTATAAATTATGTTCAAATTTCTGTGTGGACATGCTTTTATTTCTCTTGAATCTATATACCTTGGAGTGTAATTGCTGGGTGATAATTTTAATTCTATGTGTAACTCTTTGAGGAAACGCCAAACTGTATTTCACACCTTTGTATGTTCTCACCAGTATGTATGAGGGTGCTTCTTTCTCCACATTCTCGCCACCATTTATGTTTCTTTTTTTAAATTGATTTTTAGAGAATGGAAGGGGAAGGTAGCAAGAGGGAAAGGGAGAGAAATACCAGTGTGAGAGAGAGACATCTATTAGTTGCATGTGCCCCAACTGGGGACCAAACCCACAATCTGGGTGTGTGCCCTGACGGAGAATTGAACCCGCCATCTTTGTGTGCGAGACGACACTCCAACCAACTGAGCTACACCAGCCAGAGCACCATTATTTTTGTTGATTGTGGGTTAGTCTGATATTTGGAAAGCTAGTAGGAGCAGCGATCCATTTATTAAAGCTGTGAGCAAATTGAATAATGAGCCACCTCTCTTTTGTAGGGCTTATGCTCTTGCTTAAGGCAAATCTTCATGCTTTATAAATGGAATTATACATAAATAAATCAAAGAGCACACTATATTTGAAGGGAGAAGAAAGCCTAAAAGACTAGGACTGGAGACCACACTGAGGCAGGAAGCTGGGTTGGTGGTTCTCTTACTGATGGCTATTTCATCTTCACTTGTGTCACACTAGTTCTGAGTTTTTTCAGATACAAGGTGAGTGGTAATGAAGGGACATGCCAGCATGTCTCATAGTCTACTAGTCTGGGTTCTGATATCTTAGTTTTACAGTTTCAGCAACCAGCAGTATTAGTTTATCAAGAGTGATTAGGTTTCAGACAAAGGAATCATATATTTTAACTTTATTCAAAATTGATTTATAAACTGAAAGCCAGTTTAGTAACTTGCAATTGACTTATGCCAACCTTTCTTTTATCACATGATTTTTTTTGTGAGCTGGTTACATGGGTACTCTGGAATTAATGGAGAAACACTGTAACGTTTAAATTTTCCTATCTTTTTTTCTGGATTCTGTAATAACTGTGACCTTGGTTATCTTTTCCTTGTCACTGGAATGTAGTTTTAAACAAAATTTTCAATTTTGTGAATATTGTTGAATTTTAGAATTTAGGGAGGACATCTTACGCCGTTAGTAGATCTTCAAAACACAATTTGGGGTGAGTTCTCTATGGAAAGGTTTCAGTAGAGAGCTAATTCTCTGGGTGGACCAGAGTCAATCCTACGAGGCACAAAGACAGAGGCCTTTCACTGATGCGAATTTGTTGCCTTGTCCCTACTATTTACCTTATTTATTTCTTGTTCCATTCTCTGTAGTTCTGATTATATTAAGGAAATCTAATTAAATACTAGTACATTAATAGGTATCTAGATAGCTTCATATTAGATGTTCTTTTTTAATTTTATATGTTTTTATTGATTTCAGAGAGAGGAAGGGAGCGGGGAAGAGAGATGCATCAATGATGAGAGAGAATCATTGATCTGCTGCCTCCTGCACGCCCCCTACTGGGGATCTAGCCCACAACCTGAGCATGTGCCCTGACCAGGAATTGAGCCATGACCTCCCAGTTTATGGGTTGACACTCAACCACTGAGCCACACCGGTCTTAGGCTCTACAGCAGCAGTTCTCAACCTGTCGCGACCCACAGGTTGAGAACCGCTAGCAGGGTCGCCTAAGACCATCGGAAAACAGATATTTACATTATGATTCATTAACAGTAGCAAAATTACAGTTACGAAGTAGCAACGAAAATAATTTTATGGTTGGGTGTCACCACAACATGAGGAACTGTATTAAAGGGTCGCGGCATTAGAAAGGTTGAGAACCACTGTTTTAGAGGAAGGGAGGGAGAGAGAGAAAGAGAAACATCAATCAGTTGCCTCCCGTTGGATGAACCCACAACCTGGGCATGATTGGAAATTGAACCAGAGACCCCTCGGTGCACAGGATGATGTTCAACCAACTGAGCCACACCGGCCAGGGCTTCATTATTGATTTTGTTATATGTAGTAAAGTTTGTTTTGGATGATACAGTCTCCAACTTGTGTACAAATAAACTGGTCTCAGTAATTCAAGATGCTGATTAAATAATTTATCTCATTACATATTTTTTGGACTCTAAAGATTTGAAATAGAACATTTTCCCCTTGTAAATCATTCATTACTTTACTAAATAAATAACTGTTTAGTACTGCGTGGCAGGCATTGTTTTGGCACTGGGGATTCAGTGCTGAATAAAACTGCCTTTTTGGAGTTTACATTCTGTTAATGGTGAAAGACAATAAACAGACACATTCAATATATAATATACTGCCAGGTGGTGGTAGATGCTATTTGGGAAGACAAGCAGGATAAAGAGGTGCAGTCACTAGAGTGGGTCAAAGATGGAGTTGCTGGGTAAGGCTTTTCTGAGAATGTGGCATTTTGTCATAGATCTAAAGGAAATGAAGCAATGAATGGGCCATGAGACTGTCTGGGGACAAATGTCTAGGCAGAGGAAACACCAAGTATACAACTTGTGGTATGATATTTATTCTAGCCATATAGTTTTTAAATGGGTTTAAGAGACATTTAATCATATTAAAAATTTTCCATGACTGCATTTACACGTAGTCATAAACAAAAATTATAGCTTTTAAACAATTTTATCTAAATTCTAATTTAATTTTACTTTATTTAATAGGGGCCAGAGTTACTCAGCAAATATATTGGAGCAAGTGAGCAAGCTGTTCGGGATATTTTTACTAGGTTGGTTCTCTATGAGTGTTTTTTAAGTAACTCTATTATTTATTAGTCAATGCTTTCTGGTCTTCAGTTGTTTTTTTTTGTGTGTGTGTGTGTTTTTTAAGAAATATTTGAAAGCTGTGATTTATGTGGATTATTAATAATCTAGAAAATAAAGATTCTGTTTTGCCAAATACCACTTAAATATAAAACATTTTAAATGCTAAGTTTGGGAAATTATTTGGTTTTATGTTGATAAAGGAAATATTCCTGAAATGGTGAAAGTGGAATCATACATAAGTGGTTATTCAAAGGAATCTCAAAGTAAATCCTTATATGAACCACATAATCGCTGTACTTTATCTTTTTAAGATTGCGTGTGCCCAACTTAATTAAGAGTATAACTGTTACTGCATTTATATAAAAACTAGAGGCCCGGTGCATGGATTGGTGCACCGGTGGGGTCCCTCAGCTTGGCCTGCGCCCTCTTGCAATCCAGGATCCCTCGGGGGATGTCAGACTGCCAGTTTTGGCCCAATCCCCACAGGCCAGGCTGAGGGACCCCACCGTTACACAAATCCATGCACCAGGCCTCTAGTATGCATATAAGATCTTTGGTTAATCTTTTCCCACCCTCCCTCCTCTCCTCTTCCCTTTGAGATTCATCAGTCTGTTCCATGTTTCCATGCTTGTGCGTTGAGCATCTGTCTTCTGGTGGTCAGTGCGCCTCATAGCTACCAGTTGAAGGGTCACTTAGGCTTTTATATATATAGATACACATGAATAAAAAGCTAGTATTTAAGAATCAAAGTAATTATTTAAATGTGATTAGATCCTAGGGAGTTTTCAAATTAAAAAGCTATTTTGTTTCATTTTTCTAAAATTTATATAAAGTAAGCAATTAGGAGAATATATGTAATGTACATACACATTTTGAAGAATAATAACTATGAATTCTTGTATATCCACCACCCAATTTTAGAAGTGGAACATTACCAGGAAAGCATTGTTATAGATAAAGACAGTCACCATATTGACAAAAAGGTCAATTTACCAGGAAGACAGTACAGTTCTGTTGTTTGTATCTAATATTATAGCTTCAAAATATTTAAGACAAAAAATGACAGAATTGCAAGGAGAAATTGACAAATCCACCTTCATAGGAGAATATTTTAACAGAGGTCTCTGTAATTAGATTGAGGTTTAAAATAGAAAAAATTTAGAAGATTTAAACAACATATTCAGCAAGATTGCTCTAAGCATATTTAGAACATGTACCCAACAACTGGAGAAGATGTATTCTTTTCAAGCACACCTAGAACATATTCGAAAATTGGCCATGTGTCAGGCCATATATAGCAATTACAGTAAGTTTCAAAGAAACAGTATCTCATAGACTATTTTCTGAAAACACAATTAAAATAAATGACAAAAGGATAATCCCCTTCCATACATTTAGAAATAAAAAAAAACTCTTCTAAATAACTCATGGGTTAAAAAGGAGATCATAATGGAAAATACTTGGCACTATTAAATAATAAAAATTCTATTTATTAAAATTATCAGATGCTGCACAACTTATTTCAAGGATAATGTATAGCCTTAAATTCTTAGGCCGGGGGGGGGGGGGAGGTTAAAGTTGATAAGTAGATATCCATCTCATGAAATTAGGAAAGTGTAGGCATATACTAAAAATAAAAGGAAGTAATAAACTTAAGAGCAAAAATTAATGAAATAGAAAACAGTTTAGTAGAGAAGTTCACAAACCCAAATATTTTTTGAAAGCCTGGTACAATTGATTGATCGCTAACAAGATTGATCAAGAAGAAAGCGAGTATGAATAAAAATATATTAGGGATAAAAAAGGGACATGACTAATGATATACCAAAAATGTAAACGGGAAAATTATGAAATAATATTACAAACTTTATGCCAATACTTTTGAAACTTGGGTGACTTGGACAAAAATATAATGGACCAAAATCAAGGAAAGAAGAAACAAAATCTGAATAGTCCTATAACTGTAGGGGAAAAATTAGTCACTTGTTCAAAATCTTTACACAAATCAAATATCAGACCCAGTTGGTTTTCTAGGAAAATTTTAGCAATCATTCCATGAGCGGATCATTCTAGTCTATTGTTGGCCTCAGATTTATTTTACTTGTCATGCTAATTTTTAAAAAAATATTTTATTGTTTTTTTTACAGAGAGGAAGGGAGAGGAATAGAGAGTTAGAAACATTGATAAGAGAGAAACATCGATCAGCTGCCTCTTGCACACCCGCTACTGGGGATGTGCCCGCAACCAAGGTACATGCCCTTGACTGGAATCGAACCTGGGACCCTTCAGTCCACAGGGCTTGTCATGCTAATTTAATAAGATATTTGTTGGGTGTGTTTTTTTCAATCAGCATGACACATGTTTTGTAGTAGGGGCAGTTCTTCAGACATCTAGTGCAGCCTGTTACCAGAACTGGAATTTATATTCTCTTCTCTCTAATTCAAACAAAATTAATAAATTAAAAGTCAAAGTTCAAATTAGAAAAAAAGGTAATATACATAACCAAAATATATTTTATACAGCGTTCTTACAAAACAATATGAAAATAATGAGTTTGCCAAATTTTAAATGGACAAAAAGATATGAATAGGCATTTCACAAAAGAAATAAAGGTGGCCAATCTATATATGTAAAAGCCTAAGTGACCGAATGACCAGTTAATATGACTGGCACTGACCACCAGGGGGCAGACGCTCAATGCAGGAGCTGCCCCCTGGTGGTCAGTGTGCTCCCACAGCAGAAGTGCCTCTCAGCTGACCGACCCATCCCAGCGGCCCACCAGCCGGTCGGCAGCCACTCCTTCCCTCAGTAGTCCCACAGGTCCAATCTCCGGAGTGCGGGCCAGGCACTGACAGACCGGTGCCACCGGCTGATCCCAACAGCACCACTGGCCTCCTGCAAGTTGGCCTCGGGCACCGCAGCCACTTCCCCTCCCTAGATGCTCCGCAAGAAAGAAATAATGTAAAAGCGGCTGACAGGTGGCTCCTGAGAACTGACACGAACATCAGCAGGACGGGTCTGGATCCCTGGCCGGCAAGGGCATCCCACCGCCTGCCTGGAGGGCTGGTCGCATCCCGGCCCCCCTACCACCCTCGAGACGGGTGCCAGACATAGGGCTCACGGCTGGCGAGCGCTGCTGCAGCGGTGCAAGCCCACAGCAGGTGCAGCAGGGCCAGGATGAGTGGGAGAGGCAGGCATCGTTGGACTGGGGTTTCAACTCGATCCCCACAGGCCACCCTGAGAGACTCCACCCATGCATGAATTCGTGCACCAGGCCTCTAGTCTTAAAAGGCTAATACGCAAATCGACCAAACAGCAGAATGACTGGTCGCTATGATGAGCATTGACCACCCAGGGGCAGACACTTGATGCAGGAGCTGCCCCCTGGTGTTCAGTGCGCTCCCACAGGGAGAGTGCTGCTCAGTCAGAAGCTGGGCTCACGGCTGGCGAGCGCAGCAGTGGTGGGAGCCTCTCCTGCTTCCGCAGCAGTGCTAAGGATGTCCCACTGACAGCAGTCAGACATCCCTCGAGGGCTCCCGGACTGCGACAGGACGCAGGCCAGGCTGAGGGCTCCCCCCCAAGTGCACGAATTTCGTGCACCGATCCTCTAGTAGGCATATAAAAATGTTTACTTATATTAAGAATCAAAGAAGCATTTCACTTATTGAATAAGACTCTGGTTTTAGTTCTTGGCCAGGAGGCCTGCGTCGTAGGCAAACACTTTGACCTCTCTAAGACCCAGTTTACTGAGAACTAGAAAATTACATAGGCCTTGCCTTTTTCAAGGATTTGTTGTGGGCTTTAAATAAATACATAACGTGTGTGTGTGTATGTATATAAAATTACCTTGCAAACTCCGAAGCCCTATTCAAAACTATTAAATACTGTTTGTTTCTCCTAGAGCTCAGGCTGCAAAACCCTGCATTCTTTTCTTCGATGAATTTGAATCCATTGCTCCTCGGCGAGGCCATGATAATACAGGAGTCACAGACCGTGTGGTTAATCAGTTGCTAACTCAGCTGGATGGAGTAGAAGGCTTACAGGGTAATAATAGTAAATACCAAAATAGTTTATTATAACAAAGATCTCACCAGGACTTAGTAAAAATTTTTATTCTTCCCCCCTAGGTGTTTATGTGTTGGCTGCTACTAGTCGCCCTGACTTGATTGACCCTGCCCTGCTTAGGCCTGGCCGACTAGATAAATGTGTATACTGTCCTCCTCCTGACCAGGTGACAATTTCATATTTAGAGTCCAAACCCAATAAACACTACACTCTTTTCTTGTGAACTTTACTTATGCCAGGTAATGGCAGTTGTTCTCAGAAGACCAGCTTTAGGCAGAGGTCGTAGTCACTGTTTGCTCAAAGCACGAAAAGATTCTGAATTAGATACAAAGCTTCTCTTTGGCCCAGCCATCTCCATGCAAGCCTGAAAACTGTATGATCGTCAGTTGGGGTAAAAGGAAGGAAACCTCAAGTATTGCATGTCCACATTTGCTGTGGTTAAAGATTACACGTTTCATTATCCCAGCAAAAGACTCTGATACAGAATCACGCATACGACAGGGTACATAAAGATATGATTTCTAACTGTTCTTAGTCCTGTGTTGTTCCAACTCTTTTTTTTTTTTTTTAATATGTTTTATTGATTTTCCACAGAGAGAAAGAGAGAGGGATAGAGAGCTAGAAACATCGATGAGAGAGAAACATCGACCAGCTGCCTCCTGCACATCCCCCACCGGGGATGTGCCCGCAACCAATGTACATTCCCTTGACCGGAATCGAACCTGGGACCTTTCAGTCCGCAGACCGACGCTCTATCCACTGAGCCAAACCGGTTTCGGCTGTTCCAACTCTTGTTCCCAAATTTATAAACTAAAAAATTAATCAAAGGTATAAAATACCTAACTCTGTCACATGTAATTATTTAAGTTATTTTAACTTTCCTTTTGAAACACTGTCTCAGCACATTTGCCCAAGTCTAGAAAATAAGCACTGTCTGAATAAGAATGATTTACACTGAATAGTTAAGAATGTTTTTGTTCATTTTCCTCCCTTTGTTCCTTCTGTTAGGGACAAGTTCTAAGGAGGATAGATAGTAGACTGGTGGTGCACTTACTAGATATGTGAAGTTAATTTATTAAAAATGGTGAGATACAGAGTTCAGTATTTAATTTGTCTTTTTGGTTAAATCAGTTTTTCTCCTTCAGGTGTCACGTCTTGAAATTTTACACGTTCTCAGTGGCGCTCTGCCTCTGGCGGATGACGTGGACCTGCAGCATGTGGCCGCCGTGACTGACTCCTTTACGGGAGCCGATCTGAAGGCTTTGCTGTACAACGCCCAGCTAGAGGCCTTGCACGGGAGGCTGCCGTCCTGCGGGCTCCCAGTAAGTGACTGAGGCGATCGTTACTAAGGTGTTTTATGAGTGATAAGGAAGCTCAATATCAAAATCTCAATCTTAAAAAATTCCTATTTTTTAGCAACTTTGGTAAGCTAGATAGAAACTTACCTTTAGTCAGATGTCCCCTCATTGGAATATTGGCTTTGCAGAGAGTTTGTAATTATGAAGAGTTTAGTGTTTTTCTTTAACCTTACCTTACTGTTGGCGAAATGTGTTGGTGTGTGGAAGGGTATTATTTAAAATAGGATATCATGAATTAGGTAATATAGACAGAAAAATATTGGAGTTTTTAGTTTTTTGGGTTTTTTTAATTAAAGTATATTTATTTTGAAGCCCAAATTATCCCAGATCTGGCCAATCGGAGCTGCTTTTGGATGGCTTTTGTGTCCCTTTGATATGTGCTCTCATTCCATTTGTCTTGTACTTTCTGTACCCCAGCCCTGAGATCAGCCTGTTCTCTAAGGATAGTGATTTTTATGGCAGGTAATTTGAACTCTGCTACATTATGGGCTTTATCATACATTTTCTAGGAAGGGTTTTCTTGTGTACTCCTCTTCCCTACATTTAATTGGAGACCCTTGCAGAGCCTGATGTTCCTAAATCAGATACTAAGTTTTGTTATTAATTTCAGCAAGCCACTGAAGTTCTTTATTTTGCTCCTTTTATTATCAGAAAAGGTATGTTATCTGTAAAGATTTCTATAACATGGTTGAGTCATCATTTCAGAGTAGAAAAATTTGAATTGAAAGAAACATAAAAATAAAATCAGAGGTCTAACTCCCAGGTTTGTTACAGAGTTGAGGGGGGAGTGGTTGGCACATTATCTACAATTCCATCTTAGTGTTTTTTATTTTAATAGTTTAATTTTTATGTCTTCAAAACCATTCGAGAATAAGAGTTTTTGAAAAAATACCTCAAGTTTCCTTATACTGGTCTGTTAGAAAGTATTGTGTTGTTTATTTCTGAATTGTACTAGTATTATTTAGATCTTTACAAGTGGTTGCCCTTTTGTATTTTAGGATGGAAGTTCCAGTTCGGACAGTGACCTAAGTCTGTCTTCAATGGTTTTCCTTAACCACAGCAGTGGCTCTGATGATTCAGCTGGGGATGGAGAGTGTGGCTTAGAGCAGTCTCTTGTTTCTCTAGAGATGTCGGAGATGCTTCCAGATGAGTCCAAATTCAATATGTATCGGCTCTACTTTGGAAGCTCTTACGAATCGGAGCTTGGGAATGGAACCTCTTCTGATTTGGTATGTAGTGCAGTCATCGTATAGTGTTGGGACGTAAAGGTGGACAGTGATTTGTCTCCTAACCAGCCCACATGTTCTTTCTGATGGAATGGTTCTTCAGTAAAACAGTCCTGTTTTCCTTACGCTAATTAGTCATTTTTCATTCCTTATTAAGAATTAAGACAGAATTGGCAACAAGTGGGCACCAGAGTAGCCAGTTGGTTTCTTGCAGGTTTATCTCCCTTCATCACTGGTTCTCAGACATCTTCAGTAGCAAATCCATTTTATATTAAACCTAAATTCTATTATTATATAGCATTTGAGGATAATGAGAAAGTTGGTAAAATGCAAAAATTTTTGACCACAGAATGGTATCTATTTGTAACACTTTTGGTGGAAAGTATAAGCACAGTAAAACTGTTATGGGTAGTAGTAATGTTTCCACAAGAAAAATGTTAAGATTAAATATGGGCAGTATCATTGTTTTACTAAATTAAAATAGCATTTAACACATTCCCCCAAAAAATTAACAGTGGCTTGCAGTTACTTTATTGGCACATATAACATTTTTACAGATATTTATTTGTCTTTTTCTTGGTTTTTGTAAATTTGCGTTAATTCAGGTTTTTAAAGATATAAAAGTGACCCATTTTTATTCCTAAGAATAGCAAGCTATTGTTTTAATTCTAGTCATTAATTGTTTTTCTATTTCTTAACTTCTATATAGAAATGTCTCAGAACCTTATATATTTGTTGAAAACTAAAACTCATTTGGAATCTGTCTCTAGGGCATTAGTGTGGTAGACATAACAACAAAGTGTTAAAACAACCTTGTGTTGTGGCAGTTTTCACTCCAGTGGGTCAACAGCATAGCTATAGATGGCCTTTATAGAATACTAGAGGCCTGATGCACGAAATTCGTGCAAGAGTAGGCCTTCCTTCCCCTGGCTGCCGGCACCGGCTTCCCTCGCAACCCCAGCTTCATCTGGAAGGATGTCTGGTCTAATTAGCATATTATGCTTTTTATTATAAATGAACAGTTTGCTTAACTTCAGTTAATTAAATTATAAGCGTATCTATCTTAAGGTTTTAGTGCTTAACATTTTTTACTTTATCTTTGATAAATACATCCTTTTTTTCTCTCTCCTCCTCACCTTGCACCTAACCCTGCAGAGCTCACTGTGCCTGTCTGCTCCAAGCTCCATGACGCAGGATGCTCCTGGGAAGGATCAGTTGTTTTCACGGCCTCCAATGTTCAGAACAGCTTCACAAGACGGTTACCAAGAACTTACCCAGGAACAGAGAGACCAGCTGAGAGCAGATATCAGTGTTATCAAGAGCAGATACCGGAGCCAAAGTGGAGTAAGGCTTCTCTCTCCCCATCCATTGTCATTGTAAAAACGTTTAAAAATTGTGTTTCCTTTTTGGACACACATTGATTTGATTTGTAGGTGAGCTATATTTATTCATAAACAAGGGACTGAAACTCATTGATCAGTCAAATCGCTGTGTGCTTCCTAACAGGTTTTAGTAATCTTATCAGAAAGGGACACCAAGTGTCCTGAAAAACTGACAAAAAGAGATAACAATCATGTCCCTGAGGTAACTTTTTGTCCTTTTCATTTAAGGAGGATGACTCCCTTCACCAACCAGGACCAATCAAAACCAGCCTGGCCATCAGTCAGTCGCATTTACTGACCGCACTCAGTCACACGAGGCCATCCATTACTGAAGATGACTGGAAGAGTTTTACTGAGCTGTGAGTAACAGATTCTGATTCACCTTATTAGAAGTGACAGTTAAAGTTCTTACTTAAAATCACAAATAATATTTTGATTATTTAAAAACCAATTCAGGAATTTGTTTAGTAGCTATGCATTTAAACACCCATAAACTTCAGGAGTATAGAAGTCAAAAATGCATTTTCATTCATTAATTCAAATATAATTTTAAGAGCTTTGAAGAAATAAAAGGAAAATTAAAAGCTCAAAATGGTTTCAACATATAGTTTGAAAAAAATTGTCTTCACTTTCAAAATAATGTATGTTTTATTAATCTCACTTGTACACATTTGGAGTTACAGGCTTCTTACAATTGTCTCTGTAGTGACTTTGAAGTCTGTGACCCATAAACTAGGTAAATGATTCATCTCAAGAAAAGATTTTTCCCTTTGTTTAATTTTGCAGTACTTTGGGGTTTGCATGTGCGTGTACATTGTAAAGGCAGAAAATTTTTCCTGCTGGTCCAGTACATAATTAAATTTACATAAGATAGAGTCTAACAGAAAAACAAATTTAATTGCACGTTATGGGAGCCCCATAAAAATAAGAGACTCAAAGACAGACAATTGAGGCTTTTATATACTATCCTGAGCTCAGGAACTGGGTAGGGGCCAGGGATTTAAAAGGGAAGGAGGTGAGAAAAGCAAATGTGTGGTAATCACTGTTTGCCCTGCCTTGCAGATAAGACTTTCAGATAAAAAAGTTACCTCTGGTCATAGCTCTCTTTCTGGCACAGGCCTCCTGTATAAATTCCTCTAGACGGATAAGGGAGCATAAAAACGCCTAGTCTGCTGGGTCTTGATTCCCTTCAGCTCAGAATGATGCACCTGCCAAAGTGGCACATTCTGTTCCTTTCAGTCCCACCTTTGAAACTTCCCCAAGAAGTTTCATCGTCCAGAAGGTGAGTTGGTAGATTGTTCCAGCTCACCGAAGCGGCCTGTTAGTCCTGAGAATAGGTCTGTTTAAACAGTGTCTCTGGTTGCAGGAGTTGGTGATACAGGTTCGCTCCTAAAGTTAGGCCTATATTGTGTAGGCAATCAGGTACATTTCTATGGAAACAAAAGAAAAACAAAGGTTAATGATTAGAGCAGACCACAAATCAATTCTGAGGGCTGCCAGTTGAGATTTCTAGGTGTCAAATGAAAGCATCTTTTGCAGGTTGGCTGCTCAGATAAACTTTCTGAGCGGCTCACACAGCAACAGGCCGTAAGATTGCCCCTGCATATCCTGTTGTGATTTCTGCAAAGTTTATACCAAGTTGTTTGCATTCAATTTTCAGGAAAAGGGTAGTTTTTATTTACAGGGGAAGAAAAGTGAGGAAAGCAGATGTGTGGTAATCAAACACTGGACAAAACATCAAAGACAATTAACAGCACTAGAATCCGATACCTGCAAAGGTGTATTACTGAAACATAATTCCTCTCTCTACATTCACCCCCATTTCTAGCAAAGGTAACCACAGTGAGACTAGTCTGTTTGCACATTAAGTGTAGTCTCAATAAACTTGGCCTGATTATTTATATAAGTGCAGCAGGAATAGTGATCAACTACATATGCTCTTGTGTGTCTGCTCTACTGGAACTTTTCAAAGCCTCTTGAGGTCCCTGCATCTGCCAGGAAGTGATGTTCTTTACTCACCCGATAAAGCTGCTGGCTGGGAACCCTGTAAGCAGGGACCAGGCTGGTTTTCCAAGTGCTTCATTGGCTCCATAAAGTGAACCTTCGTTCCTTCTATGTGCATGCTCAAATAGATGTTCCAGTTCAAGCCTTCAAAGTATAATCAGTGTTTCTAACTGTGTCTGTTATAAGGAGAAAGAATCTTATTGAACTTATGCAAATAACTATATTGTAAGAATGTTCACAGAGTTGCTGAATTCTGGAAGGACCAGGTAGGGAGTACTACATTTTCAAGGAGACTAACAAGTACAGGTTTCTGACAACCTTCAGATCATACCACTGAACTGGGTAAGAATCTGCAGAAAAATTTGGCTGGTCAGTACATAATTAAATTTACATTAGATAGATTAGCAGAAAAACAAATTTAGTTGCATGTGTTAATCTTTGTTTACAAAGATATTTTTTACCAATTTACTGATAGCTTAAAAGCTTAAAAGAAGGTTTCCTTAAATCGGGGGGGGGGGGGGCGGGGAACAAAAGAACCAACAATGTTATAATCATCCTCATTAACTCATTGAGTCCCATGTAAGTAATTCTTGTTGATCTTGCTTTTTGGTTAGCAGTTTTAGGAAGCCATCGGTTTCTCCACCAGAGGTCTGCAGATTCTTACCCAGTTCAGTGGTATGATCTGAAGGTTATGAGAAACCTGAACTTGTTAGAGTTTCCTTGAAAATGTAACACTTTTGCAAAAGCATCGAAGTAAAACAGTAATTGTCTATAAATGACAAAAATGATCATGTTTCAAGATCTAATGTGAGTCCATTATAATTCACTTGACAGGATAATTATTTCTGTGACACACAACATTTTTAAGATGATACCCGGAATTATGACTGATATCATTATGTATCAGATTTTTAGAAATTGTATACAGTTTCTGAAACAATAACACATATCCATACAGATATAACCAAAAGAAGGTTTAGTATTACTTGTAGATTTTGGTGGGTAAATACATTCCATGATGTTCCACAAAACTGTCTATTGACATGTTTCTCAACATATCGCGTCAAGCGGTGCATGACTGTGTAACAAGCCTAATTAGTTTAACAAATCTTTTGAGATGTTCCAGGGGTTTCTTAAAAACTCTGAAGTGAGTATGAGTTCAAAATACTTCATTTAGAACTTGATTTGGGGAATATTTGTCAAAAATATAAAAAGATTTTAAAACAGTCAAATAGGATTCTATATCACTGTGAAACACTAAAGTGACAAAAATTTCACAGGCAAATACAGAAAGTTACATAGTTGTAAAAACAACAACCCTATAGCTCTTTTAATAAGAGAAGAATCCGTTTTCTTAAGTAATCAAACATGAGACATAGGAAATTATGTTGATATGTTTTAACAGAATCTTAGATTTCTAGGCCAATTACTTAAAAGGTAAAGAAAACCTTTCACAGTCTTATCAATAGCAAACCAATAGACCAAGAAAAAAATTTCCTTTTAGCAGATGAAAGAAATTGATTAAAACCCTTGTAATATATTTACTCCATTTTAGCCAGCTTGACTACACAAAGTAAAATTCTCTCTTCAACTTCCTATTTCCCTTAACAAATATCTACCTCCATACTTTTTATTTTTTCACGTTTTTAAAAAATTTTAGAGGAAGAGAGAGAAACATCGATCAGTTGCCTCCCACGCGCACCCTGACTGGGGATTGAACCCACAGATGATGCTCCAACCAACTGAGCCACCTGGCCAGAGCCCTCATACCTTTTTACCAAAAACAAACTTACTTTCCTTTAATACAGAGTTGTTCTTATTTCTTGTAGTTTTAATTACATATATTAATTAGAATCCCTAACCCTTGAAAACCTAAATTTCTAGTAATTGTGAAATGTTACACCAACATTCTGTAGATTGGCAAATCTATGAATGCATTTAATAATTTCTAGAGTCATAACCCTCTTTCTACTAGTATAATTTTTCACTGTAGCATAGGACATGTGTACTAATACATCCAAATATTATAGTAAGAAACCAAAAATATATAAACCTATGTTCAGTAGTGGTTCAGCATTTTATCTAATTTAAAAATTATCTAGTCAATGAGCACCCATCATTTAAATTAGCAAAACTCTTAAGAATG
Organism: Eptesicus fuscus; assembly: GCF_027574615.1. Lineage (NCBI taxonomy): Eukaryota > Metazoa > Chordata > Mammalia > Chiroptera > Vespertilionidae > Eptesicus > Eptesicus fuscus. Next base: position 27,778,401 of record NC_072486.1, read on the forward strand.
TAAGTTACCAAAAAGTTTTGGGAAATTATTCAAGTAGACATCATAAAACTATTATTGAAAAGTTCACTTATGAACTATAATTTACTTTTTCTTAATACTTAGATTACTTGTGAAAATTTCATGAGACATTAAAGTAGATGACCATTAATAAAATTTTGTAACATGAGCTATATTAAATGCTAATAACTGAAAACATGCCTATTGTAATGAAACCAACAAACTTTTTTTAACTAAAGATTATCCCAGATCATGTAAATTTGAAAAGCATTTGAGTTAGTTTCTATTATATTTTTGAGAGTTTAGAATTATTTAACTTAATAAGTTGGCTTAAAAAAATAAGCGCTTTTTTGCAAATTAATTTTGGCAGTACCATCCGGATGAAGGAAAGTATCACATATACATAACATACGTATATCCATCCATAGACATTCACAAACACACCGACACAGAGACCCTATAGCTTCCATTCCAAAATTTTAGCCATGAGTCAGGTACAATACAAAACTCATTAGTTTATAAGTAACAGTTGAATCCAGATTGTCTCTGGTAGAACAAGTTAAGATGACTTGCTCAGATGGCTACTGGTTTTTACTAATATCTGTGGAGAAGACTTCCAAGATGTATGTCTGCCCCTGACAAGTAATCTTGAGGAGGCTATGGACTAGATCTGGGGCCAGGAGCGTCTGTAGCCGTCCATGCTGTGGAAAGTCTCTTCAGTCTCAGGTGCCTGTGGCAGTGTTTTGGTTATCTCCGGGGGTGTTTAAAAGACATGGCAAGATTACATCGTCAAGGGGCAGAGAAAGATGCATGTTTTCTCCTAGGAGTTGTGGGATTTATTTCTCTGTTACCAGAAGTCTGGATAATTACTATTTAAATTTTTCCTCTTTTTAGGAAAATTCTGTTCTAAATATCTAAGCATTTTGAGAGGAACAGGGTAGATTTGGGGGTTGGTAAAGATAGGTAGACTTTGAAATGTTTCTAGAGCCACATTTCTGGTTTGGCAAAGAATCCGGTTTGTAAAATAACAGTCTGGACCACCCATCTTTTGATTTCCATCTTTTCAGTTAAGATGGAAATCAAAAGATGCCTGAATGTAAAGCTGCAGGGTGTAATGCAGTATGCCTTTAAAAAGCCTGTATAAAGTGTTCACCAAAACCCTCTGAACGTTTTCCTTTTTCCCCCTTGGATCAGTTTACCTTAGGGGGAAAGGCTCCCCTGTGAGAGGGTTTCCCTGGAGCCAGCTGGCTTGTCTGATAACTGCAGTAGAATCAAGGCCCCTGTGAGCGGGGTTTTGATAGAGAGTAATCTCTGACTTCTCTCTAAAATTGGTAGGATGTTCTGAATATAAAGGTAAGTACATCCACCAAGGACATGAATCTTCTCAATTTCATGCCCGAGTAGCCTATATAACCCCCAGGGAAGTTAAAACAGGCAGACTGTGGTAATACATATAGTGGAATATTACTTGGACATAAAAAAAAGAATGAAATCTTACCATTTGTGAGAGCATGGATGGAGGGAGAGGGCATTATGCTAAGTGAAATAAGTCAGACAGGTAAAGACAGATACCATATGATTTCAGGTATATGTGGAATCTAAAGAACAAACAAAATTGAAACAGACTCATAGATAGAACAGACTGATGGTTGCCAGAAAAGAGGGAGAGTATGGGAAGGCTGGGTGAAAAAAGTGAAGGAGTCCTAGCCGGCTTGACTCAGTGGATAGAGCGTCAGCCTGCGGACTGAAGGGTCTCAGGTTTGATTCCAGCCAAGGGCACATGCCTGGGTTGCAGGCTCGATCCCCAGTAGGGGGGCGTGCAGGAGGCAGCCGATCAATGATTCCCTCTCATCATTGATGTTTCTATCTCTCTCTCCTTCTCCCTTCCTCTCTGAAATCAATAAAGAAATATATTTTTTAAAAAGTGAAGGAATTGAGAAGTACAGATTGGTAATTACCAAACAGTAATGGGGATATAAAGTATAGCATAGGAAATAGAGTCAATAGTATTGTAATATTGTGCCAGGTAGGTACTGGAAATACCAGATACGGGATATTTTGTAAAATATATGGTTGTCTAACCACTATGTGGTACACCTGAAACTAATACAAAATAATACTGAATGTAAACTATAATTGAAAAAACAACAGCAGGCAGACAGAGCTGGACTTGGAGAAGGGAACTGACATTGGATGTGGTCACTTCTGTTCCTTCATCTGGTTAAGGGAGTCCGTACGGTTAGCAGCTCTACTCCTGTGTGTCCTCTTTCCACAGGTGCCAGTAAGGCAATTGCTTAGCATGAGAGTTCTAAATTTTTTTCAAATTTAGAAGTTTTTCCAGTTCAAAGGATCCATCACCTGGCCATTGACAAATAGCTTCTTTAATTAATCTTAATAGTAATGCAAACCAATAAGCCTTCTTATAACTTAACCACAGATGCAAGAAGTGTCCTAAAAGAGGATGCAAAAGATGCAGCCCTCACAAGACCCATCAAGTTCATTCCCAGAATTAGCCAAGGAAAGTGAAGCCCTTCATTGAGGAGGTGGTAAAACTGGTGCAGTGAACAGTGTCTGGTTTCCCAGAGAACATGCGATGCCTCCAGTCACAGGCCTGTGGCACTGTGGGAACGGGACTTCTCAGCACTAAGAAAACCATGAAGGGTGAGAGCCTTTAAGACCAGCTCCCTGCCGAAACCGGTTTGGCTCAGTGGATAGAGCGTTGGCCTGCGGACTGAAAGGTCCCGGGTTCGATTCCGGTCAAGGGCATGTACCTTTGTTGCGGGCACATCCCCAGTAGGGGTTGTGCAAGAGGCAGCTGATCGATGTTTCTCTATCATCGATGTTTCTAACTTTCTATCCCTCTCTCTTCCTCTCTGTAAAAAATCAATAAAATTTAAAAAAAAAAAAAAGACCAGCTCCCTAAGGGCTGACCCTGTCGGACAGAGAGGGCTGCTCGTTACTTCATGTCTCAGAGTCTCCTCGGCTGGCCGCAGATACAAACCAGTACTTGCATCTTTTGGCTGACTGAGGCCAGAGAGAATATTCTCACTGGTTACAAAGCCAAGACAGAACAAGATGAGAGGGAAACCTCTTTCCGTTTTTTTAATTAGGGGACCCGCATCAAAGTCCCCCGAAACAGGCGCAGGGCTGGCTCAAACCATGGGCTTACAGGACTTACTTTCTACCCTAGGATTTTCCTTCTTATGACAAATGACACAAATGACAGACAAAAGGGGAAAAGGACCAATAGGAAATGAGTACTCATAACAGATCTTTATCAGAGTCGTTATACCCAAGGAACTAGTGATCTAAACTTAGAGAAAGGAAAAGGACCCTCCCACTGCCCAGGAGACTGAGGCAGTAACAGTTCTTACCTTCGCCGACTCTGGTCAGAGGTCCCAGGATCTCCTGGCTGCAGCAGCAGCCACTCGGGAGCCCATGGGCACCAGCCCAACTCAGTAGAGGTAGAAAAGGTGTCTCTTACTCTCTTCTAGGGTTCTTTGGCTGATCCAATTAAATTGACATAAGACAGATCAACAGGAGAAAAACATTTAATTTTGTACCTGTGGGAGCCACATAAAAATGTGAGACTCAGAGGCAGTTGCAGCTTCTGAGCTAAGGAAAGGGATGGGGCCAGGGCTTCGAAGGGGACGGGGAGGAAGGCAGTTCACAGCCAGAAGAGAGGAGCAGGTGCATGCTTATCTGTTTGCCCTGCCGTGCAGGTAAGGCTTCAGATAGAGTCCTCTGGTATAGCTCCCTTCCTAGCTCAGGCTCCCTATCTCGATTCGAGGCAGTTGTGGGAGCGAAAAAGCTGCTTCCTCCCGAGTCTGCTGGGGCTTGATTCCCTGCAGCTCAAAGGGATGCACCTGCCAAAGGGGCACATTTTGGGGTGACCAGTTTTGCTCCCCTCAACATACTTAAGTGGTAAGTGCTCACTGTAGAAAAACCAGAACACAATTTCCCTGGCCTCCCCAAGCATGTTTATTTGTATGCTCTGATTTTTAAAAAATATATTTTATTGATTTTTTACAGAGAGGGAGAGAGAGAGAGAAACATCGATCAGCTGCCTCTTGCACACCCCCTACTGGGGATGTGCCTGCAACCAAGGTACATGCCCTTGACTGGAATCGAACCTGGGACCCTTGAGTCCGCAGGCCGATGCTCTATCCACTGAGCCAAACCGGTTTCGGCTGATGTTTTCTTACTAACAGGAAAAGACAGTGCTGTATAGCAGCCCCCCTTTCGTCCGTCCGTGTATCTTGAACATTCTTTCACATTTCAAATGTTACTATATTGTTTTTATCACATAAAATAGCTGTCACATATCCAATTTTGAGACATTTGTTTCCAGCTTTTCACTTACAAGCAATGAGATAACTAACATTCTTAGAGCTGATATCCTTAATTATTTCTCTGGTATAGAGGCAGAATTATTGCATCACAAGGCACCCACATTTTGTAAGGCTTCTGAAATCTATTGCGTTACTGCCTTTCAGAAATACCCGTGTATATTCCAACAGCGGTGTGTTGAGTGCCCCTTTCACAACACTCACTAACATTGAGGATCACAATATTTCTCTAATCTTGCTCGATTGGAGAAAAATGACACCTTGTTTAAAACTATAAAGGTTATATTTTTATATTACTCATTGCCCTTGGTATTTTATCTTTCTAAATTGTCTGTTTATCCCCTTTGCTCCTTTTCTAGAGGGGTGTTCAACTTTTAAAATATATTTGTAAGAACTTTCTTTAATTTCTGTTATGAGCACTTTTTTCCAGTTTCCCTTATGTTTCTTATAATTCTATTTGCAAAGAATCCATTGTCTTTTGTAATTTTAGCATTTACATGTATTAAATATTATCTCACTTCTTTTTTAAGGTATGAAAACTTTCAACATCCAAAGAGGAGGAAAAATCAAAGTGGAATAATGTTTCGACCTGGGCAGAAAGTAACCCTGGCATAAAATAAACATTTTTTTTTTTTTTTTTTTTTGGTGACTTGTCTATGTTGTAAAAGTAAATATGGTGTCTGTAAATTTCTTTTTTATTTAATAATTAACTTAATCTATAAAATCACAGATTTGTAAACCTGTGGTTATATAAAGATCAGGATTACTTGAGATTAATATTATATAATAAATTGGAATATTTATAATAAATTCTTTCTTATTTCCTATAAATCTATATTAAACCCTTAATGAAATAACATTGGTCAGATAATAGAGAATGTAATTAAATACATTTCTTAGGTCTAACAATTGCATATTCAATATCTTTCTTGCATTTGACAAGTTTTATGTTTAGCAACTTCTGCATGTGGCAGCTCCCTGACCTACTCCAGGACCCACCCATCCCCACTGAAATCACATCTCCCACTTGCATCCCCACCAACTGGGGACTGACTCACAGACTGATTCATTCAACACCCATTCCAAGACCTCCCTCTTGCCTTGCTGTGCTCCCTGGAAAGTGAATTACTGAGTCACATGATCTTCATTACAGCCATGCGTGACTGTGACATAGTTCCAGACCGAAGTGTAGGTTGGTAGAAGTCCCTGGGCTTCCTTCCTGGACGAGGACACAATGTCTGGAGATGCAACAACCACCCCATAAACATGAGGTGAAAACCACCAGCAACTGATGGCAGAGCAAAGAAACTCTGATGGGAGCCCTGAGCTGACACCAGCCCTGGATGTCCTACTAGACCATGTGTGTGTGTGTGTGCTGGTGTGTGTGTGAGAGAGATTGGTTTCAGAAAGGAAGGGAGAGTGAGAAAGAGAAACATCAAAGATGAGAATCACTGATCAGCTGCCTCCCACACGCCCTCTACTGGGGATTGAGCCTGCAACCTGGGCATGTGCCCTGACCAGGAATTGAACCCTGACCTCCTGGTCCATAGGTTGACGCTCAACCACAAGCCACACCTGCCAGAGACAAACCCCTTGTTTACTTCTCTAAGTAGGGTTCCTCTTATAGCCCAAACTAATCCTAATAAGTACACCAATGTATTTCTTAAGGCCTTGCCTTTTTGGACATCCTCACTATCTTGGACAGAGCTGGGGTGGTGGTAAATTGGTGAGCTGTACACCATTCATTCACTCAACATGCCTATCTCACAAATTCTTCCGGTTTCTTTATATTATACCAAGATATTTCAGGCATCTCAACCTTATTCAGTGTGAGCCTCTGAGTCCCAGTTACCCAACCATGGGATCAATGAGAACATGCCTGGGTGCTGATGCAGCGCACTGAGTCAGAAATTAAGTACATTAATAAAAAAGCTAAATGCATTAATACAGCAAGTTTGACCAATAATTATGTCCTTCCCAATGTAAAAAATATATATATAAACAGCCATTTTAAAATTGACTCAGAGCTGCCATCCCAGGGGAACTGCTTTGTATGTGTTACCCCTCAAACCTTTGGAATGTTAAAACTGGGCAAAATAACCCGTGAAGTGGGCCTAAAGCAGCATTGTAAACCAAACAACTGTTTGCAAAGATCACAAGAAGGGAGACGTTATAACTACTGGACTGGAAATTAAAGACGTTCTTTAGAATTAGCCTCACTATGTTAGCTTGTCTGCACCCACAGAAATTCCTTCCTTCTCTTCATGTAATTGTTCCCCTACACGTCCTCAGTACCTCAGGCCTTCGCCTCCTAATCAGAACACGGTTTCCGCCTGAATCGGTGCTTACAGAGTCACTATTCTTTTGGCTCTCAAGACTTTGTTGCCTCTCACTTTGGCCTTTTATTTTGAGGTTAACACCTACTTAGCCTAATACCTACACACACATGCTATCTCTGCACCTATTCTTCAGATTTGAAAAAGCAAAATGTAGTTCTTTTATTGTCTAAGCTTTCTCCCGGTTTGACTTTTATTCACTCCCTGGGACAGGCTGGGATCTGACAGCGGATGGGTTGGAATGCATGAATCAACTTCCTTTGCAGGACGGATCCCCCATAGATGTGGGCATTGCAGGGTACTCGAGCAAGGGACACAGGGGCTGTTCGCTGTCAAGACAAATTCAACAGGGGCGAGGATTCAAGGGAATCCAGTTCCTTCTGTGTGCCCCCATCCCACAGAAGAGGGGCTCACTCTTCCAACCAATGCCTTAACTTTCTGATAAGAGATCTGATGGCTACGAATCCAATGGACAATGCAATCCAGTCAACTGTGGGATCAAACTCTACATTGATTTTCAGCTCTCAGCCTCATGACTCTAAAAGACAAGGGATACTTAAGGCAGTCATTCAAATCCCTAATTTTCAGTCTGTATCTTGAACTGAAAATAAAATAATCTGAGCTACTCTCTTTTTTTTAATCCTCACCTGAGGATATGTTTTCCATTGATTTTTCAGAGAGAGTGGAAGGAGTTCAGGGGGAGAGAGGCAGAGATTGAGAAACATTGATGTGAGAGAGACACATCAATTGGTTGCCTCCAGCAGGCGCCCTGACCTGGGCCTGGGATGGAACCTGTCACCCAGGTACGTGCCCCTTGACTGGAAATCGAACTTGTGACCCTTGGGTGCTTGAGTCGATGCTCTAACCACTTAGAAACACGGGCCAGGGCACCTTTCTCTTTTTTTAAAAGCTCTCTAATGCTGTGGTCAGCTCACCTACTTTTTCAAGGTGTTTCATAAAGTTCTATAGCAGCAATTCCTTAGCTGGGCACTTCCTTCCTGGGACTAATTTGTGATATTTCGGTTAGCTGTATTGGCACTGTCTGCTATGGACTGCCAGATTCGTGCCCCTTGATACAAATTAGATTTTCCTTGCCTTCAGCCTTCGTGAGTCCCAAATTCTTCCTTGTTGCCTTGAAAGTGTGTTGCAATCACTTTTGGTACTGATTTATGCATCCATCAGAGTACTTAGTTGTAAGCAGGAGAAACCAATCCCACTCTTTTCAAGCAGGAAAGGAATTTGTGAAAACGTTATTGAGGCTAGAAAGCAAAGAGATGCTCAAAGACTAGCAGGGTCATATTACCAGTCTGCGTGACATGGAATGTTAAAACTGGGCAAAAACCGGCTTAAAGGGGCCCCCACTCCAAAAAACAGGCCTCCAAGAGCCAACCACTCAAAACCAGCCACACCCAAAAAAACAAGCTGTGGATGACATCATCCCATTCACAGTCTGCCCACTCCTGAACTTCTAGCTCCCGAAACCCCTTATAAGATCAGCATTCTGCTCTGTGAAGGGAGGCTGGGCCCCAACAGCCTCACTTATAGTTACTACAGTAAACAAAAAACTCTGCTTTATATTTTTATTGCAAATATGGAGAGGAGGCCTCATCATCCTTTGATACTTCTCTAATCAGTATTAACACTTCCTAAACTGAAATATAGTCATCTACTAAGGGTCTGATTGGGAGAATATGTATTGTGAGCGCTACTAATTTACAGGTTTTTTTTTTTTTTTTAATACCACATCCATTGTCTCCATGGTATACTGGAAATTCCACAGAGGGCTGGGTTTCCATGCACATTGTTCACTGCTGTAATCAAGAGCAGTGCTTTGTACTGGGCGGGTCACTAAATAAATAAATGATCAATATGTGTGAATGAATTGTTATTTCTCAACTGAAATTGGAATAATCCTCCTTTGAGTAAATAAGGAAGGGGGAAAGAAAAACAAAGCAATCTAGCTAGTATGTTAGTCCTTAACTTTTTTTTTTTTTTTTATTAGAGCAGAAGTGATTGATTAGGAATCAGTTTGATTGTAAAAGCAATGGGACTTGGCCATCTACAATAGTTGCAGGAGACAGAAGCATGGATTCTTAAAATTGGGATGGGCATTTTTTTTCCTACAGTAAAATACTCAATGCTCATATGCTGGAAGCCGATCATTGTTTTAACCCTTTGCACTCGCTTGCTTTTTTCTCGATTCCTTTATTCTAATGCTAACCGTGTCGAGTCACACTCGACATCCGAGTGCAAAAGGTTAATAATAGAGAGCTGTGGACAGGGAATTCGGAGGGCTGGTCAACCTTAATTGCTCTAAAGGGTCAGAGCTAATTATTAGATACTAGAGGCCCGGTGCACGAAATTCATGCACGGGGGGGGGGGGGGGGGGTGTGTCCCTCAGCCCAGCCTGCACCCTCTCCAATCTGGGATCCCTCTCACAATCCAGGACTGCTGGCTCCCAACTGCTCACCTGCCTGCCTTCCTGATTGCCCCTAACCACTTCTGCCTGCCAGCCTGATCACCCCCTAACCACTCCCCTGCCAGCCTGATTGATGTCTAACTGCTCCCCTGCCAGCCTGTTTGTCCCCAACTTCTCTCCTCTGCTGGCCTGGTCACCCCTAACTGCTCTCCCCTGCAGGCTTGATCGCCCCCAACTGCCCTCCCTTACAGGCCTGGTCCCTCCCAACTGCCCTCCCCTGCTGGCCATCTTGTGGTGGCCATCTTGTGTCCACATGGGGGCAGGATCTTTGACCACATGGGGGCAGCTATCTTGTGTGTTGGAGTGATGGTCAATCTGCATATTACTCTTTTATTAGAAAGGATAGAGGCCTGGTGCATGGGTGGGGGCCAGCTGGTTTGCCCTGAAGGGTGTCCCGGATCAGGGTGGGGTTCCCTTGGGGCATGGGGCGGCCTGGGCGAGGGGCCTGTGGTGGTTTGCAGGCCGGCCATGCCCCCCTGGCGACCCAAGCAAAGGCCCTGGTATCTGGGATTTATTTACCTTCTACAATTGAAACTTTGTAGCCTGGAGTGGAGGCCTAGGCCAGCCAGGGCAGGTGGAAAGCTTGGCTTCCTCTGTCGCCGAGGGCAACCCTAGCCTGCTCTCTCCAGCTCCATGGCTGGCTGCCGCCATTTTTCTTGGGATTTATATTCTATAATTGAAACTTCGTAGCCTTAAGCAGAGGCCTGGGCTGGCCAGCTTGTGCGGAAAGCTTGGCTTCCTCCATTGCTGGGAAACCCAAGCCTCCTGCTCTCTCCATGGCTGCAGCCATCTTGGTTGGGTTAATTTGCATAATCACTCCTGATTGGCTGGTGGGCGTGTCTGGTATGGCTTTGTGGGTGTAGCAGAGTGGTGGTTAATTTGCATATTACTCTTTTATTCGATAGGATTGGTAGTTGAAGAAGCCCCCACCTGTTAGTCCTAAATTCACTGATTGGCTTTTATTGGAGTTTCCTGCCTAGGGCATATGGGTGTATCCTATAATTTTAATCTTAATAAAAGGGATGGAAAAGCCAGAGCAAGAAGTAGTTCTCCCACTAGAGTTGGACTACCGCCAGGCCCCCATTTCCCAAATTAAATGTTTTCTAAAGTCTCTTTTCATTTGTGTGCGGCCTTCTCCAGAACCCGAACCCTGAACCGGAACCCTGAACCACGCTAGACGTGAAAGGGGCTCCCACACACATAGGTATAAAGAAGAAAGTTAAAATGTTCATTGTACAACACTGGACAAGGGCATTAATCCATGGAATTCACCAGTTTCCTAGATAACCTGATATTTTAGGAAAACTAGCATAAGACTCAACCTCCTAGGAAGTTTCCAAGAATCAAATCAACAACTAAAAGCTAAGGAGTATTCCAGAGTAACAAATACCATCAACCATATATCCACAGAGAAATTTTGCCCCAAGTTTTAGACAGGAAATTGAAATGACTCATTTTGGCCTACACATTTGCTCTGGCCTATTACTCAGATACTTCGTAGGAACCAGTGCCAGTTAAAGAGGGTGCTACAGCTTCTTACGAAAGTAAAAATGCCAGGATCTAAACCACTGATTTTTAAATCACTTTAACCACAACCGGGAGTAATACATTTTACTCGCAATCCAGGCTATACTACTGAAACAACTTTCACTAAACAATACCGACTCTTACCACATGTGATGGTCTCTGGTACTTTCCATCCGCTCTTATTCTACTCTATTCTTTCATATAAGTAATGCTAGTTTTGGCCCATTCGTGGGTTGAGACTTGCAAATTGAAAAACACTGGCATAAATAGGAATAAAGTACTAGAATATAGAATTGCTTTATTATTTTATGATCATATATGTATGCATGTTGAACACAAACATGCACAAAACACTTTAAACCTACAGCTTTCTCAGCAAAGTAAAATGAATATAAGTAAAAGCATGCCTTAGAGTTACAAAACTATTATAAAATTCTACAGTAGGTAGATTTTTTTTTCTTTGATGCAACTTTTGTTCAGTGGCATTTGGAAGCTCTCATGTTCTCCAGTAAATTCGGATAAGTGAAATTATCATTAAGTTAATCCCACCACAAGATTATTTGGATCAATTATTGAATTAGTTCACCCTTCCCAACTTTAAAGGGATTACAGAACTTTAAAATCACTGCACATGCAATGTTTTTGTGGACCTAAAAGACAGGCTTCTCAATCTTAGGAAAGAAGAACCAAGTGGAGGTATCATGCTACCTGATATCAAACTATACTACAAGGCTATAGTAGTCAAAACAGCATGGAACTGGCATAAAAACAGACACACGGATCAATGGAATAGAATAGAGAATCCAAAAAATAAACCCACACTTATATAATCAATTTATGATGACAAGTACAATGGGGTGAAGACAGTCTATTCAATAGATCGTGCAGGGAAAACTGGACAGAAAAAAACAAAAATAAATAAACTAGACGGCTTTCTTACACTATATACAAGAATAAACTCAAAATGGATTTAAGACTTAAATATAAGACCTGAAACCATAAGCTCCTAGCATTAATTAAACTCTTCTACATCTCTCCCAGTAACATTTTTTAGATATGTTTCCTTGGGCAAGGGAAACAAGAAAAAATTAACAAATGAAACGATGTCCAACTAAAAAGGTTTTGCACAGCAAAGGAAACAACCAATAAAATGAAAATAACTATTATACATCCGATAAGGGTTAATATCCAAACATGTAAGGAATTCTTTATACAACTTAACAACGAAAACTGAACAATCCAATTAAAAATGGACAGAGGACCTGAACAGACATTTTTCCAAAGAGGACATACAGATGGCCAACAGAAATGAAAAGATGTTCAACATCATTAATCACCAGAGAAATGCAAATTAAAACGACAATTAAGATGTCACCTCACAATTGTCAGAATCATTATCATCAATAAATCAACAAACAATGTTGGTGAGGATGTGGAGAAAAGAGAACCCTCATGCACTATTGGTGGGAATGTAGGTTGGTGCAGCCACTGTGGAAAACAGTATGGAGGGTCCTCAAAAAATTAAATTATGGCCCTGGCTAGTTTGGCTCAGTGGATAGAGCGTCGGCCTGCAGACTGAAGGGTCCCAGGTTCGATTCCGGCCAAGGGCACATGCCCAGGTTGTGGGCTCCATCTCCAGTGGGGGGCGTGTGGGAGGCAGCCGATCAATGGTTCTCTCTCATCATTGATGTTTCTATCTATCTACTCCCTTCCTCTCTGAAATCAATAAAGAAATATACTTTAAAAAATTAAATAATGGAACTGCCTTATGACCCAGCAATTCCACTTCTGGAAATATATCAGAAGAAATCCAAAACACTAATTAAAAAAGATCTATAGCCCCATGTGCATTCCAGCATTATTTGTAATAGCCAAGATATGGAAGCAACCTAAGTGTCCATCGATAGACAAATGGATAAAGAAGAAATGGTGCATATATACAATAGAATATCACTCAGCAATAAAAAAAAAAAAAAAAGAAAGAAATATTGCCATTTGCAACAATATGGATAGACCTAGAGGGTATTATGCTAAGTAAAATAAGTCAGAGAAAGACAAATACCATATGATTTCACTTGTAAGTAGAATTTAAAAAACAAATTAAACTCATAGATAATCGATATATATAAAAGCATAATATGCAAATCGATTGGACGGCAGAACGACCAGTCGCTATGACATTCACTGACCACCAGGGGGCTTCCCCAGCCTTCAGGCCCCCATCACCAGATGGGGAATTGGCCCTGATTGCAGGCCAGGACAAGGGACCCTAGCTGTGCACGAATTTCATGCGTCTCTAGTAAACTGATAAAAAAAAAACACAACTCATAGATATAGATAGGAAGTAGCTTGGGAGGCTAGGTGAAAAAGGGGGAGGGATTAAGGTGTACAAATCAGCACTTATAAAAGAGTTATGAGCTTTAAAGTACAACATAGGGAATATAGTCAATAATATTGTAATAACTATGTGTGGTGCCAGGTGGGTACTGGATTTATTGGAGGGACCAGTTTGTAATTATGTAAGTGTCTAATCCATGCTGTACACCTGATACTGATATACTGCTACTAGAGGCCCAGAGCACGGAGTTCACGAGTAGGGTCCCTACACCTGGCCGGCAATCAGGGCTAATGGGGCCTTCCTTCGTTCCTCAGCAGTGAGCGGTGGAACTCCCAGTGGGTGGAACTCCCAAGGGGACAATTTGCATATTAGCCTTTTATTATATAGGAGGATATGTCGATGGTAATTGGGGGAAAAGTCAGGCTTTTAATAGTCTGACCTATGCCTATTTTTATTTTTTAAAAACTTACTGATTTGAGAGAGAGCGAACTATCAATTCGTTGTCCCACTGATTTACGCCTTCACTGGCTGATTCTGTGTGCTCCCTGACCAGGGAGGACCCACGGCCTTGGTGGACCTGGAGGACGCTCTACCCAACTCAGCTACAGCCAGGCCGTGCCTGCTTCAACGTTGATGTGTCACTGATGAAAACAGTCTGACTTTCTTAAGTTATTTCCCCAAGCCCCCCGCAGTTTACGCTGAGTTAGCGGGAGGGTTCAGTGCGTGCCCTAGGGCCGTGGTCGGCAAGCTGCGGCTCCCGAGCCACATGCAGCTCTTTGGCCCCTTGAGTGTGGCTCTTCCACAAAATACCACGGCCTGGGCGGGTCTATTTTGAAGAAGTGGCGTTAGAAGAAGTTTAAGTTTAAAAAACTTGGCTCTCAAAAGAAATTTCAATCCTTGTACTGTTGATATTTGGCTCTGTTGACTAATGAGTTTGCCGACCACTGCTAGGGGCTGCTATCTTGCTTGCTTAGATGGAGGGGTACCCACTGTTTTCCCTCGCTGACCCTGTGGATGAGGGCGGCTACATCCCCAAACATCATTGTGGCCCACCCGGCCTCACCAGGACACCTCTGGGCTCTCACCGCAATCCTCCCCCCACCCCGCCCCCCGGTTTAGGACAAACCAACTCCCAGAGCTCAGAACGCACCCCAAGCGGAGCTCCACCCCAACCCCAGGGAAACTCACCGAGAGGCAGCGGCAGGCAGCGGGGCTGGGGGAGCCGGAACCCACAGGCCGCGGAGCCCCGTTCGCGGGTGCCGGCGGGAGAGGGAGCGCCCGTGCGGGGCGTGCGGGGACCGGGGAAGGAGCCGGATTGGCTGGCGGCCCGCGTCCCGGTGAACCGCCTGCAGCTGAGCTGGGCGCACAGGTGCGCCTGCAGGTCCCGCCGGCTGGTGCAGGCTCAGGTCTGTGCGGAGCCTCCACTCCTGGGCCCGATGGATGAGTTACCCTCTGGGAGGTTGATTGGTGTAAACAGGCCTTGATCATCTTCCTAAATTGTCCCAAAGCAGGGTTCCGGCAGGTCTCCTCCTCCCTTTGTAGAAATCCAAGCTTTTACCAGCTGAACCTGATAACAGATACAAGAGAAGGAGCCTCGGCAGGCGTCTCATTTCTGGGGCACATTAGAAGCCCCCCGGAACTGTAAACGTTTTTTGAACCGGTTCTGGTTTCCCTGGATTCTTCGGAACCAGCGAGGCCCGGCCGCCTCTCAGAAGCTCTCATTTCATTGTCCGCCCGGAGCCTCGAGCAGCAGCTGTAGTTTGTTCGCTTTTTTAAAGCTCCAGAGGCGATTCTGGGGTGTGTGTGATTCACGGGCATCAAGGTGGGGGGACGGCGGGATCTAAGCACAGGTTCGCAATCCGCACGATTACGCGTTGAAACAGAAGGCGGATTGTTCCATGAGATCTGTCTGGGACCCTGCCAGGCGCAGAGGAGACTGGACAGACAAGGAGCTTTCCTCCATCAGGCACAGGCGCAGTTTCCGGCCTTTGTAAGTACATTCAGGACCTCTTAGACCTGTTGACAGAGCCGCAATGCTGAGGGTCACCAGGTGTGGCTGTGCAGGCCGTGCCCTCCCACAGGCTGCTGGGGGAGCTGGGAATGGAATCCACTCCCCTCTCGGGTCTCCAACCAAACCCTGAGGGGCCTCCACCTTAACACGCTGGCAGAGACCAGGGTGCCAGCGGGGGCCCTGCCATGAGGGCCTGTGTGGGAAGCTGCCCACTGCCTCTTCCCAGTTTACAGGGTGAATATGACCTTCACGTAAGAGGCTTCCATTCCCTGTTAAAAATAAGGGAAGAGATTTACTCTTAAGGTAGATATTTTTGTCAGAATACCTACCATAGAAAACTTATAAATACAGCTATTTTCTCAGGCTCCTTGAAATGTTCCTTTTTAGAAACTAAATAAGCCCTGCCAGCTTTATGTAAAAAATAGGAACGTCTCCCTCCAAGACCTGGGCGCCACCTCTTTGCAACACGAGCATGGGGGCAGCACGCTCTCCTGTCTGAGGACACAGGGGCCTACCTCCAGGCTGTGAGGGTACCTCCCTTCGTAAGGACAGCTCGTCCCCCAGCCTCTGGATGAAGTTTGGTTCATGCAGGTGGTCTCCCCAGTTAGCAGGCTGTTAGGAAGAACTGTGTGTAGCTAAGGGTGCCGTCGAGTTCTCTTAGTTGACAACCAGTTATTGTTTATCTTGAGAACTTCTATGCAATGGGGCGCATCTGTTTGGCTCCAGAAAGGGTTGAGTTCTGTCTTTGCAATCAGCCCCTTGGCCAAGTGCATCAAGGTGTTTTCCGCTGCTGTTACCTTTGTGGAGAGGATTTCTAGGCTGAAAGAGTTGTGTGTGTTTTTAAATTATATTTTTACAGCAGCACCTTTATCCTTCATTCTGAAGTTACTGTTTCTTTTTTACTCACACCTTCCAGATCCATGCGGAGAAGTATTTTAGGTACATAAGTGGGGTGGGGTTTTTTTTTGTTCTATTTTTTAAAACTCCTCCCTGGAAGATGTGTTTTGATTTTAGAGAGAAGAAGGGAAAGAGAAACATTGATGTGAGAAACATCAGTTGGTTGCCTTTCGTATCGGGTTTTGAACCCACAGCCTAGGTATGTGCCCTGACCGGGAAGCAAACCCACAACCTTTCGGTGTTGGGTCCACAGTCCAACTAACTGAGCCACCCGGCCAGGGCAAGGCATATAGATGTTTTTGTTATAAACCTCCTCCCTTCTACCCAGCTTCTAACATAAAAGTTAAAGTAGTTGGAAATAGTGATGTTACAAGAAGTTGAGGCTATGATGGTAATTTTTCAGCTTGTAGTTGAGTAATTACATGCCAGTCTGTCGTGTTGAATAAGAAATGTGAGTTAATGATTCCACTTCTTTAACAGAAAAAAGAAAAAGGAAGAGAGAGTTGTTTGGTTTTTAATTTTGTATACACATTTTGTGACAGATAGAAATTAATTTTTATAATCCAATCTGTTCCTCTTTCTCTAAGTGGTTTCCTTCATTACTTTTCATTGTAAAAAACATATCAAAGTAATACATATACATAGTTTTTTTTTAAGGCCAAATAATTCTATGTAGCTTATAATGAAAAACAGCAGGGACTTATCCATCAGGGTTTCCGCACCAGGACCTGACCAGAGAAACAACACTAGCAATGCTATAGAATAAAGGAGCTGTGAGAGAGATGTTACCTGACACAGTTGTGGGAACCTGTGGAGGAGTCTGTGTGAGGCTTTTGCTTCTGCATCTGGGCCCCAGGCCTACAATCAGCAGGACAGGCAGTCTGGAAGGGAAGACACACTTGAACTGGAGGAGAGAAAGGACAAACTCGAACCTGCACCAGTCTCTCCCGCTTGCCAAGCCTCCAACTTGGATGAGGCAGGAGCTCTTCCTCACGGAGCTAAACCTGTGCCTGGCCCAGGAGCTGATGAAGCCGAACAATGTCACACCTGAGTTATTCCCTAGAATTACTAAATGAATAGATCAAAGTAACTAAATATCTGAGTTTATTTCCTCAGCATGCCATTGATCTCCCTTACAAGGGTTTAAGAGCTACTTTGTATTAAATGCTCTAATGGAACCCTAACCAGTTTGGCCTCAGTGGATAGAGCATTTGGCTCAGTGGATAGAGCATCGGACTGAAGGGTCCCAGGTTCGATTCCAGTCAGGGGCATGTGCACTGGTTGCGGGCACATCCCCAGTATGTGCAGGAGGAAGCTGATTGATGTTTCTCTCTCTTCGATGTTTCTAGCTCTCTATCCCTCTTCCTTCCTCTCTGTAAAAAAATGAATAAAATATATTTAAAAAAATAAATAAATGTTCTAATGGAGTAAAAATTGGTGGTCCCATGCCAGTTGGGCAGCCTACAAACAAATGTGTCTGTGTATATATGCTCATTGTACAAGTTGGAAAATACTGAAAAGTATAAAGAAAACACACACAAATAACTTAGGCATTCCTTATTTCTCCCTGGAGCTGACCTCTTGGTTTATATTTTTGGGGTGTAGGAGATACACCTTCTTGCAAAAGGTATGGTTTACACATTTGGTATGAAGTAAAAACACAGTTCCTAAAACATGCCCAGGGTGGCAAAACAAAATCCACAAAATGCCCCTCCCTTCTCTGGTCCATGACAGAACATCATTCTGAGTATGTACAACATCTCTATGTATCTATGTACACACACATGTAAAATAATTGTATGCATTTTTATCCCAGTGCCCTTATGCTTCCACTTACTTATGGCTGAAATGCAATTGTGTTTCAAACTTCTCTATGGAAAACAGTCGTGGAAAGCCTTTCAAAGCCAAGAACCTGAATAGTTTGGGATAATCTTTTCAGCTACTCACATTAAGATTTATTTGTGTAAGAGCATTGAAGATCATCTTAAGAACCTCCTGTTAAAACAATATTAAAACAATCCTATCTAATAATAGACAAATATGCAAATTGACCATATCTCCAACACACCCACAAGCCACGCCCACCATCCAATCAGAGCGAGTATGCAAATTAACCCAAACCAAGATGGCTACAGCCACAGAGAGCAAGGTTTCCTAGGTAACAGAGGAAGCCAAGCTTTCTGCCTGCCCTTGCCAGGCCTAAGCCTCCACTCAAGCTACAAAGTTTCAATTATAAAAGGTAAACAAATTCAAACAAATGGTGGCAGAATGGAGCTTGAGAGAGCAGGCCAGGGTTGCCGGCGGCAACAGGGGAAGCAAAGCTTTCCACCTGCCCTGGCCGGGCTCACCCGCTTAAGGCTACAAAGATTCAATTGTAGAAGGTGAATTAACTGCCACAGAAATGGCTGCCGCCCCGGAGGGAACAGCAGACTTGGCTCCGCTCCAGGCTACAAAGTTTCAATTGTAGAAGGAAAATAAATTCCAGATACCAGGGCCTCCTCTTGGGTCGCCAGGGGGCGTGGCCAGCCTGCAAACCACCACAGGCCCCTCGCTCAGGCTGCTCTACACCCCAAGGGAACCCTCACCCTGATCCAGGACACCCTTCAGGGCAAACCAGCTGGCCCCCACCCGTGCACCAGGCCTCTATCCTATCTAATAAAAGAGTAATATGCAGATTGATCATCACTGCAACACACAATATAGCTGCCCCCATGTGGACACAAGATGGCCACCACAAGATGGCCAGCAGGAGAGGGCAGTTGGGAGGCAGCCAGCCTGCAAGGGAGGGCAGTTATGAGGGACCAGGCCTGCAAGGGAGGGCAGTTGAGAGGGACCAGGCTTGCAAGGGAGGGCAGTTGGAGGTGATCAACCCTGCAGGAGAGGGCAGTTAGGGGTGACCAGGCTGGCAGAGGAGGGAAGTTGGGGGCAAACATGCTGGCAGGGGGGCAGTTAAGCATCAACCAGGGTGGCAGCAGAGTGGTTATGGGGTGACCAGGCTGGCAGGCAGAAGCGGTTAGGGGCAATCAGGAAGGCAGGCAGGCAAGCAGTTGGGAGCCAGCAGTCCTGGATTGTGAAAGGAATGTCCGACTGCCCGTTTAGGCCCGATCCCCACCAGGATCGGGCCTAAACGGGCAGTCAGACATCCCTCCAGGAGTCCCAGATTGGAGAGGGTACAGGCTGGGCTGAGGGACAACCCCCCGCCGTGCACGAATTTCGTGCACTGGGCTTCTAGTCTAATACTAATGTAGAATATAACAATTTGAAATTCCACTTGAGGTGGCTGTTCACAAGAGAATTTGAAGTTTAAGCCCAAGTTACGATGAACTAGTATTAAGTGAAATATCAACAGGCATCTTAAGGACATCGAATGTGAACTCTACACTCAGCTCCTCCCATAAGCCAGGACTGGGTTAGTTGCTGTTGGAGTTGCAAAGCTGAGTAAGTAAAACACATCATCTCTGCCCCCAGAAAACACAGGGGTGGGGATGGGGCCAACAGAAGTAGAAATTTAACCCTTAGCACTCGCTTGCTTTTTTCTCGATTCCTTTATTTTAATGCTAACCGTGTCGAGTCACACTCGACATCTGAGTGCAAAAGGTTAAATGCAATGTAACAGAATAAAATAGAGATTGATTTAAAAGAGCCATGGGAATCTGGAAGGTCCCAAGGAGACAAGTTGAGGGCCCTAAGCGAGCCACAATAGGTAAAAACAAGGTTATTAGAATTTTGCATGGTATCCACATTCCTGAAAAAGGAACAGTTCGGCAGGCTGAATAGGATCTAAGCTGCAAGATGCTGCATGGTTCTTCAGACTTATTTGTGCTATTTTATAGACGCAATGAAAACCATGAATTGATTCGGGATATGGGGGAGAACAGAAAAGGCCTTGTTGTGCGGTGGAGTTGGAGAAAACAGAATGAACAAGAACTCAGAGTCAGGAAAATGAGGAGAGCGCCCGGGGAACATTTCAGTGGTGGTAAGAAGGGGGAGACGAGGTGGGGACTAGGCTGGGGCAGGCCTTTGATAACAGGAAAAAAGGTATGAATCTGCCCTGTAAGCAATGGGAGCCATCGGTGTTCGTTGAGGAAGAAAGTAAAAATTCAACATATTTTAAAAGATGCTGCAACAAAAATAAAATGATACAATAAGTATCTGTAAATTTATAAAGTCAGCATATATTCTGGTTTTAAAGTATTTCCTGATTTTAGCCCTACCGGGTTTGGCTCAGTGGATAGAGCGTTGGCCTGCAGACTCAAGGGTCCCAGGTTCTATTCCG
Source organism: Eptesicus fuscus (assembly GCF_027574615.1). Taxonomy (NCBI): domain Eukaryota; kingdom Metazoa; phylum Chordata; class Mammalia; order Chiroptera; family Vespertilionidae; genus Eptesicus; species Eptesicus fuscus. The sequence goes on from NC_072486.1 coordinate 27,798,611, forward strand.
GTCAAGGGCATGTACCTTGGTTGTGGGCACATCTCCAGTAGGGGGTGTGCAGGAGGCAGCTGATTGATGTTTCTCTCTCATCGATGTTTCTCTCTCAATGTTTCTAACTCTCTCTCCCTCTCCCTTCCTCTCTGTAAAAAATCAATAAAATATATTTAAAAAATATTTCCTGATTTTAACAAATATCTTGCACTAAGTGTTCATTTTATCAGTCAGCCATTCTTGGATTTTCCTAAAATCTATTAGGTATTGATGAGGAAGCTGTCACTCCAACTTATGAATACAACAACACTGCTGTTTTCTGTGTATACCATTTTTGGATAGAAAGCCCTATTTAATTGTTTAAATGAAACAAATGAAATAAACCAAAAGTAAATACATTGCAAAAATACATTTTGAGAAACCAAGATGGCAGCATAGGTAAACACCTGAAATTGCTGCATCGCACAACCACTTCAAAACTACAACTAAAAGACAAAACAGACATCATCCAGAACCACAGGAAGGCTGGCTGAGTAGAAATTCTACAACCAGAAGGAAAGAGAAAAGCACAATGAAACTCAGAGGAGCTGCAGAAGTAAAGAGCAGAGGTACGGAGGAGGAGCTCGCAGAGAGGGCTGGCAACTGAGGACACGGCTGTCTTTTTCAATCGGGAGGGAGACACAAGCTCCCGACTGCTCTGAACTCCAGTTCCGGGCGAGACTCTGGGGACCCAGACTCATACGGGGAGAAACTGGGCTGTCTGGCAGTGGGCAGAACTCAGAGGTGCTTGCAGCAATTACAGAGGGACACTGAGACCTGGGGGCCTCTTAGGGCAGGGCTGACGGGAAGCCATAGCTGTTTGCCCCGCCCTGTTAATTCCCTGAGACCCCATCCCAGCCAAGCTGTGAGCAGAGGCTTTTGCATATATGAATGGCCTGGCCCTTTGAAATCTAAAATTACCTAACAAACTGCAGCTGGGTCAGAGAGCCCCAGAACTTCCAAAAGAAGGCCCAAGGCCCCACAGCAGCTAGCACTGCTTCACAGCTGGGCCTCATCTGGGCACCTCCAAACCCCAAACAAAGAAGAGGAATCTGCAGATCTCTCCATAGCTCCTGCTGGGTGGCCTCAGGCAGAGGCTAAATTAGCACCTCCTTGGAGATCCAAGAGCCAGTGTACCCAGTGGTCAGCGTGGGACCATCCAGATTACAACTCCTCAGATCCATAAGGGACACACTCAGGGGGCAGACTCAGTGAGCACCAAAACCCCATTGAAGCAAGTCTTGCCCCATAAGGGTGTCTCCAGCACAGAAGTTCTCCCAACGTAGACACAGCTGATCCTCACAGCCAATTGGCCTGGAGGCCAATTCCTCCCAATTATACCAACAACAATCAAGGCTTAACTACAACAAGACTGTGCACACAGCCCACAAAGGGGTGCACCAAGAGTGTCCACCTCAGGTAACTGGGGAGGCTGAGCCACTGGGCCCTATAGGACACCTAGCACACAAAGCCACCCTATCAACACAGGGAAGCAGCCAAAATACGGAGACAAAGAAACAGGTCACAAATGACAGAAATGGAGGAAAGCAAACTACTGGATATAGAATTCAAAACCACGGTTATAAGGTTTTTCAAAAATTTTCTAAAAAAGCCAATAAATTTAGTTAGACCCTCAAGGATTTGAAAAAGGACCAACTAGAAATTAAGCATACACTAACTGAAATAAAGAACAATATACAGAAATCTAACAGCACACTAGAGGATCCCAAGAATCAAGCAAAGATTTGAAATATAAAGAAGCAAAAAACACCCAACCAGAAAAGCAAAAAGCAAAAAGAATCCAAAAATATGAAGATAGTATAAGGAGCCTCTGAGACAACTTCAAGCGTACCAACATCCGAATTATTGGGGTGCCAGAAGAATAGAGAGAACAAGATATTGAAAACCTATTTGAAGAAATAATGACAGAAAACTTCCTCTACCTGGTGAAAGAAATAGATTTACAAGTTCAGGAAGCGCAGAGAACCCCAAACAAAAGGAATCCAAAGAGGACCACACCAAGACACATCATAAAGAAAATGCCAAGAGCAAAAGACAAAGAGAGAATATTAAAAGCAGCAAGAGAAAAATAGTTAATTACCTACAAGGGAATACCCATACGACTGTCAGCTGATTTCTCAACAGAAACCATGCAGGCCTGAAGGGAGTGGCAAGGAATATTCAAAGTGATGAATAGCAAGAACCTACAACCAAGATTACTTTACCCAGCAAAGCTATCATTCGGAATTGAAGGTCAGATAAAGAGCTTCACAGATAAGAAAAAGCTAAGGAGTTCATTAACACCAAACCAGTATTATATATGAAATGCTGAAAGGTATTCTTTAAGAAGAGGAAGAAGAAAAAGGTAAAGATAAAAATTATGAACAACAAATACATATCTATCAACAAGTGAATCTAAAAATCAAGTGAATAAAAAAATCTGATGAACAGAATAAACTGGTGAATATAACAGAAACAGGGGCATAGAAAGGGAGTGGACTGACAATTCTCGAGGGGAAAGGGGTGTGCGGGGTGTGGGAAGAGACTGGACAAAAATCGTACACCTATGTATGAGGACAGTGTGGGGAGGGGGATAAGGGCAGAGGGTGGGGTGGGAACCGGGTGGAGGGGAGCTATGGGGGGGGGAAAAGAAGAACAACTGTAATAATCTAAACAATAAAGATTTATTTAAAAAATACATTTTAATACATTGTGGAAAATACATAGTGAAAAATACATTGTATTAAAATGTGTTTTTTAAAATACATTTTAATACATTTAAAATACATTGAACATTAGCATTTAGATAGTTATTTACAATGGTATTTACAATCAATTTTACCATAATTTTTGTGAACAGAAAGATAACAACAGAGCTAACTATGGACATAAAACTATCTCCAGCTGCTTCCTTCTAACACACAAACAGTAATTGGATAGAAAGGGGTAACAGTTAAAAGTGCTACAGTTCAAAATCACTCTGATTAAGTTAGGTCCTGACAAATTCTCCTGGGTTAAAAAATGCTAAGTCAGAAGAGGAGGCAAGTGTGTACAATCTCTTCTTCTTCCCATTTTCCTACTGTTGCACCCTGACTTAACTGACTTGCACTTGAAGTAAACCTGTACCTGAATTCTGGGGAATTTCACAAACAACAGGCCTTCTAAATCCAAGGTATTGTTTAGCCCATTATTATGAGTTTATAGCAGGTGGTTTAACTTTGGAGTGGACTTCTTTAGATATCAATGCTAATGATCTATTAAACCTTTATTTTTAATTACAAAAAACTTAAAAATTTTCCAATTATAGTTGACCTATTAATCATTTTTACGACTAACGGTTGTTCTAATGGTAGTCAAGAAACGACCAAGTGGGGCACCTCAACTGTCAATGTTTCCCGTGTGCTTTTAGTGAAGTTAACTGTCTGCACTATAAAATTTTATGGTTTGACTGAAAGGCTTGTTTTGACTGATAAGTGATATTAAGATCAACAAAATGATTCTGAATCCCTCTTTGCTACAGAAGAATTAGATGCAAATTTGAACGGCCTGGGCTCATAAAATTATCCACCAATCACTTTTCCTTCAGGTTAAACCAGCCAGCAGTCTGCAATGGCATTTCCTATATAAAAGTCTGTGTAACTTTGTGACAGATAAACTGGTCTTAGCTACATTTTATTGAGTTAAGTCCTTCATCAGAAATCCAAACCTTAATTCATATTTGTCCTTATAGAAAAATAAAATCCATTTTATGAGTTTCTAGAAATAAATTATGGATAAAAAATAGACACTATGTTTCTAATGGTCCTTGGGAAGATACCCATACAGACTGTAACATTTAACTTCAAAATATATTTAATTCTTTCCTATCCTTTTTTGTTTTCCAAGTGACTAGTAATAAATAAACTAATGATTACTGTGTGGTAGGGAAAAACTTTTTAGTCATTTTTCCATCTAAGAATTTCATTAAATGAACATGTGGCATATCTTGTAGTAGTATGAATAGACGATAACTGGAAATCCAGTTTTACTTTTTAAACTACAAATGGTTGGCAACTGTTTCCTTAATAGTTATTGCAGGAGTAGGTCCAACATGAGTCCATATATAGCCCTTTTCTGGTCTGGTGGGAATTGTGGGAAATGGTGATGAAAGTGACTTGAAATATTCAGAGGGTGCATGACAGACAAACTCCAAGTATTCCATCTTCCTGGGAAGATCCTCCTCTGGTCCTAAAGGCGCCAATGGAAAGGTTAAACACATTTTGAACATAGATATCATTATCATAAAATGTTAAAATGCCTAGACACTAGGAGAAACCAATCTGGTGGTACCTGACATTAGCCCTTGGAACATATATTACTATGAAGTTACTCATCATTTTTTAAAATTTTAACTGTTTAAGGAATATAGCATTCTCCCCAAAACAGTGACTTAATATAGAAAGGAATCTTAAAAAAAAATTACTTAGCCTTATATAGCGATTATTATATGTCTGCACTGTTCTTAGTACTGACATATACTGAATGGCTAGATTATTAGGATCCCTGGACGCATAATAATCTGGACACTCAGTGTGTGAATGTGTGTGTGTATGTGTGTATGTATGTATGTATGTATGTATGTATGTATCTATCTATCTATCTATCTATCTATCTATCTATCTATATGAGGCCCAGTGCATGAATTCGTGCATGGGTGGGGTCCAGCCAGTCTGGCCAGGGCGAGAGGACATGGGCAGTTGGCCAGCCTGCCTGCTGGTAGAACTCCTGGTCGAGGGGACAATTTGCATATTAGCCTTTTATTATATAGGCTACACACTGAGTGGCCAGATTATTATGCGTTCAGAGATCATAATAATCTGGCCACTCAGTGTATATCAATACACTGAATCCTCACAAAGCCCACTGTGGTAGGCACTATTATTATTTCCATTTTACATATGAGGAAAATGAGACAAGAAGGATTAAGGAACTTGCCCAATATCACACAGCTGGTAAGTGTACAGGCTACGAACCCAGACAGTCTGGCCCCCAAGTTTGTGCTCTGGTGTCAGAGGAAGAGGAAGAGGAGGTGGGGGAGGAGCTGGAGGAAATTCTGTCACATCACTGCCTCTGCTGACAATCCTATCTAATCAATCAGGTAATGAAAGTCTACCCTTTTATATACTTACTAGAGGCCTGAAATTCATGCACTGGGGGTTGGGTCCCTCAGCCCAGCCTGCATCCTCTCGCAGTCCGGGAGCCCTTGGGGAATGTCTGACTCACAGCTTAGGCCCAGTCACCGTGGAGGCAGGAGAGGCTTCCGCCACCACGGCTGCCTGGCTTCTGGCTGAGCGGCGCTCCCCCGTGAGAGCACAATGACCACCAGGGGGAAGCTCCTGCATTGAGCATTTGCCTCCTGGTGGTCAGTGTGTGTCATAGCAACTAGTTGTTCCACCATCGGGCCAAAACCGGCTGACATTCCCCCAAGGGGTCCGAGATTGCGAGAGGGCACAGGCCAGTCCAAGGGACCCCACCGGTGCACGATCAAGGCTGGGGGGGGGGGGGGACACGGGAGGTTGGCCAGCTGAGGAGGGACCACGGGAGGGCTCCAGGGCATGTCCAGCCCGTCTTGCTCAGTCCTGATTGGCCGGACACCAGCAGCAAACTAACCTACCAGTTGGAGCAACTGACCCCTGATGGTCAGTGCACATCATAGTGACTGGTCGACTGGCCCCTGGTGGTCAGTGCACATCATAGCAAGTGGTTGAACAGCCTTAGCATATCATTAGCATATTAGAGGCCTGATGCACGAAATTTGTGCAAGTGTAGGTCTTCCTTCCCCTGGCTGCTGGCACCAGCTTCCTTCCGGCCACCAGCAGGCACCCAGGACCTGGGCTTCTCTCGCAGCCCCGGCTCCATCCGGAAGGACAGCTGGTCTAATTAGCATATTACACTTTTATTATTATAGATTACGCTTTGATTGGTTGAGTGGCCGACTGGACACTTAGCATATTAGGCTTTTATTATATAAGACTAGAGGCCCAGTGCACGAAATTCGTGCACGGGGTAGGGGTGTCCCTCTGCCCAGCCTGCACCCTCTCCAATCTGGCACATCCCTCTCACAATCCAGGACTGCTGGCTCCCAACTGCTCGCCTGCCTCTGCCTGATTGCCCCTAACTGTTTCTGCCTGCCAGCTTGATCACCACCTAACCACTCTCCTGCCAGCCTGATCGATGTCTAACTGCGCCCCAGCTGGCCCGATTGCCCCTAAATACCCTCCCCTGCCGTCCTAGTCACCCCTAACTGCCCTCCTCTGACAGTCTGGTCGCCCCTAACTTCCCTCCCTGCAGGCCTAGTCACCCCTAACTGCCCTCCTCTGCTGGCCCAGTCACACCTAACTGCCCTCCCCTGCAGGCCTGGTCCCCCCCAACTGCTCTCCCCTGCAGGCCTGATCACCCACAACTGCCCTCCCCTGCAGGCCTGGATCCCCCACAACTGCCCTCTCATGCTGGCCTGGTCTCCCCCAATTGCCCTCCTCTGCTGGCCTGGTCACCCCTAACTGCCCACAACTGCCCTCCCCTGCAGGCCATCTTGTGGCGGCCACCTTGTGTCCACATGGGGGCAGCCATCTTTGAGCACATGGGGATGGCCATCTTGTGTCTTGGAGTGACAGTCAATTTGCATATTACTCTTTTATTAGATAGGATAAGCAGAAAACTGGTCATGTATCAAACCTGACATGCAGGAGACATTAACAGTGGAATGTTATTTGTCCCTGAGTTCTCCCTAAGAAATGCTACGTTTTTTCCTCAGTGCAAAAGTAACCTATGCCCATTGCAGAAAGGTTACAAAGTTCAGAGTTACAGAACTCTGAATACTTTCAACATTGAATTACTCAGTAACTGCTTGTGAGTCTACAGAAAGCACTGCTTGTACCATTTCTTTTGGCAGCACTGAAATTAGTTGGAGTACAGTGGCTGCCATTTCAATGATCGACAATGATGTTATAAAAGGTCTAGAACAAGCATGTCAAACTCGCGGCCCAGCCAATATAACGGTATATAAGAAATGTTTTAATAAAAATTTTGTAACTTTTTACAATATCCTGTTATATATAATTATTAATAAAGAACTACTCACTAATGACTGATTACTATAATCGTGTTGCATTCATTACCCTTATGCGACTTATGCACAGGTGCATCATTTCTCTCCACTAATACTAGCAGCGAATATTTTAGCAGCCGACCGCCACGTCATTAGTCTTGTACTGACTTGTTTGGTGTGCACAACAGGAAAAATTTCACTTTTGGAGAACAAGAAAAATAGGTTTATTTGTGTTACATTAATTTGTGCAGTTATTCAGTGTCTGGTTAAGTTAATGTTCAAGAAAAAAATTAATTTTTATTAAAATGTTCTATTATTTTATGTTAACAATGACTCATTTATTTCAGTCCTTTGTATTCAGCATGCCTCTATCGAAATAAACCTACGTTTCTATGAAAATTGAAGCTTTTGTTTTATTGCAGCCCACATAAACTTAAACCTTGTTTATTTGGCCCATGTTAGCCTTTGAGTTTGACATACTTGGTCTAGAATGATTATGTGTAACATGAAGAAGGATGCATATTGAGAATATGTAAGATTCTAGAAATAACTGTGATAGTTCCTTCAGAAATTATTTTTAGTAGATTTTTATAAGTAACCTAAATAACCTAGTTCCTGAGCAATAAATTTTAATAGTTTAATCTTGGGTCACTTAAAAAAATCTTATCCACATTACTTTTTAGTAGGCGCATGCAGGCCTAACTCCAAACAACTGACAGCACGCAAAATCCAGCTGTATAAATGTTCTTCTGTTTTCTATAAAGCTATGAGGACTTAATGATACTTATGCTTCTTTGTTATGGACTGAATTGTATTCCTCCCTAATTCATATGTTGAAGCCCTAACCCTCAAATGATGGCATTTGGAGACAGGGTGTAGGGAGGTAATCAAGGTTAAATGAGGTCATGAGGGTGGAACCCTAACCCGCCAGGATTGATGTTCTTACAAGAGACTGAAGAAGGACTGTGTACAACAAGAAGGTGAGAGTCCACAAGCCAGGAAGAGAGCTCCACCAGCAGCTAACCGAGAGCACCTTCATCTGGTTCTTCCAGCTTCCAGAACAATGAGAATATAAATTTCTGTTGTTTAAGCCATTCAGTCTGTGGTATTTTGTTATGGCAGCCTGAGCAGACTAATGCATTCTTATACCTAACAATAGAGACTTAACTGGGTTCAAGGACCTATACCATTTGTCAAACTCACCTATGATGTAGGATGCAGGATCGAATCGGTCCGTGGGGCTAGAAAGAGTGGGAATGAGCCACGTCAGTGCTGCGCTCTTCTCACAGTACTGGTCCTGGATAAAACCCCTGATCTGAGCATAGTAGGATTTTCCATCTTGCTCATCAATCACAGAAACAACATCTCCAATTTGGTAATATACCCCCTGGTGGAAATAGAAGATAATCCCACATTTAAAATAAATAGAACAGCAACAGAGCTATGAATGGAAACTTCCTTAATGTAAAAGCAAGAGTTTTCAAAGTGGTCAATAAAAGGTCTCTGGGATGGACTAATAAACTGATGTGTATATGGTTGATGCCAATTCTAAAATTGTTTCACTTTTGAATGAAAAAAATTTTACACACACACAGCTTGCATCTGGAGAAAATGTGCTTATAAAAATACTTTAATTTTCTATCACCAACAGTGCTGTCCCTACTTTTTTGGCTAGAAAAATTGAGCTGCAGAAGTGACTTGCTGAAAGCCACAAAAGGCAGAGCTGCAGCTGAGGTTCCTACACTAGCTCAGCGGTCTAACTCTGTACTGGCTTGAAAATCAGTGCTTATCTGGTGAAAATATGCTCTATATACCTTCCTCCTCAACCATCAATTAGGGAAAAGAGATACTACAAACTGAAACCAAAGAAATGATAGAAGCTCTTCGATTGTAATAGGTCTTCAGGGTAGGTTTTTACCTTCAATTTACCCTACTTTCCCTAGTCTCACTGGCAGCTGTCTCCTCCCTTCCTGTTCTCTGTGATACTCTCTGACAATACAGTTACTGGTATTTCTGGCATTCAAGGCTTTGTGTCTTATTCATACTCTACTTCATACCCAACTAACTAACCTGTGTATATTTTGTGTTTAGAACCCTTAGAACTCTGCCTCTGCCTTCTACCCCATTTCCTCTTCCCTGGGTCTTGAACTGGAAATAATCTCTCATTTGAACAACCATAATAGCTGATCCAAATATTTATGACACTCAGCACTTCCTTAGGTAGGTGCAGGAACCAGCCTGCAGGGGTGATTCATTGCTGCTTCCCTCAAAACAGGGCCTTGGCAGCAGATAAAGCTGCTGGGGTGCGCACCTCAACCATAAAAATGATTCTGAGAAAATATTTCCAGTAACTGAGCTGTGACATGAGCACCTGACAGACCAGGAGTTTCTCCTGGACGCTTATTATCTATATGTCCAAGGGTGACTGTTGCATCTGGATCATTATGGACGGGAATAGTCAATGTGGGCCACAATCCCCTACCCGCTGGTTCACGAACACATGGCAGACAGTAATAAATTACTGATACTTGCAATAACAGGCCTCGTGCTTTCCATCGACACATGCCTAAAAATCATTAGTACATGAAGTTCTTAGCTTAGTCAGTTGCTCCTGGACTTAATCTGTAAAGTCTATGTTTAGCTGTGAAAATAACGCACACATTTGAAAATGTGATGATGGTAACTGTTCCTATTCACTGAGAGTTAGGTGCTTAGATATACATGATCTCACTTGACCCAATGAGTAGTTTCTATTTACAAGCCCTATTTTATAGAATCTATGTAATATAGATGAAGAAACATCAGAGAGCCCTGGCCAGTGGTGCTCAGTGGTTGGAGTGTCGGCCCTTGCACCGAAGGGTCATGGGTTTGATTCCAGGTCAAGGGCACGTACCTGGGTTACAGGTTCAATCTACGTCCTGGTTGGGGCATGTGCAGGAGGCAACCAATTGATGTCTTTCTCACACAGATGTTTTTCTTTTCCTCTCTCTCTCCCCCCACACCCCATTCTACTCTCTCGCTTTAAAAAAAAAATTATATATATATAAATTTATAAAAATTATATATATATAATTTTATAAAAATTATATATATATAATTTATTTATATATATATAATTATATATATAATTTATAATTTATAATTTATATATATATAAAAATTATATATATATAATTTATAAAAATTTTAATTATATATATAAATTATAAATTTATATATATAATTTATAAAAAATTTATATATATATATGTATATATATATATATCTCCTCAGGTGAGGATTCGTGGACTCCCTCTCTCTCACCATCGACTTCCAGTAGGTGCTACTCCCCACTGCCCTTATCCTCCCAATTCTGCTTAAAGGCATTTTAGAATCCCAGTGCTGACTCTACCCATTAGACATCCTCTACAAGTCTAAATCCTGCCTCTGTTCTTCTCACCCTTCAGTGCCATCACATTGTCTAGGATGGCTCACTCTCACAGCTCCACACCATACATCAGTATTTTAAAAATGATTCTCGTGATCTGTGTTAAAAAATTCTCAAGATCTTCCTCATATTTCAATAGGCAACTTCCCCTCCCATCTCAGCTCTGAGTGAGATGTTTTCTAATAGCTACCTCTGGGAGAAACAGCTTAAAGAACAAAAAACACAATCACACAGACCTTCAGACCCACCCAATGTTTTAGTAGCACATTATACAGTAGACCCAAATCTTCCCCAGTAGGTGTTTACCTTGTAGAAGATTGATTCTGCAGTGATTATGGTGGAAACTGACTCAGGCGCTTTGATGGGCTATGAAAAAAAAAAAAGTAAAATGATTAGCACATTCATACTGTGTATGGGTGTATATAGGCATTTTTTCCAATCATATATGAGAGTTCTGTAATTTGAGAAACACTAAATTTGTTGTTTGGTGACAAAAACTGCAAAAAGACAAATGATTTTCTGAATGTTGTGGCCAAGAGCAATATGAATATTTCCACTGATATTTCTGCTATCATTCGCTTAAAAATTGCTGGGAACTAGAGGACAAGCTTCTGATTATGCTGCTGAGAGCGAACACAAGCCCTTTCAGAGCTTTATTATACATTAACATTTTAGTTATAAAAATATATTGCCTCTAACGGCCTGACCATGACAGAAATGAAATAAATAAAAAAATGGGTGAGCACTAAGTGAAAAAGTGCTTCCTTGATGACATTTTCCATCTCAACCTGACTATGGAGCCAGCTATAACACTTGAGATACTATCAGAACCCATTTTCTAGTAAGCCTGAACTAAAGCTAAAAGAAACTTACTTGGGAGTTCTTATTAATCTGCCACCATCCACCCACCACTGAAATCTGTTCTTAAGCTGAAATATACACTTTTATGCCACAACAGAGAAAGCAGGCCTCCCAAAATATGTCTTGGTATCATCCTTGAAGAGTTTGCTAGAAAAACTGATACTGAAATAATTGCAGAGACTATAGTCTTATCATACTTAAGAATAAAACATGTTTAAGTGATACAATTATAAATAATCAAACGAATATTTACTTAACATGTTTTGTCTAGCCAACAAATGCCTCATTTTTAGAAAATTAAATTATAAAAATCTTAAATAAATTAGAGGCAACTACTCTTAGTAAGAAAAGAATCCACAATCTGTACAATATATACTGGAGGCCCCTTTGTGTTTTATGAATGAATATGCTTTTACTGGTAAGTCAGTCATTCCTATTCTGGAAAGGAAATATCACACTGAGGTTTTAAAAAGTTGCCTATAATGCACTGTCCATTGTGTCTGACCAAGTCCCCTTGTGTTTACAAAGGTAATAAGAATTTACTGCACTGAAAGTGTGCTTGCAACCACCCCCACCACAAATCTTTCAACAATCTGTTTTCTTGCAGCAGAATAGAGAAAGGTTTAGCAAAAATTTAATTCATATTCATCAAACTGATCGTAAGTCAGTAAAATACATTTTTCTGGGGCTAAAATAACAAATACGGAAACAAGTTCCAGTATTATTATTTACTCAGATCTTTAAAGAAGGAAAAAAGGGTTTCCTAGTGCACTTGGGCCATACCATAATCCTCTGCATAAAGAAGCCAAAAAAAACGCATCCAAGGTGCATGTTTCCTCTACCCGCCTACTGCATACCTCCCAGAGGAAGAGGAAAACCTGAGCTTCCTGAAACAGAGCGGAAGCCCCTGCGGCAAGTGTGGGCCGCTCCCCAGGATATCACAGAGCAGCTCCCAGGAGGAAGGAGGAAGTTCCCGGAGGGAGATGAGGCAGTGGCAGGACACATCATAGCGCACAACGCTGTTACAGTGAAAAAACAAACACAAACAAAAACACTATCCACAACCATCTTACATTTTTTAATTTAAAAATATGTCTTCTCCCTTTTCCTTTGGTGGAAACTTTCTTCTCGGCAGCTGGAGCAGATTTGTACTTGGTGTTTCGGAGCCGAGCAGACCTCCGGTGAATTTCCTGCTTACTCTGCTACATCAGGAATAAAAAAAAAGAGAAAGGAATAAAACGTGTGGAAAGGATGCTGTCCCGATACAACCCCCCCTGCAGGGGTCCCCGAGTATGCACTTCATCCGGGCCTCCAAAAATCAAGTCAGGGCGCGCCTTTCCTTCTCCTGCTGGGTCACCCCGTTATCTGGGCCCAGGAAAACAGGGAGGGGCCTCGGCGAGCATCTCCGGAGCCTCCCAAAAAGGCGTGAGCTGCCTGCAATAGGGCCAAGGCCTGGGCGGGGAGCAAGCCTGTTCACTGGCATGTGTAACAGAGAAACACCCCGACGCCGGAGACCCGGTTATAGGCATGCCACCGCCTTCCCGCTCTGGAGTGCTCATGCTGCCATTTACACGGCGCGACAGTATTAACAGGACGTAACGCCAAACGCCCTTGATGAACAGGGACGAGCCCTGCGGCAGGACCCTATTCACCTACCTGCGCCTACGCGGGGCCAACGAGACGTCTGGTTGCTACCCAAAATATTATCACAACGGAGGGGTTTCCCAAGGGTTTTTACTTTTCTTGCTTCTTTAGACTATCAATTTCTCATAAGAAAGGGTGCCTAGATCGGGCCGAACCAGTTAAGAGCTCATCAGGGGTGGGGGTGGCGGCCGGCCCGGCCCAGCTGGACACGGCGGACACCGGGGTCCCGGGGTCCCGCGCCCCCCGCCCCCCCTGCCCCCCCAGCCTGTGCCTGCGCCTGCGCCCGCGCGAAGGGCCGGGGGAGCTCACCTGCTTGCCGCCCCCGCCCCCGTTGCTCTGCGAAGGGGCGGCCGAGGTGCTGGCGAAGGTGGCCGCCCCGAGGCCCGCGCCGCCGCCGCCGCCGCCGCCGCCGCTGCCCCCGGTCCCGCCGGCGGCCCCCGAGCCCGCGCCCCCGCCGCCCGCGCCGCCCCGGCCCGAGCAGTGGAGGCAGAGGATGTCCCCCTGCGGGCTTTTCTTCCACATGGAGGACGACGTGGTCTTGCAGACGCTGCAGGTGGGCTTCAGGCCCAGGGGCATGGTGGCCGGCTCGGGCGGCCCCCGCGGGCGCAGCGACACGGGAATGGCGACCGCCGGCCCCGGCCGCCCGATGGCCGGCCCGCCTCGTCCAGCGACAGGGAGAGCGACTGGGCGCGGGCGACACCCGGTCCCCGGAGGCCGGAAGCGAGCCCAGCTGAGCACCACCCCGGGTGCCCGCGGCGCCGGAGGCGGAGCAGCGGTCCTGAGGCAGCTTCCGGCGGTGGGCGGGACCCGCGCCCCGCTGACCGGAAGTGCCCCCGGAGAGGGCGGGGCGCGCTGCCATTCAGGTTGCTGTTTGCAACTTTTTGGCCTTAGGCCTAGGATTGGCAGGTAAAATACAGACCGTGCAATTAAATTTGAATTTCAGATGAGCAAAGAATATTTTTTAAAAAAATATATATCCCATGCAATATTCGTATTTATCTGAAATTCAAACTTAACTGGGCGTCTTGTGTTTTCATTTGCTAAATCTGGCTCTCCTACTCAGGACCCCTTTACACGCTTTATGAGATAGAACCAGCGGCATGGAGACATGGAGCAGACTGACAGCTGTCCGAGGGCAGGGGAGAGGGGGAGGGGGGACTGGGTGAAAGAAGGTGAAGGGATTATCCAAGGGGGGGGGGGAATATATATATATATATATATATATATATATTTGTAACCTACAGACGCGGACAACAGTGTGGTGATAGCCCGAGGGAAGGGGGGGCTGGGTGGAGGTGCGTAAAGGCGGGGGAAATGGGGACTTCTGTAATAAAAATTTTGTAATTGTAATTTAGACTCCCCCAAGTATTTTTGTTGCTATAGATTATATCCATGGACATTTATGTGTTAGGAATTGAAGCAGACATTTCAGCTTAAGATGCCAAGCACACATTTATTTTTTAAAATATATTTTTATTGCCGAAACCGGTTTGGCTCAGTGGATAGAGCGTCGGCCTGCGTACTGAAAGGTCCCAGGTTCGATTCCGGTCAAGGGCATGTACCTTGGTTGCAGGCACGTCCCCAGTGGGGGTTGTGCAGGAGGCAACTGATCGATGTCTCTCTCTCATCGATGTTTCTAACACTCTATCCCTCTCTCTTCCTCTCTGTAAAAAATCAATAAAATATATTTTAAAAATATATATATTTTTTTATTGATTTCAGAGAGAAAAGGAGAGGGAGAGATAGAAACATCAATAATGAGAATCATTGATCAGCTGCCTCCTGCACGCCCCCTACTGGGGATGGAGCCTGCAACCCGGGCATGTGCCCCCAACCGCAATCGAACCTGGGACCCTCAGTCCGCAGACCAACGCTCTATCCACTGAGCAAACCAGCCAGGGCAAAGCACACGTTTATTAACCATTGAGTGATGTCATCATACCTGGGTGATGTCATATGACCTGTAGCCCTCTGAACAGTATGCCAGTGCAATGAGAGCGGAAAGGCAAATAAGTGGCTTGGCATTGTTGGGAAACCATTTTGACCCCAAGGACTCCCTGCAAGGGTCTTGGGACCTCCCTAGACCACAATCTAGAACAGGTGGCTTAGGACAAACTCATGAAAAGCCAGCCCCTCTGTTAATGTCTAGTAAGTGCAGGCCTCACCAGGAAAAGGACTCTCTCCTCAGCTTCACTTGGTAAAGCTGTGGTTGCATATCTGTGTCCATGATCCTGGGGTTCGGGGACTGGATATTTTTGGAGAGGTCTTGATGAATGTGTTGGTGGTGTGGGCTGAGTGGGAGAGGGGAAAGGCAAATGTGTTGAATGCCTATGACGTCATGAAATCTCAGTGCTTATGACCCCCGTGGAACAAGGTATTAATGTTCCTATTTTACTGTTAGCTGATCAACAGAGGAGCCATGATGAGGACTGGCTGCCAACATGGTGGCTGCTCTTGGTGTCATATCTG
The DNA here is from genome assembly GCF_027574615.1 of Eptesicus fuscus. Classification (NCBI taxonomy): domain Eukaryota; kingdom Metazoa; phylum Chordata; class Mammalia; order Chiroptera; family Vespertilionidae; genus Eptesicus; species Eptesicus fuscus. The sequence continues at coordinate 27,814,120 of NC_072486.1, forward strand.
GACAGGCCTTTAGAGCAGCCCTGGGGCCGGGCTGTGGCTTGGTCATCCTCTCTCTGAGTCTAGGTTTCCCCAACAGTAAAACAGAATATTAACTGCTCTCCAGGGCTGCTATGGGGATTAAGATCAACTGTGAAAGTGGTTGAGGAGAATAAGTAAAGGATGCTGTTCCCTTATTTTAGAACGATGCACTCTGCGAGGGGCATCTAGGTGTGCACTTTCATGCTCCCTAATTTCTTTCTCCTGGTAATGTATCCCCCTCTGCATCTGATCTCCAAGTTACTCCCTCTCTTCACTGAAAACGTAGGCTCTGGTTCAACAACTTCCTCTCCACCAAAGGACACTATCCTGGGTGGGGTAAATAGCCACCTGCATAACCACCCAGCATCCCCTTTTCTCCATTTCCCCTCATCCCACTGATCTCCAGCTTCTGTTCTTGACAGCTCCCTGGTCACACTTTCTACCCTTCTGAGATAATCGAAAGAGCTACATTTTTTTGTCCTTGTAAAAATTTTTTACAACCTTTTAAAATGAAGTCTAATACACATACTCTAAGGTATCCAACTCATTCCTGCACAACTTATCACAAAGTAACCACACTTGAGCAACCAAATTAAGAAATAGAACATGACTACCATAAGAGTCCCCTGGCACTTGCCCTATACACAGAGAGATGCACTAGCATGACTTCCAACACTGTAGATTTTGTAGATTCCCTTTGTCAGGTTAAGGAAGTTCCCTTCGGTTCCTATTTTCATCACAAATGTAGAATATTAACAAATAGTTTTCTCTATGAGATGAGCAGAATCCTTTTTCTTCTTTATTAACTTGCAGATTATCCAGATTTCTGAATGTTAAATGAACATTGAAACTCCTGGAATGAATCCAACATGATTGTGATGTGCTATTCTTTTCACACATGGCTGGATTTGGTTAACCAATATTTTAAGGTTTTTGCATGTCTGTTCATGAGTGAGATGGATATATAATCTTTTTTTTTTTAATATCTTTGTCAGACTTTGGGATCAAGGTTATGTCAACCAAAGTAAAGATTTGGGATTTTATTCTGAGTGATACAGAAAACTATTCAAGGCTCTTACATGTGCTGATATGAAAAGATATAATTAAGAGGGGGGATAGCCATAAATTTATTTTTTTTAATTTTTAAAAAACATTTTATTAATTTTTTACAGAGAGGAAGGGAGAGGGAGAGTTAGAAACATCGATCAGCTGCCTCCTGCACGCCCCCTACTGGGGATGTGCCCGCAACCAAGGTACATGCCCCCTTGACCAGAATCAAACCTGGGACCTTTCAGTCCGAAGGCCGATGCTCTATCCACTGAGCCAAACTGGTTAGGGCCATAAATTTAACCAAGGAGGTGAGAGAACTACACTGAAAACTGGGAGACATTAATGAAAGAAATTGAGGAAGGGGAGAAACCAAGATGGCGGCATAGGAGAACGTATCAAATGGAAAAGGAAATGAAGGCAGTTTTTTGGCCCTAGAAGTTGTCTCCTAGCTGGAGGTGGTCGTGCAGAGTGGATAGCACCGGCTCAAGGACTGGCAACAGAACCTCTTCATGCAGCTCGGCCCCTCTGGAAAGTGAGGCTGGTGTTGCCCACTCGGGGCCGTGTGAGGATGTGATCAGTTTCTGTGCTGGGCATGTAGTTCTAAGTCAGTGGGGCTTCTCCTTCCAGCAGCAAAGCTGTAGCATCACAAAGCTCTTGTGTAGATGCTCTAGATCTGCGATTTTCAACCCTTCTCATCTCCCAGCACACACAAACTGATTACTAAAACTCTGCCACACACCAAAAAAATGTATCTTTGGCCGATCCAACAAAAATAAAATAGGATAATTTTGATTCATTCACATTGGACAGATATTGTGTTGGCCGTTGTCATTTTTAAATCTGACAATCTAAAGAGAAAAGAGGTCAGTACCCCTGACTAAATAGTCAGGTATTGCATGTTTTAAACAAGCTTGCGGCACAGGGGTTGAAAATCGCTGTACCAGAGTGGCCTAGAGCAGTGTGGACTGTTAGAACTAGTAGGCTGAGAAGGTGATGGAGGGATGGAGGGGCCCAGTAGAGAGGTGAGGGGAATAGGTAGGAGACAAGAACTCAGGAAGGCACTGTCAATGAAGGCTTCGACCCAATCCCTCTCCTCCTCCTTGGTGCCTCAGGCAGAGCGTGAGCCCCAGGTGACCAGGCCAGGGCCTCCTGAGGAGCCAGGAGAGAGATCAGACAGAGAGAGAAGAAGGGAGGTGTGAAGACAGCAATAAATACCTTCCAAGGTCTGAAAATTAACACCGAGGGAAAGAAAGCTGAGTTCCCCAGGACATGAATTATCAGGGTCAGCTTGTCATCTAATTTGCATGATTTAGGTGTTGCATGGTTCATTCATTAAAAATCTTAAAATGATAAACAAAAAAAGAGCATCCTGGCCGGAATGGCTCAGTTGTTGAGCATCGACCTATGATCCAGGAGGTCATGGTTCGATTCCCGATCAGGGCACATGCCGGGGTTGTGGGCTCGATCTCCAGTGTGGGGTGTGCAGGAGGCAGCCAATCAATGATTCTCTCTCATCATTGCTGTTTCTATTTCTCTTTCCCTCTCCCTTCCTCTCTGAAATCAATAAAAACATATTTTTTTTAAAAAGAGCAGATGCAGAAAATACATCACAAGCTGGTTTTGTGTCCCGGTGAGTATGGGCAGCACAGGATTCCTTGACCACGCCCACCCTTGTTCTGGATGTCTCGGGAGCATTGTGCCACCGAGTCCCCATTTACTTACCTGTCTTAACACCTCTCAGGGCTGATGGGAGGGTTCAGTGAGTTAGTACATGTGAGGTCATGGGCAACTTTCACATCTGGTAAGTGCCTGATCAGCGTCAACTCTGAGGCTGATGAAACAGGAGGAGGAGGAAGCGACATTTCTTTTGACCAGACTAGTCAAGTCATTCGTTAGACCCCTTCCCTGCCCACAGGTAATCTTGGAAAAAATGTAATTAACTCAAGTTGCCTATTAACATTAGCACACTAGCCCTAGCTGGTTTGGCTCAGTGGATAGAGCGTCAGTCTGTGGACTGAAGGGTCCTGGGTTCAATTCTGGTCAAGAGTATATACCTGGGTTGTGGGCTCCATTCTCATTAGGGGGTGTGCAGGAGGCAGCCGATCAATGATTCTCGCTCATCATTGATGTTTCTCTCCTCTCTCTCTCCCTTCCTCTCTGAAATTAGGTATATATATTATAAAAACATTAGCAGACTAAAGAACTAGACTGAGAGAAAGCGAGACCTATGAAACAGCAGGAAGGTGCAGGGGATAAGAGCCAAGGCAGGTGTCCTTGCTGACCTTTGCCCTTTCCTCCCTGGGGCGGGCATGACTCCCACTGCACTCAGACCTTCTATGTTACCAGCTAACAGAGGGCCTTGTTTTGTAGGTGTGCCCCACGGTCCCCCCACCCCCCTCCAGGGTGTCCTCTTTGCCTGGAATATGCTTCCTCCCAACACTTCACACCCAGCCCTGTCCACCTGCCCAGAGGCGGCTCACTGCCTTCAGGGGCTTCTGCCAGGGGTCCCACCCCCTGTGTCCACCCCCTAACTCCACCAGCTGTTCCTGGCAGGGACTCTTCCTTTCCCACGCCTTGCCCCCGGCAGGCACGCACTGCTTAGCAGTTTAACATGTGGGTTCCTCCATCACTGAGCCTTTTCCCAGCAACAGTCTCCGCTCAGGACCAGTGTCTGCTCCCAGCCCCCACCCCCCACCCCCGCCCCCCCCCGACTCCTCTCACCAAACAGCCCGAGTCCGGCCTCCCCGGCTCCTCCTTGGCCTGCAGCCCCGGCTGGACATCTCCTTGGGAGGCCCCGACGCGGTCATCGTGCAGCAGAACCCCAAGGCCGGCTCCCTCCCGAACAAGTCTTCCTCCCGCGAAGGGGCCGCTCCGCATCCCCGGCGGCGGCGTGTCTCACCGTCTTCCTCCTGCTCCGCGGGGACGGCCCGTGCGGGGCTGCCGCGGCCCCCGGAGCCGCTGCTCGGGCTGCAGGGCGCGCCCTGGCCGGGACCGGTGCGGGCGGTGCGGGTGTAGCCGCCCGGGCGCTCGGCACCCGGTCCAGCGGCCGCGACTCTGCCCAGCACGGGGCTGGGCAGATGGAGTCCACGCAGAGCCCCTCTCCCGGGCAGCGGGGTTCCCAGGACAACCCCACGCCCAACGGCCACTCCCCTAACTGCCGTCGGAACTCTGCTCCTCGGTGCCGGCCCGCCCGTCCCGGGGTGACCGCTGCGGGAGCCGGAGGCGTCGGGAGGACCAGGTGAAAGCTCGCTTCTGTGCCTTGGGCACCAGCCCCGGGCGGCGTGGAGAGGAACGCGCCGCTGGTTTTGTCTGTTTGGCGTTGGTCTCGGCGCTTGGAGACCTTTGCTGCCTCTGCCCTCGGGTTTGCAGGGTGTCGGGGGGAGAAACGCGCCGGGCTCTGTGAGCATCCTGGGATGCTGGGTGTGAGGACGCTCCCTCGGGGGGGCTCCAGACTTGGTATAAAAAAAAAAAAAAAGAGAGAGAGAGAAATAGTTCTTTTTCTCTTCAAAATGTAAATATTTCTTTGTATACAAAGAGTAAATGCTCATTATAAAAATGAATACAATGCAGAGGCATGCCCCCGCCCCTGCTGTGTGACCAAAGAGAACCACTTCACAGTTGGTAGGACATCAGCCTCTGGAACTGTGTGCATCCGTGGGAAACATTAATGTGATCTAACTCAGTGTTATTCTATAATCCGGCTTTTAAACTCAAAAGTATGTAAAAGTGAACTTTCCAGCCCATATATACCTGCACTTTCCTGGCTGAAATTAACTTCACCATTCCCCAATATTGGGTACTTGGCATGTTTTACATTACTTTCAGTTACAAACAGTGAATGATGTAATGGACTTCCTTCTACATGTATGGCTGCCTATGTGTGTGGGTATTTTTTTAATGGGATAAATTCCTACAAATGGAACCAACGGGTCTAAAGTAAGGCACATTTTGAGTTTTTGGTAGATGCATCTAAATCGCGCACCAAAAAAGCTTACACACCTGCCAATTCCACATTGCCAAGGCCCACGATAGTTTTAGGGGTTATAGAAATGTTTTAACTTTAAAATCAGGAGAAAATATGATACCAATGACTTTATAATACACAATAGATCCAGACTGGATTGCATATTTTATATACCAGTGCAGCTATAAAATATACTTTTTTTTTTATTATTATGGAGAGGGAACCCATGAAGGCCATTGTGCACAGGGCCTGCAAGCCCCCCTGGGTTACCCATTCCTCCACACTTCTGCAACTCTGAGAATTATTTTTTTTAGTTTTTGCTAGTCTTTTATGCAAATAAAAAAAACATGCCACTTCACAATTGTTTCTACCTGCACGTATTTGGTTATTCGTGAGGTAGGTATGTATGGTCACCTAAGTTTGTTGATCATTGAAATGTCCTTTATAAATTGCCTATTTATGTTCTTATCTCGCCTTTCTATTCAGCTGCTCATCTTTTCTTTGTTAAAAATTTTGCATTTCAGATTAACTGGTATCTTTTTGTCATGATATTTGAAGGTTTGCTATACCCCGAATCTGTCAGGCATTTCTTTATGCTAACATTCTTACAAGGGCTTAGGCAAATATTCATTGATATTTTCTTGTAGAATATCTATGGCTATAATTATTTACTAGAGGCCCAGTGCACGAAATTTGTGCATGGGGGTGGGGGCCCTCAGCCCAGTCTGCACCCTTTCACAATCTGAAACTGCTGGCTCCTAACTGCTTGCCTGCCTGCCTGCCTGATCACCCCTAACCCCTCTGCCTGCCTGCCTGATCGCCCCTAACCACCTCTACCTCAGCCCCCACTGCCACAGCTTCATCTGGAAGGACGTCTGGAAGGTCATTGGCTGTCCGGACTAATTAGCATATTATGCTTTTATTATTTTAGATGATAGTGTCTTTAATTCATCTGGAATGCTTTTTTGTAAAAGATGTGAAATAGTTATTAATCTTTGTTTTCCAGCATCTTGGGACAATAACTTAAAATAGCATTTTTATCAAATATTAAATTCTCATATATACATGACTATTTCTTGAATATTTTTCATCCCATAGATCCATTCATCTATTGTTATGCAAACTCCACACTTTTTTAAAAATCTTCACCTGAGGATATTTTTCCATTGATTTTTAGAGAGTGGAAGAGAGGGGGAAAGACAGAGAGAAATATCGATGTGAGAGAAACACATCGATTAGTTGCCTCCTGCACATGCCCTGCCCATGGCCCAGGCTGGGGAGGAGCCTGCAACCCAGGTCCATGCCCTTGACAGGCATCGAATCCCGGACCCTTCGGTTCGCAGGCCGATGCTCTATGCACTGAGCCAAACCAGCTAGGGCCACACTTTTAATTACACAGCTTTAGGATATTTTGATTTCTGATATGGCAAGTCACTTCTCTTTCCATTTTTCTCTTGATTATTCTCATACGTTTACTCTTTTTCATGAACTTTACGTTTTCAATTACTGAAAAAAATCCCAATGAGTTTTGTAAAACTTTACTGATCGATTTGAGAAGGGACATCTGCCTCTCCAAGAGCATGGTTGTTCAGACCTATTTACAAGCATTCCCTGTTTTGTCTAAGCCCGGCCAGCTCCGCCGTCTCCTGCTCAGACGCCTCCTTGGCTCTCTTTCTGGGGCCAGGAGGCCAGCGGCAGGGGCTTGGCTAAGCCTTCTTGTCCCCAGGGGGCTAATGGGGACCTTCTCTTTTGCCATTTTTGCCCTTTTTTAGTACTGGTTTTCTAAGAACTGTGTTCCGCTGCAAAGCACAGTGGCAAAGCCCACCCTGATCTCCTCTGGTCTCTCTCTTTTTAAAAAATACATTTTTATTGATTTCAGAGTGAAAGGGAGAGGCAGAGAGATAGAAACATCAATGATGAGAGAGAATCATTGACTAGCGGTCTCCTGCACCCCCCAACCCCCCTTTACCCTTACTAGGGATCAAGCCCGCAACCCGGGCACGTGCCCTTGACAGGAATCAAACCTAGGTGGGACCCTTTAGTCTGCAGGCCGACGCTCTATCCACTGAGCCAAACCAGCTAGGGTGATTTCTGGTCTCTTTGCTTCCACTTGTGCTTCCTCTGATTCATTCTCCACGCTGGGCCCAGTGTAATCTTTCTAGTCAGGTCCCTGTGGTCCCCTCCTGGAAACCCCACAGTGATTCCCCGTTCTATTAGTTATGTATTGCTGCTGTAACAAATTACTACAAACGTAATGCCTTAAAACAGGGGTCCTCAAACTTTTTAAACAGGGGGCCAGTTCACTGTCCTCAGACCGTTGGAGGGCCGGACTATAGTTTAAAAAAAAAAACTATGAGCAAATTCCTATGCACACTGCACATATCTTATTTTGAAGTGAAAAAACAAAACGGCAAAAACACCCGCATGTGGCCCGCGGGCCGTAGTTTGAGGAAGCCTGCCTTAAAACAACACTTATTTATTGTCTGGAAATCAGAAGTCCAAAAATCAGTCCCTCTGGTCTAGAATCACCGTGTCAGTCGGGCTGCATTCCTTCCCGGGAGCTCTGGGGGAGGATACGTCTCCCACCGTTTCCATCTTCTAGAGGCCGCCTGCATTTCTTGGCTCATGGCCCCTTCCTTCATCTTCAAAGACAGCCACTGCATCGCTCTGACCCCTGCTTCTGTTGTCACCTCTCCTTCTCTGGCTCTTGCCCCCCTGTCTCCCCCTGGTAAGTAGGGTCATAAGGACCCTTGTGATTCTATTGGGCTCACCCAGATAATCCAGGATCCTATCCCACCTCACAGTCCTTAACTTAACCTCGTCTGCAACTTTCCCTTTGCCACGTGAGGGACCATATCCCTAGGTTCCAGGGATTGGGACGTGGGCATCTTTGAGGGACGTCACTCTGCCTCCCACAGCCATGGCCTCGGGGATGAACTTGGCTTGCCAGCCCATCAGTGACCTGCCCCACTGGTCCTCTGCTTAAGCGCGTTCTCCTCTCCCCTCTGAACGCCCTGCTCCAGCCACATGCACGTTCCCGCTCTGAAACCTGCCCTTGCTGCTCCTCCAGTCCTGGTCCAGGCCGGTCCTTCTGCCTGGGGAAACCTTTCCCCGCCGCCTCCCCTGGCTCACTCCTACTCCTCTGCAGCCTTGGCTCACACCTCACTTTTTCTGGAAGCGTTCGACAACCTCCTCTACGCCTTGCACGTTCTTCCAGACTTCACTCGAGGCTGCTGCGCCATCCTCCATTGCTCCTGGCCTCAGGGTGCTATTGCTCGGTTGGTTGTCTTCTCTTCCACCACGTCAGCTCTCCGAGGGCAGAGGAGAGGGATGCGGGCCGCTCCCCGCCCTTGGCACAGAAGAGGGAACGCAGGCTCCTTGCTGCATGGATGTAATTTCATAATAGAAAGCGAATAGCCTCACTCCATAGGTGTCATCTTAAAAGCGTGCGTCGGCCGAAACCGGTTTGGCTCAGTGGATAGAGCGTCGGCCTGCGGACTGAAAGGTCCCAGGTTCGATTCCGGTCAAGGGCATGTACCTTGGTTGCGGGCACATCCCCAGTAGGGGGCGTGCAAGAGGCAGCTGATTGATGTTTCTCTCTCATCGATGTTTCTAACTCTCTATCCCTCTCTCTTCCTCTCTGTAAAAAATCAATAAAAATATTAAAAAAAATATGCAAGCTATTCAAAAAAAAATATGCAAGCTATTCATTGTCAATGGGGAAAAAAAAAAAAGCGTTCGTCGTTCAGTCAGTGAGCACTGACTTTGTAAGTCCTGAGCCATGGGGGTCAAAATCAGGGGAAAAGCCCTGCGCGTTAGGGCTGCCGAGGTACGACCGTCAGGACCCCAATGACCCTTCTCCCCTCCAGGGACAATGGACGTGGAGGTCAGGGAGCCGGTCGACCTCAGTAGCGGAGATCACCAGCATCTGGCCCGGAAAGCCGCGGACGAGGGCTCCCAGCCCAAACCGAAGCAGGCCAAGGCAACGGCACCGGCACCGGAGCCCAAGCAAACGGCCCGGAAACCACCTCCGAAGACGGACCAGCGCGCGGATTCCTACGTGGTGGACATTTCGGAGGAGACCACCCCTGAGGAGAGCAATACCGTGGCCAGCCCCTTCTCCGAAGAATCCATCCGCAGAGGTGAGGAGAAAGGCATTTCCTCCTTGGGGGAGAGGACCCAATGTTCTCTTAGAATGTTTCCACAGAAATACGGGATGCTGCTTTCCGTTTTCCCCAGCCAGCCAGGCTTTCCCATGGAACATGGAGGGTAGGATAGACCACCCCCAGGTTGTCCAGAACATTCAGAAAATCCTAGTGACCATGCCACCGTGAAAAGCGTGTGGGGTTTTCTTAGGAATGATGAAGTAGTCATTGAGGGTGGAATGTCCTTACCCATGTACAACGTGAACACCATAGTATTGGCTTCAGTTTCTTTTTTTTTTTTTAAATCAGGTTTTCTTTTTTTTTTTTTTAATATGTTTTATTGATTTTTTACAGAGAGGAAGGGAGAGGGATAGAGAGTTAGAAACATCGATGAGAGAGAAACATCGATCAGCTGCCTCCCACACACCCCCCACTGGGGATGTGCCCGCAACCAATGTACATGCCCTTGACCGGAATCGAACCTGGGACCCTTCAGTCCGCAGGCCGACGCTCCATCCACTGAGCCAAACCGGTTTCAGCTTGGCTTCAGTTTCAAAGGATGTGAATTCAATGCCTTAGAGAATGATTCTGTACAGGCAATACGTGCATTATCCAAATATTGTTTACGATAGCCCAGGCCCAGGTACATGCCCTTGACCGGAATCGAACCTGGGACCCTTCGGTCCGCAGGCCGATGCTCTTATCCACTGAGCCAAACCGGTCAGGGCGTGGATGTGACTATTTCAATGTAGGCAGCACACATTTGGGTAGACACGTTCTGGCGTCTTCATTAAGACAGCTCAGAATGCAAATAGTCTTACTCCATTTTGCCACCGTCACGTCTCCTGTGCCCAGGAACCGCCCAGCAAAAGGACACAGCTGTGAGCCTCTAAGTCCGTGGTCGGCAAACTCATTCGTCAACAGAGCCAAATATCAACAGTACAACGATTGAAATTTCTTTTGAGAGCCAAATTTTTTAAGCTTAAACTTCTTCTAATGCCACTTCTTCAAAATAGACTCGCCCAGGCCGTGGTATTTTGTGGAAGAGCCACACTCAAGGGGCCAAAGAGCCGCATGTGGCTCGCCAGCCGCAGTTTGCCGACCACTGCGTCTAAGTCAACTTTAAGCAGCATTTCTTTTTTTTTTACTTTTAAAACTGGCATAAGCCCTAACCGGTTTGGCTCAGTGGATAGAGCATCGGCCTACGGACTGAAGGGTCCCAGGTTCGGTTCCGGTCAAGGGCATGAACCTCGGTTGCGGGCACATCCCCAGTAGGGGGTGTGCGGGAGGCAGCTGATGGATGTTTCTCTTTCATTGATGTTTCTAACTCTCTGTCCCTCTCCCTTCCTCTCCGTAAAAAAATCAATATATTAAATATATTTAAAAAAAAAACTGGCATAAATCCACCGAAAGGTAACTTGTCGTTGCCAGCACCACTTGAGAGACCCCAGGAACAGCTGCGCGGTAGGAAGCAGGCAACAGAGAGGCCTCTGCGCTCTGCCTTGGGATGCCACTCCCGTGGGGCTCCGTGGTGGGGCTCACAGTCCATCAGGTTACCTAGTTTCTGCTCAGGTAGAAGGGAAGGGAGTGGCTAAAGGCAGGTGGTGGGAGGGAAACGTGGTGGAAAAACTCTGCCAACTCCCCACAGCCCACGGCCACGGCCACGCCCAAGGGGGGCACACCCGCTCTCCCAGCCTTCCTTCAGGCTTCTCTGGCCTCCATTTTGCCCAAGGGTGTGGCTGGACGCCCCTGGGCCTGTGACATTCTGTGACTTTCCGATCACTTTGGGGCCTGAGAGGACAGGGTGTGTGCATCGGAGGGAACTAAATTCCTGACTTGGCCTTTAACATGCTGGGGCTTCCATGGATAAACCCGCAGACCTCCCGTCACGCACTCAGACGGCCCAGACGGTTTCCCACGCCTCCTGCAGAGCTGTCCTCCCTCCATCGGCTCACTCAAAACGAGCACTCCTTTCCCACCCTCACAAAGCCAGAGGAAACATTTCTCTTGCTAAGTATCAAAAACAGGTAGTTGCCTTTACAGTACTACTTTTGAAGATGACATCACAAAAATAACGTTTCTGTCTCCTCAGGTTTCATTGTAAAAGTGTTCCTCCTCCTGTCTGCTCAGCTGGTGGTCACCGGGACAATTATAGGTGTATTTATTTTCTGGTAAGTCTTCGTTACTGATGCTAATGAAATACTCAGCTGCGCACATCTGTCACTGTCAGTCATTTAGAGTTTCCCCTTTCTCATGAGATGGTTTTACCTCTGCTTAAGTATTACATTAGTTAGCAAAATTAAGTAGTTATTGAATAAAACTATTGATTTTTTTTTTTAAACCAGGCCAGGTTTAAAAAACTGGGTGCACAAGAATCCCTGGTTCACCTATGCCATCTTGTAAGTATTATTGAATTTAATAAAAAGTGGGTTTTTTTTTCTACTAGCTATTGATCAAGGTTCTTCATTTAAAAATTAAGCAGAGATGTTCTTTTTTATAGCTATTTATTTTTCTCTATCACCTTTTATCCCTCCCTATACCCTCCTCCATCTCTACTCACACCCTCACCCTCACCCCCTAAAGATACAACATTCTTGAAATAACAAAATTACAGAGATGGAAAACAAGCAAGTTGGTGGTTGCCAGGAGTTAGGGGTATGTGTGTGTGTTACCATAAAGGGATCGCACAGAGAGATCTTTGCTAATGTTTTAATGATGGGATAGTTTCACATCTTGATTGTGGTGCTGGTTACATGTATCTACACATAGATTTCTTCCATAGTCCTATGCATAGCGCTGTATATCCACACTGTACCAATGTCACATTATTAGCTTTGGAATTAGTATTATATACTACTAGAAGCTGGATGCACGAAGATTCGTGCAAGAATGGGCCTTCCTTCCCCTGGCTGCTGGCAGTGCCTTCACTCTGGCCGGAGCCGCCCTTCTGCCTTCCCACGCTGCCCCGAGGCCCGGAGTGGCTGGGGTGGTGCAGAACGCCTGTGTTGTCTCACAACGATGCAAGTGTCCCGCCCCGTCCCCAGCCACTTGACGCCTGTGTATGCAAATTAACCCACCATCTTTGTTGGCTTAATTTGCATACTCCTGATTGGCTGGTGGACATCGCGAAGGTACAGTCAATTAGCACGTTACTCTTATTATTAGGTAGAGATAAATAATGTGAGATGGAACCGTTAAGGGAAACTAAGTAAAGGGTACCTCTCTGCCCCTCTGCAACTTCCTATGAATTCACCATTATTTCAAAACAAAAAAATTTTAAAAGAGCCCACAAACTACCAGTGGATAGATAGCAATGAGAAAAGTTAGTTTTAAAAGTTAAAAAAAAAAAAAAGAGGTAAAGATTGATAATCCACACTTTTGTTTACTTTATAAAGCTTATTATCAGGTATTAATATATGATGATATCTGTATCTCTACCCACCTGTGTCACGTGATATGATCACTGGAAGCAAATGACACATGGTTTTGAATTGTCCTCAGCCCAGCATTTTTCGCTGTGCTCATCGTGCTCGCCTGCTGTGAGAAAATGCGCCGCCAGGTGCCTGCGAACTACATCCTGCTGGGACTGTTCGTAAGTAAACCTCGCCGCCAGCGCCTGTTGCCGCTCCCCTTTGCAACAAGTTCTCATCACATTACTAAAGCCGCTCCTTTTGCTGTGGGGAATCCTCCTGGGGCATAGTGCAGGTGGCATTATGTGTGAGACCTTCTGGCTGGGTCCGGTCCCAAAGCTTGCTTATGAGGTCGGACCCACACCCTCTTAGTCAGCTGGGGGGCTCGGGGACCCGCGCCCACAACACACCTACTTTGGAGAGTGGGTTCCACATTTAGTTCCCAAACTCACGTGCACGGAATATAATTGTCTTTATTTTTTGTACAACTCATTCCAAGTCTCCCTGGGAGCCGAACCCAGCCCAGCCAGGGTTCCTCCTGCTTCCTGAATTTCAGTGCAGGAGGCCCTGTCCAGCTCCCCGGAGCCGGGCGCCGGGGCTGGGCGGCGAGGGGCGTTTGCCCTCCGGTCCTCGGCTCTCCTCGCTCATCCGCGGTCTCGTTCTGGTCTCACCAGCGCCGCCTAGTGGGGCTCCCGCTTCGTCCGCGGCTCAGCGCTGCTCGGGCCACAGAAACCCGCGCGGCTCCTCTTCTTGCCGCCAGTTCCCTTTTCTGTGCTGCCCGCGGGGACTCTAGGCTCTCCGCAACTCTCAGCAGGCACCCGGAGCTCCTCGCTTTCTAAAACCTAAATGAAATCTCAATTTCTATCACTTTACCCCCCCCCCCCCCCCCAGGGCAGCTCGCAGGGCTCCCCCTCAGGGACTCAGCAGCATCGGAGCATCATTCCCCGTTCCCCAGGCTCGTTTTCTGCTTCCCCGCCAGGCCATACCTCTCGCCTCCCCGAGGCGGTGGTCTCTGGGGCACTCACTGACTGTGGGCTTTTACCCTCCAAAAAAATCCAGAACCGTCTCAGTGTGTTTTCAGTGGTTTTCAATTTGTGATTACAAGAAGAGATCAAAGCTATTGGTCTTAAAGGAAGCTCTCGTTTCTGAAGTTTTGCTGTTTATTCCAAAGCAGGGGAAGCTTAATTTGCACTCGGATGTCGAGTGTGACTCCACACGGTTAGCATTAGAATAAAGGAATCGAGAAAAAAAGCAAGCGAGTGCAAAGGGTTAAGAGAAGGAATATTATGGAGGGGTAAGAATTCCTTCTATTTCCCAGACTTCATGTCTTGCCCAAGTGTGCAAGGACATGCACAGAGAAAACCATTTCAGAAAAGGCCTTGAGGGAAGAATGGAAAAGACTCGCACACTGAAGACTGCTCTTGCCCCCTGGAACTGTGGCCCCCGGGGCCCGTGTTCTGAGCTCTCGAAGCCACGGGGCAGGTTTGATTTCTAAGGCCTCTTGTTTCTCACTGTCCTGCCCTCTGGAAAACTGAAGGGGGGGTGGTTTCAGCTTGAAATCATTCCTCTCCTCCCTCCATTCCCTTCTCCCCCTTCTCTCTCTCTTGCTCTCTCTTCCATGTGCTCCTGGAGATGGAGAAATGTGAAACAATTGAGCAGGTAGAAGAAAATTAACCTTGAAAGGAAGGTCAGAAACAAGCACCTTATTCAAGTACCATGCGTATGTGGGATACACATGGTATTTAACCTTTTCCCTTTGACCTATAATGAAAATAAAGACGGCTTACTTGTACGTTGAGCACAGTAGGTCCTTCCTCACCCGGTCTGGGACACGGAGAGGCAATGGCGGGCTCCTCTGCGGTCTTTCATCCCGTATGGCGTCGCCCGCGGCGATGGCTGAGGCTGCGGCTGAGACTCCCAACAGGAACGTTCCTGGCAGTGCTTCGAATAAGAGTCCAGGCCTCAGCCCCAGGAACCCCCGTCCAGACAGCAAGTGGGATCCCGGTACTCGCCCCAGAGGACTCCCCTTCTCGTCCCAGCAGAGTGGCCAGAATATAAAACCCGACAACCAACGGGCCTGGGCTGCCTGCCACTCCTCGAGCCAGTTAAGCAGAGACAGGGTTGAGTCCCACATGAGCGTTTATGCCAATACCGCCGGCAGCACGGGAGGGCGGCAGGTCACTCACAAAAATCTGCTCTCCCTTCCCCATCGGCCAGCTGCTTCTATCGGGCACAAGGACAAAGCTACGTGGGGAAGTAAGAATGACAGGCGTGGGGAGTAGGCAGCTGTCACAGGCCTGCACGCTGTCCTGGAGCCTGACTGTGGCCTGGCATCCTCCTGAGTGGCTGTCTGCGGGCTCTCAGCACCGGCCCATGGGAACCCTGCAGCCTGATGCAGCCCCAAAGCAGCTCTGCTCCGCGCCCTGCACGGGCACCTGCAGGTGCAGCTCATGCTCCGTAAACAGTGCCTCCCACCACCCCTCTCACTGAGGAGGCCTCACGCCTCAGCCCACCGCTAGGCTTGAAGAAGAGTTTTATTCTCACCCAGGCACCACGGGGAAGGTCGGTGCTGGAACGGGTGGTGAAGCTATCGTAGAAATAGCATATCCTGCTCTGACAAAATGTTACGATTCTGTGTGGATGGCCCCAATTGATTAATGATAATATGGTCTGCAGATAAACCTGTAAGTTGGTTTCCACATTCCTAATCAATACATATTTACTTCACTAAATATGTTGAAAGTTGCGATTGTGTCCTAAATTTTTTTTTTTTCCTGGTAAAAGAATTTTCTCTTGTTCGTCTTAGGGAGAATGTTTAGTTGTACTGTTTATTTTTAAATAACCATTTGCCCTGTAGCTTGTGCGCTAGGGTTGTGGGTATTCCCACTTGCTCCCTAGACCAGGGGTCCTCAAACTTTTTAAACAGGGGGCCAGTTCACTGTCCCTCAGACCGTTGGAGGGCCGGACTAGAGTTTTAAAAAAAAACTATGAACAAATTCCTATGCACACTGCACATATCTTATTTTGAAGTAAAAAAACAAAACGGCAAAAACACCCGCACGCGGCCCGCGGGCCGTAGTTTGCGGGCGCCTGCCCTAGACCCTGCCAAACACCCCCCTCCCCTCCAGTCCTCGCCCCCGCAGCTGGGCCTCGGGAATCAGCCTTCTGATTGATTGTGCATTTTGTTTGCAGACAGTTTTGGAAGGTCTGATGCTAGGAGCCGTGTCAGTGTAAGTCTGTGATACACATTTTCTTTTTCGCACGCGCTTTTCCTCGATTGTATGTGAACAGTAACTGCAGTCTCTGGTTTTAGTTTCTATGGTGCCGAGGAGGTGTTATGGGCCATCGGGGCAACTGCTCTGGTGACGTTATCGCTCACTTTATTTGCTCTCCAAACAAAAGTATGTATCACTGAAACAGATTTCTGCCATAAGGGCGTGCGGGCCCTGTTCCTCGCCCCTCCTGCCCCTTCCTCCCCCCTCCGCTCTCCTCTCCGCTGTCCTGTGGCCTCTCCGCTGTCCTCCTCGGCCTCCTCTCTTGGGGCTTCGGGCTTTCCCAGGAACAACAGTGAAAAAGTAAAAAGAAATAAGGTGAAATTAATCTGAATAATATCTTTCACTTAACCCAATGTATGTGAGGCATTATCATTTCAACAAGTAATCAACATGACAAACATATGAACGAGCTAGTTTACATCCTCTGTTTTGAATTAAAATTCAAACCCAGTGTGTGTTTTATACTGAGAGCACATCTCAGCGTGGAGCAGCCACGTTTCACGGGCTCAGTAGCCGCAGGTGTGGGAAGCTCTCCGCAGCACGGCACCCGGGGCGCCTGTGAAACCACAGCGTGCTGGCTCCACCCCCGGACACGCAGTCGGAAGGTCAGTCTGCATCCCGGGTGGTGCCCATGCTGCTGGGCGAAGGACCACACTAGGTGATGCAGGACTTGAGTCTATTTCCTTGGTGTGTTAGGGGTAGGGAGTGAGGGCAGAATAGAGGGACTAGGAAAAAGCTCTTGCAAGAAAATGTCTTGGGTTCAAGGATATTCTTTTCTTTTCTTTTTTTAAATATATTTTATTGATTTTTTACAGAGAGGAAGAGAGAGGGATAGAGAGCCAGAAACATCGATGAGAGAGAAACATCGATCGGCTGCCTCTTGCACACCCCCTACTGGGGATGTGCCCGCAACCAAGGTACATGCCCTTGACCAGAATCGAACCCGGGACCCTTGAGTCCGCAGGCCGACGCTCTATCCACTGAGCCAAACCGGTTTCGGCGGGTTCAAGGATCTTCTTTTTGCTGTACCCTCCCAAATTTCTCAGGCCAGAAGATTAATATTCCCCTTTCTTTAGAAGAAATTTTAATCTCCCTTCCCTGGCTGATTTGGTCACTGACTTATGAAGGCAAACCCAAAAAAGCATGTTGATAAATTTCAAAATTACAAAAGAATCATTCATAGTAATTTTTGAAAGTTTAGTATATATATATATATATATATATATATATTATATTTTTTTTTTTCTTATTCAAAGGTATGCATACAAATGGGAAAAAGGGACCCAGTTAATTAACCTCTTGGTCTATTTTATTTTATTAATGTAGTCTATGCTCACACTTTGAAGATATGAGTAATAATGAGCATAACTATGATCATGCTATACATACAAATTTACATCCTGCTCATCCCATGTGCCTTTTCCTTAGGGAACATTTTACAGAAACACAAAAACAGAGCAGCAACACGAACTCCCATGTGCCCGTTGCCCAGCTTCAAACACCATCCCCTCGCGGCCCCTGCTACTTCCCCGCAGCCCTCCCTCTCCTCCATCAGCAGCAAGTCCCAGGCAACAGGGCCCTCCTGTCTTGTCTCAGTGGAGGGGCTAATGGCTTTCCCTGGTTCTCGGACCTGGCCTGGGGGTGTGGGGCGCATCTCTAATCACCCTGGGACCCCGTGGAGACGGTGACTGAGTTGTGCCTGCTGTTGGGTTTCCTCAGCTGGACTTCACCCTGCTCCACGGAGTGCTGTTCGTCTCGCTGGTGGTGCTTTTTATCTACGGAATCCTCTTACTCTTCATACGGTCATACGTGAGTGGGCCTCATTCGGAGGACCGTTAGGAATCCGGGGTGAAGGGCTGGTGGTGTCAGGATGGAGCCTCTGAGAGGCAGAGCCGAGATGGGAGTGGGGGGACTTTCCTGGGGGAAATGTCTGCGAGAGAGGAGGGGTGGGGGAGCCACAAAGGCTGGGAGAGCTGTCAGACCTCGAGGGCCAATGCGGCCCCAGGTGAGGGACCGGAAGGGGGTCCGTGGGAGCATTCTGGACTATGGAAGGTTCAGCAAGGCCACCAGCAAGTCCTGGAGCTCACGTGTGGCCCAGGAGCCACAGGGGCCGGCCGGGGGGTTGGGGTCCCGTGGACAGGAGGTCTGGGCCAGGATGGTGGAGCTCCCACCCTGGACTACCGCTGTCCTTCCCTAAGAGGAGTGTGGGGTGGACCACCCCCAGGGTAGATCAGACTCCTTGTGCTGCTTGTTTGAAGTGATGGGCCTAGAGAGATGGGCTTCTTAGGACTTTTCCAACAGCAGCCTAGAGGAGGCTCCGATTTTTTTTTTTTCTTTATTCCCTTTTTTGCTTTAAATCTATTCATTGACTCCTCACTAGGTATCGGACATAGGCCCAAGTGTTTTTCATATAGGCATCAAATTCAATTCCCACAACATTCCTGAAAAGTACATATCTCATCTGTTTTATAGATAAGAAGACAGGTTCAGAGACATTAAATAATTCATCCTGGGAGCAAGAGGGATCAAAGCTAGATGTGACTTTCTTTCTTTTTTTAAATATATTTGTATTGATTTCAGAGAGGAAGGGAGCGGGAGAGAGAGCTAGAAACATCAATGATGAGAGAGAATCATTGATCGGCTGCCTCCTGCACACCCCCCACCGGGGATTGAACCCGCAACCCGGGCATGTGCCCTGACCGGGAATCAAACCGCGACCTCCTGGTTCATAGGTTGACGCTCAACCACTGAGCCATGCCGGCCGGGCTAGCTGTGACTTTCTTAAAGTTGGGTCCCTATCTACCAGCAGGGATCTAAGTGCACTCTTTTGTTATTTCAAATCTTGTTCTTAATATCCAATTGTCTCCGTTCTTCTTGCAGTGGCTGCACCTGCTGTATGCTGGACTCGGAACTGTGCTCTTCTCACTTGTAAGTCCATCTCTCCTCCTCTTTGGCAGAGTTGGGTACAGGCATGGAAGGTGCCGCCTTAGCCCTGGTGCTAAGCGTGGAGTCAAGTGGAGTCAGTAATTCACTGGAAAGCACTCCTGGAGACTTGTTGCTGCTGCTCCTCCTCCTCCTCCTCCTTCTCTTCCTCCTCCTCCTTCTCTTCCTCCTATTTCTGCTTCTCCTCCTCCGCCTTTTATAGGGATGATTTTTTTAGAGCACTTTTAAGTTCAGAGCAAAATCAAGAGGAAAATACAGAGATTCCCCATATACCCCTGTCCACACATGCACAGCCTCCCCTATTATTAACTACACTCACCTACAGTGAACCTACATTGAGGTGTCGCTATCACCCAAACTCCACACTTTACATTCGGTTCACTGTGGGTGTACATTCTATGCATTTGGAAAAGTGGATAATCACGACAGGTTCCATCGTTATGGTAGCATACCGAGTATTGTCACTGCCCTAAATACCCTGTGCTCTGCCTACGCATTCCTCCCCTGGCTCCAACCTTCGGCCACCACTGGCCTTTTTACTGTTTCCAAGTTTTGCCTTTTCCAGAAGTCACATAGTTGTAATCAGACTGGCTTCTCGCACCTAGTAATGTGCACTTAAGGTTCCGCTGTGTCTTCTCATGGCTTGGGAGCTCATTTCGGTCCGGACGTGTCACAGCTTATGTAATCAGCCACCTGCTGAAGGACATCTTGGCTGCTCCCAAGTTTTGGCAATTTTGCATGAAGCTGCTCTAAACATCCACGCGCAGGTTTTTGTGTGAACGTAACTTTTCAACTCCTTTGGGTAAATACCAAGGAGTGTGACTGCTGGATCGCATGGCAAAAGTAAAAACCTTCTCCCAGGGTGGCTGGAATCACATAGGGAGCGGGGAGGGTTAGTGGCGGGGAAGGGCCTCAGTGGTCCAGGCCGGTGTCCGCTTTAGCATCCCCCAGCCTCGGGTTTGACTCCCTTCTCTGCCGCTCTGACCACTCACGTGACTTGCCCTCATTCTATTTTGGAAATACTGACATCACCACAAAGCCCCAGGAATTCAGAATCATTGCTGCGTGTGAATCTAAATGCTGGGGAGCCACTTTATTTTCATTCTTCGTTCAGTGAGAACACAGGGTGTTTGCGGTATCACTGTGTCCAGTGTGCCCACCCGGCCCCTATCGTTGACTAAAGGCACAAGGCTCCTGGACTGGGAAAGCAAAGGAAGGACAAAGCACTTGCCTTAGTGGAGAACAAACCCGTGAACGTTGTAAATGGCTGAGGCTGTAATAACCACATACATAGCCACGAGCCGACCTTCCACAATCATGTGTATTGATGCTGACTTCCCCAGATGGTTTAGGACAGTTGTTGGGTAGAAATGAGCAGGTTAAATAGCTCATTTTTTCTTTCTTTTCTTTAAGTACTTGGTGATGGATGTGCAGCTGATGGTGGGGGGGAGCCATCATTTGAAGCTGGACCCTGAAGAGTATGTGTTTGCTGCTCTGAACATCTACTTGGATATAATCAACCTTTTCCTTTTTATTTTGCAACTGATTGGACGGTAGGCCCTGGGGCCTATAATTCGTGCTGGCCAGAGGGAAGGGGGGCCGGCTGCGAAGTGCCGCCTGCTCAGATGTGCAGAGGTGGCCGTCTCATAAGCCCTGTTATTAAAAAAATATTTTAGAGTACTTATTTTTTTTCAAATGAAAGCAAACATTCAGTTAATGGTAGCTGTAACTTGTTATATATTTTAAGTTCCATTGTCACGTTGCAAAACTTTCTGTGGGACATTTCTGATTTTTATAATTTCAGATGAGTATCCAAATACCATACTTAAACATTTCTTAGATGCCTGTTATTTTGTTGAAGTTTTCCAGGCACTAGTTAAAGCTGTGAACATCTCTCTCAACGAATAAAATTGATTACAGAAACCTGTATTTACTCCATTCTCTTCTCTTGATTTGGGCATTCTATGGGAATATTTCTACACAGTCTGATTTTAAGAGTAAGATAAGCCAAAGTATTCAGCCTTTCCTGGATTCCAGAGTCAGACTGAAGAGAACAGTATCTTCCCGGTAGGGGATGGAGAGGATTAATGAAGTTAATGTACACAAAAGGCTGGAGAACACAGTGTTACCTGCCAGCGTCGCTGTCCCACCTACACTTCTGGGCTTACCTCAAAGACCACCTCCTCTGGTTGTCTGGGACAACTGGCCTCCTCTGAAGTCCCATAATATATCAAAATTTCAATTTCAATTGTGATAAAATACACATAACAAAATTTACCGTCTTAACCATTTTCAAGTGTATACTTCAATAGCAGTAAGTATATTCACATTATTGTGCAACCAATCTCCAGAATTTTTTCACCTTGCAAAACTGAAACTCCATCCCCATTAAACAACAAGAAGCCATGTATTTTGCACTGACTTATTTATTCACAACCTCTTATAACCCATTTGATTATGTCCCTGAGGGACACAGACCGGACAGATCTTTACATCATGGGTGAACTGTGCAGCGGGGAGGATGGGGAAATTAGATGGACTCTTCTGGTCTCTAGAATTATTCACGAGAGCTCAACTTCTAGACTTAACTAAACTTACAGATCTCAAGTAGGACATTTGAAGTATAAGCACTATAGTCACACACACCTATTTGATTACCTGTCATTTCAGATTAGCCCTATCTCTACAACTTTGGTAGAGCTTCTCATTGTGTTTTTAATCTCATTACTACCAGCAAAGTCCTGAAGATGGGCGTAACCTCTGAAATGTGAGCATGTACAAGAGAAAGGGACATGAAAGTCATCCAGGAAAAAATCCGGGTGGACCCTAACTGGTCTGGATAGTTTGACAAATATTACTGTGTGCACACCTGTCAAAGGCTTTGCTACCAAAGTCATGGTGAGTTAAGTCCACACAAGAAAGCAAATGCAGCTGGAAAGCCTCAGGTTTTGCATATCCTCCTGGCATCAAGAAAACCTTCCTGCATATAATAAGGAATGCTGGCCAATTTCTTTCTCCACTAAGTTTCTGCTGTCCCAACAACCCCAGCAGGCATTTCTGTTGCCTCAGCAATGTCCCCAGCCACATAGTCTATTGTGTGCATCTACTGTATGTACCGTTCCACAGTGGTGATGACTCAATTTAAAGAAATTCTAATGCTTCTATGACAATCTTTTCATTTCTGCATTTAGTAAAGACTGAGCAAGACACACCTATTAAGGTGAATCAGATGAGTAGACTAATTTGTTCTCAGTATTAGAAATTCATCTTTTGCAGGTTTGGCTCAGCAGATAGTGTTAGCTTGCAGACTGAAGGGCTCCAGGTTTGATTCCGGTCAAGAGCATGGAGCTCAGTTGCAGGCTTGACCCCTGACCCTGGTAGGAGCGCATGCAGGAGACAACCAATCGATGTGTGTCTCTCATCATTGATGTTTCTCTCTCTCTCTCTCTCCACACTCTCTCTCTCTATACACACACACACACACACACACACACACACACACACACACACACACTAGAGGCCTGATGCACAAAAATTCGTGCAAGAGTAGGCCTTCCCTCCTCCGGCACCCGCAGGCACCCGGGACCCAGGCTGGCTTCCCTCTGGCTCCAGCTTAGTCAGGAAGGACATCCGGAATAACGTCTGGTCTAATTAGCATATACCATTCTTGCCAGATGTTCAGATTGTGGACTCTCTTCTCAAATTTTTTTTGAGAAGAGAGTCCACAATCTGAACATCTGGCAAGAATGGTCCCAAATCCGTCTGTAAATCAACTTAAGGTGTCCCATAATGGGGGAATGGAAGCTTACAGGAAAAGAGTGAGGAGAATCCATAGGATTCAGGTTACACTTTCTATAATGCCCACAAATTTGGGGCCTATAATTTACTTTTAACTTTTGTTCTTTATATTATCCCAAATGGGCATCCCCTCTTCTAGCCCCAGGCATGGTTCGATAAGCACATCTATCTATACACAAGTCACTTTGTGAAACCACGCATGTGAAGGGCCAGTGCAGTCGGCCTGTCCCAGCATGCCATACGGCACTCACAGGCTCAGAGAATGTCAGCGCCAAAGTGCTGTGGCATACATTTGACATTTCTGCCAAGAACGGATGTTGGCAGTTTATCATTTGCTTAATCAAAGTCCTTGAAACAAATGAAACTGCTGAAGATCTCAACAGTCCCCAGGTTGTAGCACTGCTGACAGCTCACAATGTACTAAGACGACATTTGCCTGATTGTTGTTCTAGAGCAGGGGTCAGCAAACTATAGTCCGCATGCCAAATCTGGATTATCTTAAAAAAAAAAACCACACCAACTTTTTATTTTGAAATATAGATTTACAGGAAGTCGCAAAGATAACTGAGGCTCTGTGTACTCTTTACCTGGTCACCCCTCTTACAAAATGTACAAAATCCAAACCAGAAAGTTGACATTGGTACAATATGCATGTATAGTTGTTATTTTCTCACACGTGTAGATGCATGCTAACCAAGATACTGACTAGTCCATCACCACAGATGTCCCTTTATGGTCACATACATAACCTCTCTGCCCCCTCCAGCATTCCTAACCCCTGTGACCACTAAATTATTTCCATCTCTATTATTTTGTCATTTCAAAAATGTTATATAAATGGAATTACGTCTGTGACATATTCAGATTTTCCACTCAGCATAATGCCTTTGAGATCCATCCAAGTTGTTGCAACTTGTGTCAGTAGTTTGTTCCCATTCATTGCTGAGTAGGATTCTTTTGCACGGCTATATCATGGGTAGCCATTCACCTACTACAGGACATTTTGGTAGAGTCCAGTTTTTGGCTATTGCAAGTACAGCTGCTATAAACAATGTATACAGGTTTTTACGTAAGTTTTCACTTCTTTGTGATAAATGTCTAGCAGTGCAAATGCTGGGTCATGGTAAGTACCTGCTTAGTTTTTAAAGAAACTACCCAACTATTTTCCAGGGTGGTTGGGCCATTTTATATTCCTACCAGGAATATATGAGTGATCCAGTTTCTCTGCATTTGGTATTGATACTATTTATTTCAGCCATTCTGGTAGGGGAGTGATGTGTCTTGTGATTTAAACTTGTATTTCCCGATGGATAGTGATGTTGAACATCTTTTTATGTGGTTCTTTCTTAGCCACGATCATCTGTGAAATGTCTCATGCTTTTTGTCCATTTTATATTGTTTTCTTTATATTGTTGAGTTTTGAGAGTTCTTTACATATTCTAGATATGTAGCTGGCAAATAGTTTCTCCCAGTCTGTAGCTTTTTTTTTTTTATCTTCTTCATAAGATCTTTTGCAAAGTTTTAAATTTTGATGAAGTCCAATTTATCAATGTTTTATTTTATGGATAATTTTGGCAAGAATTTGTTAAGAATTATCTGCTAACCTAGATCATAACAATTTTCCTTTCTTTTTTAAAAAAAATATATATTTTATTGATTTTCTTTTTTTTTCTTTTTTCTTTTCTTTTTTTTTTAAATTGATTTTTTACAGAGAGGAAGAGAGAGGGATAGAGAGTTAGAAACATCGATCAGCTGCCTCTTGCACACCCCCTACTGGGGATGTGCCCGCAAGCAAGGTACATGCCCTTGACTGGAATCGAACCTGGGACCTTTTGGTCCGCAGGCCGACGCTCTATCCACTGAGCCAAACCGGTTTCGGCTATTTTATTGATTTTCTACAGAGAGGAAGGGAGTGGGATAGAGAGAAACATCAATGAGAGAGAAACATCATTCATCTGCCTCCCACACACCTCCTACTGGGGATGTGCCTGCAACCAAGGTACATGCCCTTGACCGGAATCAAACCTGGGAACCCTTCAGTCCGCAGGCTAACGCTCTATCCACTGAGCCAAACCAGTTAGGGCCGATTTTCCTTTCTTTTTTCTAAAAATGTTATATTTTACATTCAAATCTATTATCCATTTTAAGTTTTATATAAGTGTGAGGCTTAGGGAGCGGTTCATACATTTGCATCTTATAGCCCTGTTCCAGCACCATTTGTTGAAAGGGCTACACTTCTGCCATTGCATTGCTTTTGCACCTTTGTCAGAACCAGTTGACATTTGTGTGGGGCTGTTTTTGGGTCTCTGTTCTGTTCTATCCATCTATGTGTCTTCCCCCACCAGTAGCATACAGTCTTGATTACTGTAGTCTTGAAGTTGGGTAGAATGACTCCTCCCATTTCTTTATTCTTTAAAATAGTTTTAGCCACTTTAGTTCCTTTGCCTTTCCGTATAAATTTTAGACTTTTCCTTTCTAGTATAACCACAAGAGTTGCTGGGATTTGGTAAAAGTTACTGCCAAGTGGTTGAACCAAGCCCAGGTATCTGTGAACTGAGACACCCACAAAACCAGTGGCTTTATTTCAGGCAGTGGAGTTGGGCACAAAGTATCCCCCAAAGGGGTAGCTACTAGTTTTTCATGTAAAATTAAAATACTGTTATGGTCAGGCTACCTGCACTCCCAAATATACCATTTCTTTGCAAGGCCTGCTGGGTCCATGTTACTTTTCCAATTGCAGTTCATTCACCCTAAAGTGGAGATGTCATACCAAGTGACACAGAAGGCTTCATGGGTCAGGCATTCAGTTTCAACAAGAGCCTAGGACAGTGATGGCGAACCTATGACCGCGTGTCAGCACTGACACGCATGCCATTTCTGATGACACGAGGATGAAACATTTGCTGCTCCTGAGGATGAAACATTTGCGACTAGAGTCTTGGAGTTAGTTTTTTCCTCAAAGTGACACACTACCCGAGTTATGCTCAGTTTTTTGGTGAAGTTTGACACACCAAGCTCAAAAGGTTGCCCATCACTGGCCTAGGAGCAGGTTAATAGCTGTCTTTCTCCAAAAGGGATGTACTTGGTGGCTGTGGCAGGCAGATGGCGATGTTGTGCTGGGAGATGGCCTGAGTACTCAGGTGGCCAAAAGGTGTGATTTCCAATAACTGGAAAATGAAAATGTGACATATCAACAAATTTACTCAATATTGATGTAACTACACAAAATTTTATATGCAACACGTGGGCTTTAATATTATGGAATTTGGCCTTTATACACTAGTTTACACATAAAGTTATTCTTTGCTTATCTGTCCTAACCTGTGAAGTGTTGCACTAACCTCCCAAAGCTTGTTTTCTTTTAAATATATTTTTATTGATTTCAGAGAGGAAGGGAGAGGGGAGAGAGAGAGAGAAACATCAATGATACGAGAGAATCATTGATTGGCTGCCTCCTGCACGCACCCTCCCCGCCCCCCTACTGGGGATAGAACCCGCAACCTGGGCATGTGCCTTTGACCTCCCATAGCTTTGATGACTCCTTGAAAAATAAATGATACTGGAAGTTGGAAAGAACTTTCTCCTTTCTCCTCCTGGGATTCTATTTTGTTTCTGTGGGACCACCAGAGATGGGACAAGGAGGCAGGCTACGGAGTGACTGATGCCCCACCATCACCTCTCCACATAAGACAGTCCCTGAATGAGAGGATCCCTGACAATTATCGTGTGCCACGATACTCTTGGGCACGCGATACAACAATTACATTAGACATTTGGATGCGGAACATTACACTGAATCACCCAAACGGCCAGGCCCACTAGGGAAGCTCCCTTCCCCACTACTCAAAAGTGTCCAGATGCTTTTTCCCAGCGGAGTCTAAAATGCGTGCAAGTAAGGAGCTACAGCCGGGTGATAAATGGGTGGCAGATCACCATATCTCCAACCAAGGGGGTGAGGAGCCCGGGGATGGGGGAGGGTAGCCCATGGGGAGAAAACATAATTGTGAGCCCTCTTTCTCCTTCAGCCCTTTGCTCTGGGGTTAGTGTCTGAAAACTGGCACAGCTACCTCTCCCACGGCAGGAGTGAGGCTGTCAGCATCCAGAGCCAGGGCCCACAGCCTTCTCGCGGCTCCTGAACACCCGCAGTTTTTGTCATCTGGTGTCGCTCCTATACTGAGCACTATCTTCACTGCTGGAAGGGGGCCTGACTTGCACGGTTAGGCAAGGCTTTGCATTCCCTTTTGCATTTGGATAGTGTTGCAGCCCAACCAAATGAACTTCTAATGTTTTTGGTCCACTCAAAACTCCCAAGCAGCAAGCTTCCTATTGCTGATACCATTTATTTTACATTTGGTGACTCCCTAATTCAGCAGGTGCAGCCACATTACCTTTCAGGTAGCCTCCAGGAACTGCTGACTCCTTGTCATGAACACATTCCTTCATCTGCTCGCCTGCAGGAGTGAGCAGCAACCAAAGCACCACTGACAGCTTGTTTCAATCCTACATCTTATCCCTCAGCCTGTCAACATCAGTTCAACTCCTGTTCAGTAACAGAAAGGACAGCAGGAACCCTTCATCTGCCCCACCCCTAATCTCTCACTTGGGTGAGAGCGTTCACTACCACACAGATTTCAGGGAGTCTTATATTCCCAAACAAGGCCCAGTTCCTCTTGAAGAAAATCGTGTCTGTCAGCATCCCATCCTTATTGTCAATGGGGTCTGGGACTTCCTTTTACCCTGCTCACAAACCAGTAAGTCAGCCTGTCACAGTTCCATGGCTGCTGACAGGACAAGGAGATCCGGGGTCAGAGGTAAAGCACTCACAGCACAGCATGCAGAATGAACATCAGCACATTTGTGTCAGCTTCCTTGACCCGTTCCACAGGAGCAACATCGCAGGCCCGGGCGAATGTAGCTACAGGCTACATTATTTAAGCATGCAGTGGGTGTGCTGCAGCTGAGCCCGGGGTCAGGACAGCGATGCCCTGAAAGCAAGCCTGTCGCTTAAGGTCTCTAGCTGCATAAATGGCCCTGGCGATTTTGTTAGGCACACCCGACAAGATGTGTCGGTGCACCAGGACTGGACTGTTTTGTCCAGTAGTTATCCTTTTCTATATTGTGCTTTGTTTGCTCTTTCATAAATCTCCCTCTCAGCCAGTCTGTAAACTGTCCCTTGTGCAAATAGCTGGTTAAAAGGTAACATAGAGCTTGCTCACAAATGTTTTCAAATTACAGTTTTAAAGACTGAGGAAGAATAATTCCCTCAAGTTTGGCCACCACTCAGTTTGTCATCCATCTGTCAGTCCTAAGTGGAACAGAGAGCAAAAGCAAGCTTTTCTGGTCATCTTTCTTTAAGAAGTATGACTACCGCAGTTCCTAAAATAGGGACAGTCATGTCATAGTCTAGAAAAGTCCACTTACATCTTCCTAGAAAGAAATGTACTCTTCTGAGATATAAAATGCTCACTGTAAAAAATATTAGGCACTGATTGATTACATGTAAGTATCAAACTAGTCCCATCATATTAGAAGGAATTTACCTGGAAGAAGATCAGCTTCCTGACTTGGTTAAAACAGAGTCTATAATGTAATGAGACCAAAGTGAAGTAGTTTAAGTAATAAATGTTTAATCAAAGAATTTTACATATTATTAACAGCATTCATTTGGCCAAACATCTACACGGTTGTAGAATCCTATTGTATATAAAGGGGGAATGTATCAAGTATAGACTATGAAAGTGCAAATAACAAGTCAAGGTTAATTTTTTTACATTATAAAATTAACGTGTTTACAAAATAGGCTTTGCCAAACTTTATTTCTGAACTGTAAAGTCAATGACTGTGTTGTTTTTAAAATGTGTACCAAGGAAGTACAAATTGGACAATGATCTTTCCTCATGCTCAGGAGGGAACAGCACAGGAACAAGGGCTACTTACTACACCAGGTGCCCGGCTCCGGCCTCACCAGGAACTAACATGCACTCCACAGCCTCCACGCAGCACTTCCACACTTTGCAAGACACCTCCATACGATACAAACTCTTACTTTTGAAAATATTACAACTTGGTCTAAAAACTGATCGGTGTTGATATTTTTAATCCAAAATAAATTTGTAAAAAAATCCTTTAATGGACTATTTCAGTTTAATAGACAGTAATACACTGTAGAAAAAAGTTAATATTTACCCCAACAAATTAATAAGGGTTGATATCAATGTTTCTGATAATTGGGGAAATAAAAACTAATGTGGACTTGTGACATCCAAAGCATAGGAACAATTCCTACATAGTTTCTTTTTAATCCCAGGAGAACCTGAGGAATATTAAATAATATAATGTCCTAGGTCACATGAATTCCAAATATAAGAATATTTCAAAAATAGGGTTTGGAAAATAAAATGTAATAAAAAAACATAATTACAACTCATGTGGATATCAATACTAATACAACCTTTCACCCAGTTCAGGACTTGCCTGTACAAACTCAGTACTGAAATTTTGGTATCTGTAGACTTCTGGTAAAAATCTGGCAAAACATTAAATGGAGTGTTGGCTATCTACTATGCTTATGTTATGCTAGTTTGGGTAATATGTAAGTAAAAGAGCCATTCCAACAGTTTACTCTAGTTTTAATTACACACTGTACCATTGAATCTTAATTACAACTAAGATCAGTATTTTCTTCACAGTAAGACACTGATAACCAGGAAATTGATTTTTTCAACACTAAACAGTAGTCACACAGCAAATGAGTATTGTGCAACAGAACAAACACATCAGCATTTGCTACTGAGGCAAACAAACGGACTGAACATTTATTTAGTTGTTATATTGACTGGAAAGGCAAGGCCATGGGTGGTTTATGGAGGTCTCTGCAATTCATAGCATAGTTACTTTAGAAGAGACACTGAAATTTGAATGACTCACTTATTTAACTGGCAACTATCCATTGAGGTTAGGCAAAGGCACGGTAACATGTTGCGCAGGATGTATTATTGGATTTTTTAATAATTGTCGGATTTACTATAACTCATAAAAACTCCACTTTTTTCTATTTTATAAAACACTTACCATTAAAAGTAATTGCACCCATTAGTAATTAGAATGCACTGTAAAATTGTGAAAACAAAGAACTATGATTGCACTTTCAATAAAGTGTCTCTTAAAATACAGCACCGCTGTTGCTAATCAACTGTATTTTAATATTAAAATAAACTGTTTTTAACAGCAGCATTAGGTTTAGTTAACTTAAGCTACAGGCTACATTTATTTAAATGCAGTCTCCATGGCAACAAAAGCCCATTAAAGCCTGGTATTTCATGGCTACCAAGTGGCACCTTTTACTCCCGAGAATGCTGACACTGCCCTGGAGCCCTCTGGGACGCCACACCTGAACGCCTTCTCAGCGCACGAGTCAGAGTTTGGCACAAGTGGACTGTAAGACATGAAAAGAAATTTTTGACTCATGTGAAAATGAAAACTAATTACATTGTGGGAGATGCAGCACTAAGGAGAAGCTTTGGACACTTCGATTCACACTGCTCAAAGAGGCAGGAAGGAAGTTATGGAAGAGCACAAAGAGATCGAGGAACTCAGTGTTACCAGATCTGTCCAAAAGAACTTCTAAAATGAAGAAAACCTTCTTTTTTCTTTTTAAAGAGAAAAACCACCCAAGGACGAGGGAGTAAGCCTTTAATTTAAATGTTCCATTTAAGTATTGCAGACCTTAGGCTAAACAGAGGACTGCATTTTCTTAGAGAGTGGAATCTAACCTACTTACTCCATTTGTTTTTCTTTCTCTCCTGCTCTTCTTTTTGTCAGCAAAAAGGGGAAAGCTATCCAATTAAATACCAAAGAAGTTTCCTGTGAGGTTAAACTCCAAAACGAAGCCACCATTCAAGGGAACTCCTCGTATTCAACCCTAATGTCAGTGGTTTAGAGTTGAGTTGGGATTAAGTGGATCCAGTTTCCATGAAGCACACTCCACCAGCATGCCACCTGTACCGCGATGCGCTTGGAGCCAGAGGTGTGCAGCTCACACTAAGTGTCCTTGTTCCAGCCAGTCACTTGAGGTTTGAGGTGTTTGACTTGAGACATCTGACCCAGCTCCCTTGCTGGTTGCCTCAGTACCACTTTCACCAGCTTGAGGTGCTGCTTCCCCAGCCAGAATATTCTCTTGCAAGGAGTCTTCTTCTTCTCTTTGGGTTCCTCTACCTTCACTGACCACAGCATCTTCAAACACTGAGTCTTCTTCTGGCGGCACCAGTTGCACATCCCTCACGCCTTCTGACCCATCTCCGACACAGGGGGGCTGGGAATCTGCACTGGTTTCTGTAGTTGCTGGAGGAATCAGGACAATACTCTGAGGGTTCATGTCGTGAAACCAAGCCATGATATTGCCCAGAAGATTGTCATTGATGTTGGCGTCCTGGCCAGCTGAGTCAGGGTCACTGGATGAGGGATAGAATTCATTTCTTGCCTCACTGAGAGGGTGTGAACTCAGGGTGTCAGTTGAAAATGAGTCACTTTCAGCTCCTAATCTCAAGAGGCTGTCGCCAAGTTCCAACAGCTCGGAGCTGCTCAATGCAGCTGCAGGGCTATCTGTGTTCCTGGGGCCGGAGTCCAGCCTGGAAGGCAGAGAAGTGCCTATTGCCCCTAAGGAAGCGTCGCCACTGAGGAAGTCTCTGTTTCCTTCATCGATGGCCAGACCCGATTCTTGCAATGATAACTGTATTGCGAGAAGTATATTAGGATCATCTTCATCCAAGGAACTCAGAGCCTGAGGGCAACAGAAAGTAAAATCACTTAAAATTTAAAAGAAAAAATGATTTAACCCAATGAGGTTTACCATTGTTGTTTTTACCTAACAGATAATAAATATTACTTCTATTTATATAGAAGAATTATTTTATCTACTCAAATCTTATTTTAGTTTCCATGTTATAGGGGAAAATTAAGCTAAATCTCTTTTCCTGTAATTTTGAATAGAAAGAAGAAAAAGGAAAGCAATAAAAGTGAAATCAGGAAACCAGGCCAAACAGAGCAAGAGCAGGAGCAGGGGCCAGGGCCTGCCCAGGAAGCTACCTGAAGAGAGTCTTGGTTCTCAGAGCGACTGGCAGGGGTGTAGTCACGCAAGGAAGAGCTGTGTAGCACACTCATGGACGCAGAGCTGACCACGGAGGTGCCCGGCCTGCGGCCACTGCCGCCTTCTGGGAGATCTGTTTCAGAGCAAGTGGTACCAGAGACAGTTCAGCCATACAGATTGCATACATCTTCTTAGTTCAACTGGCAATTCCTCTTTCAGTGCAGGTGAAAACCTGTGTTCACACATTCACTTAATCTCCCAGAGACTTCTCATGCATATCTGTCTCACCAGAAGCAACAATATCTATCTCATGCCATTTGCTTCAAATCCATGATTATTATTTGCATTTGTGTTTGCACTACATATGGTTCTATTCAGAAAGGCCAATGCTACTCCTCTTTGTTTTCTTAAGCAACAATAAATAAAGGGGTTTTAGTTTTCAGTTATTTTTTTAAATGAAAAGAATTTGGGAACCACAATGCCTGAAGAACAAATCCTCAGGCCTGTTGATGCTGATTTACTAAAGATGCTCTGCTGATATTATAAAGACTTTCAATTATAATTTAACATTTAAAAGTTGATAATTAAGATAATTTATTCCTAATACCAGAAATTTTCTTTTAAAGAATGCTTATAAGAGAAGTGAGGCTAAGAGAAAAACATTCCATGAACACAACCAACAGCTACAATTCATGAATGCTCACTAGTACTGTTCATGCCCAAGGATTTTACAGGCATTATCTCATTAAAAGCTCACAATTGCCCCCTAGTGGCACTCTCAGTATTGCTTCTTTAGAATGAGGAGATTGCTGCTTGGAGAGGGATTCAGTGACTCAACTGAATTGTCTCCCTGATAGGCAGTGAAGATGCGGTCTTGAACCCAGGTCTGTCTGACTCGGCAGCCTGCATTCTTTAACCCCCCTGGTTTCCTGTACCCTGTGACCTTAGAAGCAGCTACCTATAGACTGTGTATCTAAATTACAAATTCTTTTACAATCACCTACTCAGTTTTAAGAATAAACTCAAGAGAGCTAAGAGATTAAAACATACCCAACCCAAGAACTTACCTAAAGTGCTTTCATTGGGCTCATCAGGGTCTGGAGGGTTACTGAGCAGACTGTGCACGTCTCCTCGCCGGCGCTGCTGTCTGTGCCTCCTCCGATACTGAAATTCAGCATATTCCTGCATAAACCAAAGGTTATAAAATACAGGAGAGCATGCAGCTTTTCTAATGCAAATTAAACAAACAGCACACTTTTTTCCCCCAGGGGAAAAAATGTGTGATTTTATATACATGTTATAAAATCACGTGGCTTTAGAAAAAGAAACTTCAGGTTTTGTCATGCCAAGGAAACAGAAAAGGAAAAATAAAAATTTTAAGTAGTCATTACAATTGCCTGGGTAAATTGGGAGTACTTGCAAACTCCAATGCCAGATTGCAACTGAGCCTTATTTCATATGCCTGTGTCTTATTATTTAATATTATAGCTAATCTACGTATAATGATTTTACTAATGTAAGTTAGGCTGTCCCTGGAGGTTTGGTTCTAAAAAAGTAACTGATCACAAGACAAATGACCAGGTTAAGGGAGAAATGTGAGGTTAGCTTGAAAATGAGATGGTGCTTGGTTTCCTATCTGCATCAGCTAACATGTGGGGTTATCTCCCACACAGGCAGGGGCAGTGTTTTCTATTTAATGTATGGGAAGAACACAATCCAGGCAGATGTCCCCGAGTTTATTTTCCAGATTTTAGGGACACAAGAGATGAGAAGAGAGGTCAGTTGTATGATACCAACATAAGAAGGCTAATTTTGAGGATAATTATAGATTTTTTTCAGTGATAAAAGATACTCAGGTTTATGGTTATCCAGGTTACCCTTGAGGACTCTTATATTGTGCAAGTACTGAACAGGTTTTATATTACAAATGAAACTTTCATATCCTACCACTCTGGTTAAATTTATTTGAAGTCCTTCATCGGTATAATCTAACTAGAGGCCCGATGCACAAAATTCGTGCAAGAGTAGGCCTTCCTTCCCCCAGCTGCCGGCACCAGCTTCCTGCTGGCATCCTGGACCCGGGCTTCCCTCCAGCACCTGGGACCCAGGCTTCCCTTGCAACTTTGGCTTCGTCCAGAAGGTCGTCCGGTCTAATTAGCATATTATGCTTTTATTATTATAGATAAGAGATGGCAGCAATCTTGCCAGGTTAGAAACAAAAACATAAAAGATACAAGTGCCTGGAGGGTTTATTAAGGTTCTCTAAAATTTCCTGCTGAGCTGGGATATCATGTCCTCTTTGCCTGGAGGCCTACGATCCCAAACTGGATGCCTGTTATGTGTTAATATGGTTTACTGGGCCACTGAGGCCCATCACATTTCTTAGACAAAGATGACATGAAACTCTTATCTCAGTTCAAGACTTATACTTAAGGAGAATTTGTTTACTTTGTATACTTGATAATGGCACAAAATTATTCTGAATTAAATAATCTATTAATGACCATAGAATATACATATTTCCAATTAAAGAAAATGAAACAGTTTAAAAACTAAAGAAGAAATTTGTTATATAATTTTTCTGATAGAAAACTCACATGGCATTCTCTCAGGATGCAATAGGCTTAAAAAAATTGTTGTCATAAAATTAAACTTATCTGAAAATTTCCAAGGATCCCTAAGGTCTTCAAGTAAGCATATGAAAAGGCTTTAGTTGGGATACTCCAAGTGGCTTGAGAGTGTTAATGCTACAAAGATTAAGAGACTCTAAGATTTACAGGAAAAAAAACTGCTAGGGGATTTTTTGTTTGTTTGTTTTAAATAATAATCCCTAGCATTTACTGAGTACCAATTTTGTCAGCGACTTAAAGAGATGCTCTAATTTTGCCAGAACTTCCATGGTATCACCATCCACATCTGGAAGATAACTAATTTCTGAAGATAACAAATTAAAGAAGAACACAGCCCAAGGTCTAGTAAGTTACAGAGCTAGACCTTGCATTTGGGTGTCCCTCAGACTTCAGGACTTGGCCTTTCCTGAGCTCCACTGCCTTTAAGGCAGCACAAAACACTTACTTACTCTTGCCATTGACTCATTCAGTTTAATTTAAAACAATAAGATGGAATTAACTTTACTGGAAAAATACGACTTCAACCTAAAAGTCTACTGGAGTTTGGCAATATTTTTTTCAGAGTCTATATAAAGGCAAAAAGCCTCCTTTTAAAGATAAAATTTTGTCAGTTACTTAATAGTTACATACATTCAAAGTTTTAAAGTTTCACACTGTGTGGTCATTCTTTAGACTTGCAATAAGGTATACATAAAAGCTTGGTCTTTCAATGTGCCAAAAACTGTAAATAAGAGAACAGTAAAAGTGAGTTAAATAATTTTTGTAAATTTTATTGATTCATAAAAAATAAATTTAAGAAGGAATTGTTATTGATACTTTCACAATTCTCAATCTCTGGAGAACAAAAGCTCAATAATTTAACTTATAAATATTCACATGTGAGGTGGCAAGCCTTCCTATTTTTTGCAAAATGAATCTGTGTCAGTCATATTAGCAGGTCCAAAATAGTCAAGGACAAGTATTTCAGGATTCCTAATGTTACTGTGAGCCAGAGGCTGCAAGATGATGCATGCATGATGGTGACTACACTGGTAAAGTTTTATTTTTGCTAAATTGTGTTTTTATCTTGAAATTCTAAAAGCTTTAGTACTTTTTTTTTTTTTAATAATTGAAGCTTGTTTATTTATCCTTATACTTGGACATTTCCCTCAATATCTCTAAAGCTGTAATTAAAACAAAGAAATAATGAGCACAAATCAGGTATAGAAAACGTTCATAATTTGCTTTACAACAGACATTTAATTAAGATATTATCATTGGGGAGGGAGGGAATTTAAGTAGATCTAAAACCCTCATATCAGAGCTCTAAGCATAAATTGTTTTCTCAAGTCAATATTTTCTTGGATATATCTACCAATACAAAAGCCCCAAGGTGATTGCAAGTATCCTCAGCAGCTGAAAAGAGAAAGCATCTGATTTAAATAAGCCACAGTCACTTCTGGATAATAACCAATTTCACTGTCTTTCAGTTGCAGTTAACAAACGGGCTACAAAGGATAAAAGATTCATTGCTTGTCCTACCCCCCTTCCAAGCACTGGATGGTATAAAAGAGCAAGGAAGAAGACAAAGTGTAGAGAATTGTTAAAACCATATAAAAAAATCAGACTCAACAGTGACGGTGGCAATTTAAATCTCAGAAAATAGCAATATGATTAAGATTTTCACTCTGCCTTATTTTTATTTGCGGCAATTACTATTTGTAGTGTTAATATTTTACCAGACCTTCTATATTTTAAAATGGTATATGACAACAAAGAAAAAACAAGAAGAGTGTGAAAATCTTAAAGAGAAGCAGAAAGCAATTAAGCAAAGCATTTCTTACTGCATAAACATCACTAATGTTAAGTTTCCACCTTAGCAACTGATTATAAACCAGTTCTCTTGGGTTATCTCAATAATTTTAAAAAACTAGATTCAGACTGAAACAATATTACAGCTAGAAATGCATTTCTAATAAATAAAATTTGTATTTCTATTAATCAATTGAAGATATTTTCCAAAAATCCATGTTATAAATTGGCCTTAGTTCTGACTATTCACTAATAAAAAATGATAAAAGGGAGATGCATTTAATAATGTGATAATAACCCAATACCATAAATAACTAAAATGTAGGCTCTGCTGAGGCATTTTTATTATATAAGAAAAACACTGCTGACAATTTCAGGATTTAGAATAGAAAAGGGTGCAAATACAAGCAGGGTTGCACTAAGGACAAATATAACAAAACAAGCCAAACCCCCAAAAAACAATTACCTCAGGTGATGCAAATCCTAAATATTCCCAATCCCATGTTCCACCAGCAAAGCTACAAAGAAATTAGACATACCATTTGATTTATTACCAGTACTGCAAAGTACAAACAATCAGACCCTTACCTTTTGAACATTAATTTTAATTCCTCTGCTTGGAACTTGCTTAACCAAAGCAGATCAACCACAGAATATAATTAAAATGACACTTTTATTATTTCTTTTAAATTCTAAGTTACTTCATGTTTGTGTAAAATGGTGGAAAAATAACAGAGTATTTTATGACTGCTTTCTGTTTTTAGGTTATAAATGTTTATGTAAAAACAGGGTCAAAGGAATTTCTAATGCTTGCAATTATTATGAATAAAAAATACTTCAACTTATAATGGCATTAGTAGTATAAGTTTGTAAAATTCAACTATTCTTTTAAGGATAAATATGTATCACTTAAATAATTTTATTAATATCAGATTTCTAATTTTTTCACAACCTCAGCACAAAATACAAATAGGTCTGTGACAAATTGGCAAGGCTTCCAAATTCTACAACATGTTTATGGCTATCATATCACTATACACATTATATGTCTGAAATGACGCATTAGAATACTCTTTGAATTATGAGTTCACTGAAGTGTGAAATTCACCAAGCCTAACTTGGTGAGAAACTACACAATGACAAACAAAAAATGAGGAAAATAGAAATAGTACTTGGGGAAAAATCACCAAAAAGAAGCTACCATACTTTATCCATATTTTAGGTATAGAAACTCTAGTAGGATAAAAAAGAATCAACCTGCTTGCGTTTGTGGCTGGAGCTAGGATGATTCCACAGTGTGCATCCCTTTTACCTGCGTCTGGGAGCTTCAGGTGAGTCTGCAGGAGCAACTCCCCGAGCCACGGAAGCCAGGAATTCCTGCCTCTTCTGCTGTACAAGGCATGCCGCCTTGATGATCTTGTGGCGGGGTGTGCGAAGATAAGGCCTATTGACTTTTTGGGCAAGGTCTTCAGTGACCATTTCTAGATCTGTCTATGGTAAGAAGAGAAAAAAAATTATAGGCTGAGTGGATTAGTCAATAGCAAATCCAAAGTCTATCTGGTTTCTCAGTTAACTCTAAGTCTTTTGAAGTCAGAAATTAATCCAATCTTTGAAGTAACTGCATTTCACATGTTTCTATTTTGCATATTATAGGAATCAGCATTCATTTGATAGGCCAAGGTAGTTGGTACAGATCATGAAGGAGTGAGTATACCAGCTGTGTACAAGGAATTTATAATGCGTCTATGTGGAAAAAACTAATAAATTTTAAGTCAAGTTACTGTACATGCAGATGCATGATATGTGGTGCAGACTATATGTAAAAGCTGAAGGCAAGACCCCTGTGATGTGGGGTTAGGTCTAGAAGAGGAATGTACAATGAAGTTGGTCAGTCACTGAGATATCAGCTGACTTAGGTGTTTTGTTTTTTAAAGTACACTAACTTTTATGTAATTAAGATTAGGCCAGATTTCAACCTCAACTAATTTAAAACAAAGAAATAAATGTAGAAAGAAATGTTTGCATAGCTCAGAACTGCAGAGTGACAAATTTAAACATAAAGAAAATTTCAATTTATTACTATTTAAAAACCATTCTAAATGAAAACAAAATTGTTGACTAGTAACACCAAAAACACTTAGTTAAGTGGTCAAAAGAGGAGAAAATTTGCCTTTCGTAATAACTACATTTTAATTTAACAAGGATATCTTACTTGCATGAGTTCAAAAATTTCTTTCTTTGTGCTTTTAGGTTCTAAGAAGAATCCATAGGGATAAGAACACTTGAGGATACGCCGAGTTTTTAAGAGCACATGAACTGCATCTTCAATGAAAGTGGTATCTGGACAGCCTCCTTCAGCTATGAAGTAAACCAGGCAGGGTAAAAAAAAGTCTTTTGTAAGTATGCTAATGTAAAATTAATTATACAACTAAATTTTCAAAAAAAAAAAAAAAAAGAACCCCTAAGAAGAAACAGCTCTAAGTACCTGCATAATAGTATTTATTGGAAGCAGACTAAAATCCTACATAGGATCCTTGTGACTTGTATGCATTTATAAATGGAACACTCACACAAGCCAGGAGCACGTGGCGGTCATGAAAGAACACACACACACTGATCCTGGATTCTGTTCTCACCCTGTTGGCAGCCAATCTAGCTTTAGGCCAACTCAGAGGTCCCATGCTTTACTAAGTTTTTTAGGTTATCCCTGGTGGAACTTTGCTGACTAAGAGTTAGAACAAATGTTTTGCTAAGAAAAAATAAAAGCCAAGTTATAGTTATGCCTCTATAGAAACAATTATATAAGGAGGAAAAGACACAACACGAGAACAACTGAATAACTAATGCTAGTAAACAGAAAACTCCAGGGAGAGAGAGAAAGGGAGAGAGAGTGGGAGGAGGGAAAACGAAAAAGCTAGCGAGGTATAATATTTTGGGAGACTGTTCCCACCCAAAATATTATACCACGCTAGCTTTTTCCTGAACTACAAATAAATTGAAATTAAGCAGAATTTATTTCATAAGTACTTTTGAATATAAGATTATTCTGTTCGTCTGCAGAAAGAAATTGCATGGGTATGTACACACACTGAAATACAGACCATCCAAAAACACCTCCCTAGCATAGGGATCTGAACTAAGATGTAAAAAAATAATAAAACAAACACCCCCCGTCAAAACCGGTTTGGCTCAGTGGATAGAGCGTCAGCCTGCGGACTGAAAGGTCCCAGGTTCGATTCCGGTCAAGGGCATATACCTTGGTTGCGGGCACATCCCTGGTGGGGGTGTGCAGGAGGCAGCTGATCGATGTTTCTAACTCTCTATCCCTCTCCCTTCCTCTCTGTAAAAAAAAATCAATAAAATATATTAAAAAAAATAATTAAAAAAAAATAAAACAAACACCCCTGCTCATTATAAGTGAGAAGTGTGAGAAGTTTTATTTATCCTTTCTAATCCTGTATCTTTTAGTCCTCTTTCATATCTTACTCTGCTGTTCTCTTTCATATCTTACTTTAGCCTGCAAAAGATTGAACAGAAACAGTAATACACATCCACAAGTATTTATTGAATGTTTAGTGTGTTAAGCACTATTCTAAGCATTAGGAATACATCAGTGATGAGACAGACAAAAATCCCTGCTGAACTGTAGAACCTGTGAGGGTTTTCTTTTCAATTTGTACCATGGACTATATACTTCAAGAGTTTGATATTGATGTGATATAGTTATGTCATTGTAAAAGTCTAAGTACTAATAATTAATAAGAGACTAAGCTGCTAGTAACACATATGGTTAGTCTTAATTAGGGAATTATCCTCATAAAAAGGGTATTAGTACTCATTACTTTAAAAAACATATATATATTTTTATTGATTTTTGGAGACAGAGGAAGGGAGTGGGAGAGAGAGAGAAGCATCCATGTGAAAGCGAAACACCAATCAGTTGCCTCCTGCACGCCCCCTACTGGGGATAGAATCAGAAACCCGTGCATATGCCCTGACTGTGAATCGAACTGGTAACCTTTTGGTGCACAGGATGACACCCAACCCACTGAGCCACACAGACCAGGGCAGTACTCATTACTTTTATAAACTGGAAAAAACACATAATTGATGACATTTTTAGGCTTAATACCTTTTATAAATAAACTCTGATTTAAAAATGTGACTCAAACAAACCTGTCAGAACCTATATATACTCTGTGCAGTCATTGTGAGATATTATATTCTAATGTGAGATATTACATTCTAATTTCATTTTTTTAAAAAATATATTTTATTGAATTTTTACAGAGAGGAAGGGAGAGGGACAGAGAGCCAGAAACATCGATGAGAGAGAAACATCAACCAGCTGCCTCCTGCACACCCCCCACTGGGGATATGCCCGCAACCAATGTACATGCCCTTGACCGGAATCGAACCTGGGACCTTCCAGTCCGCAGACCGACGCTCCATCCACTGAGCCAAACCAGTTTCGGCTAATTTCATTTTTAGAAATGTTCTTTTCAAACTTCCTTGTCAGGATCTACAAGTTTGCCCTATCTCATGTCTTTGCTTTTTGAGTCCAGCGTCTATTATCCACCAGTGAGATAATTTCTCCCCAGTCTGTCCTTGATTTCCACTCCACTAGGCACTCGGCTAAATTTTCTCAAGACTCGTTGGGAATTCAGTCACAGACAACTGGGTGGCCTGCAGATCTTGCTTTTTGACCAGGTCAGCGATGACTTTTAGGGACCATCCACTTTTCTCAACATTGTAGAGCATCAGCAGTGGCAGAGAGTAAGCAAAACCACAATGTGTGTTCATCTGCTAACAGCATAGGCTGCATTATGAGGAGATGAGGTAAGCCAGGTGGAAACCTAATCACAGAGGACTCAAATGCTAAGCAGCACTCTGGGTTTCAGAGTACTCCAAATAGTACCAGAGTGAGCTAATGGAGATAAATGTATTTCCTTAAGGGCCTTAACTTCCTACCAATGAAGCGACTGACTTAATAAGCATCGAAGGCTATTTTACATTTATCATCACACATGCCACTTATAACTTACTTTCTTTGAGAGCTCTACTCAATTGTTCCATCTTTTCTTTAGCTGTTTTAAGAAGGCGTTGTTCTAACTAAAGAAACAGAAATGAATAATTTATATCATTGTCTTTATTTATCCACAACAGTGTAAGTCTGCATTTGAAATGATTTGGGACATACCTGATAGCTATGCTCATGGTTTTTAAATCTCGTGTAATAGTGCATAAATCTGTCAAGTTCCTGAAACCGTTTGTGTTTTTTCTCAGCCTAGGAAATAAAACTCCATAAGTGACTTTAATAAGTAAAAGTACTAGCTCTTAAATTTGCTTTTTTAAAAAAAATCACTTAATGATTCTATTAGTAATGGGTACTAATTTATACAGATTTGTTTATTATTTTATTGAGAGAAAATAATAACCAATACATTTAAAGGCTCCCAGGACAAAGTCCTGCATTTGTGTTCCCTGTGACAAACCACTGAATCCACAATCCCAGAGTGTAAGGCAAAGATGTCTCTCAAGCCATATGCTTACATCTTATTGCTATGAATTGAATTGTGCTCCCTAACCCCCAATGTGACTATTTGGAGAAAGGGCCTGTGAGGTGATAAAGATTATTAGGTTATAATCCCATAGAGCTAGTGCCCTTATAAGAGGAAGAGACACCAGAACTCTCTCTCTCCACCATGTGAGGACAAAGCAAAAAACAGCTGTCTGCAAGCCAGGAAGAGTCACCACCAGAAAATGAATTGGCAGGAATCTTGATCTTGTACTTTCTAGTTTCCATAATTGTGAGAAACTCATTTCTGTGTTTAAGCCACCCAGTCTATGGTATTTTATTTTGGCAGCCAAGCAGACTAAGATATTTATTATATGCTGTAACATAATACTCTATTGTTATTATATTAAAATTGTTTTTGTCACAGGGATGTAATGTACAGCACACAAAGTATAGTCAATAATATCATAACTCTGTATGGTGACAGATGGTTACTAGACTTACTATGGTGATCATATCATATGGCATATAACTAGCAAATCACTACATTGTATACCTGAAACTAATATAATATTGTATGTCAACTATATTTTAATACAAAAATTATTTTTAAGTCATTACAGAGGAAGGCTGGGATACATATGACTTTTCGTATCTTCAATATAAAAAAAGGGGAAAAAAAAGCTCTTAAGTTTACAGAGCCATTTTGTTTAAATTAAAGGCTACTCTAAAGTGTATTCAATTTAATGCCTCATTACGATGAAGATGGGAAAAGGAGAAATGCAAAGTACTTGCAATAGTATTAAGTGGCTTAGCCAGAGTGTTGGCTTAAAAAGTTTTCTTTACCTCCACAGTCATTTCCTTGGATTGTTCCTCCACATGTTGAATGACTTCATAGCGAGTACATCTGTAATAACCACCCGTGGAAGAACTATGCTTTTTCCATTCTTCTAGGCAAATCCAGCAAAAGTCATACTTGCACTTCAAAAGAAAACATACATGCAAACATCTCTCCATGTTAATATGCAAGTTATTTTCGATTTCTGGTCTACCAATTTGTAAAGCTTAAACAATCCAGCCTGTGTGAATAGAAATACATCTTAAAGACACACCCTCTTTTTCACATTTCCTCTGGAGACCTTGTCTGCACTCTGGAAAGATGTGGGGTTAGTTTAAGCTAAATGGAAGTCATGATATTATGGATAATCTCAGAGAATTTTTAAAAATATCAATAAGGAAAAAAATCAATAGGATATTTTTTTTACAAATAATAAAAACATATACCAACAAATGTTTCATTTCTAAGTGCATGGTAATCTTACTTAGGTCTATAAAGCTTTACCAGTCTATTTGAAAACATCTGGTTACTGACAAATTGGTTTTGAAACTGAGAACAAGTTTTAAAGGTCTCTTAGTAGAACAGGTGATATAAAACCGGTTTCTCATTTTTTTTAGAAATTTTCAGTTTCCCAATTACTATACTTACTAGACAATGCCAAAAAAACTGAGCATTCCAGAATGAAAATTCACCTCCTCCCTTTTTTATGCTTATGGGTTTTGAGTCAGAAAGATCTTTTTATTCCAAGGCTATGTTCTTTTTTGATACTTTAATAGTCTCTCTCTCTCTCTTTTTTTTAATGTAAGTCTTTGAGCTGTTTATATGTCATCTGGGTATACAATATGAATTCTACTTCATTTTTTCCACACAGCTGTCCAGTTGTCTCACTACCATTTTGAACAGTTCAGGTTAATCCACTGTTTGGAGATGCCTCCTTTACCATATGCTAAATTCCCATTTATTGTGTCTATTTTCTGGGCTTTCTTTCTACTCTGTTTCACTGATCTGTAGATTCATGTGCCAGCACTGTGCTATTTTAATTATTGAGCTTTTATAATATCGCTTAATATTTGATAAGGCCAGTTCCTCCTCATTGTTCTTTTTCAGAGTTTTCCCAGCTATTCTTGCTTTGTTTTTCCATATGAACTTTTGTTTATCTAGATGCAGAAACAAAAATCTGTTCGTATTTTTGTTGGAATCTTTCTATCCAAGAACTTTATCTTTTCATTTGTTTGTCATCTTTTGTGTCTTGCAGAGAGGGTTCTTAAAAATTTCTTCATATTAAAAAAATGTTTTTTCTTCATATGTTGTATACTTCGTATATTATAAGTTTCTAGATTAACGAGATCTTCTCTTTCAGTATATATTCTATCTAGATGTTGTTGGTACATATGAAGGCTAATACTGCACATTCATTTTGTAATTTGTTACATAGTTAAAATTTTGTTGTTTGTAGTTTTTCAGTTGATTCTGTGGGGTTTTTAGGTATGCAATCATGCTGTCTGTAAAAATGAGAATTTTATCACCTATTTCTATCTTTTACATCTCCAACTTCTTCCCATTGTCTATTTATACTGATTGTACCTCCAGTCCAACATTAATATTTGTGATGGAGAGCACTCTTATCTTATTCTTGATTTTAGTGAAAGTACCTCTAGCTTCCTCACCAAATATTGTGGACTGAGGTGGACTTCTTTTTATCATACTAAGGAAGATTTTGTCTATTCCTATTTCTTTGAGTGTCTTAAAAAGAATGGTTATTGATTTTTTTCTCAAATGGCTTTTTAGCATCTACAGGAATTACACATGAGTTTTCTCCATGGATCTACTAATAAGATGAGGTACAGCAAAAACTTTTTAAAAAAAATTAATCCTCACCTGAGGTATTTTTTCCATTGGTTTATAGAGAGAGTGGAAAAGAGGGAAAGAAGGAGGAAGGGATGAAGGAAGGGAGGGAGGGAGAGAAAATGAGAGAGAGAGACACACACACACACACACACACACACACACACAAGACAGACACACATACACATTGACGGGTTGCCTCCTGCATGTGCCCTACC
The DNA here is from genome assembly GCF_027574615.1 of Eptesicus fuscus. Lineage (NCBI taxonomy): Eukaryota > Metazoa > Chordata > Mammalia > Chiroptera > Vespertilionidae > Eptesicus > Eptesicus fuscus. The sequence continues at coordinate 27,858,648 of NC_072486.1, forward strand.
AGTATTCAAATCGGCAACCTTTCAGTGCATAGGCCGATGCCCAACCAACTGAGCCACACCGACCTGGGCTAGAAACTCTTTAATTTCCTCTTGAGTTGTTTGAGATTTAAAGTTCCTAAATGAAAAGGCCTTTTGTAACTTTATTCTTAATTTCTATAATTCCATCATGATTAGATAATATTGCTTATATTATTTTCTATTTTCTAGAGTATTACTGAGATTTTCTTTGATGATCAATGGTCAACTTTTTGTGAATGCTCCATGGATACCTGAAGAGATAGCAGAGTCTAGATTTTCAGGATATGAAGTTTGAATATAGCAATCAGATATACCTTACTAATTATGATGTCTTCTCTATCTTTACTACATGACATGTCATGAACAGAGAGCTGAATTAAAGTCTCTGTGTTCATCTGTCCTTTCACAAACATGTGCTCATACATGTGTGCTTGTTCCAAAGCTCTGACAGTTCTTTCTTTGCCTGGCATACTCAAACTTTGTGCCTGATTTGATAAAAGTATCTTGTTCAGTACAACTTTATTGATCTTTTAAAATTAGTGGTAAAACTTTCTACAAAAAAAAAATTTTATATACTCTGATAAGAGAAAGAATATAGAATTTGAAATCATTTTTTTTAGTTGCAGCACATAGTTTTTTACAAGTCAGATGAAGAAAATTACTAAGTGATTTAAAATGTGTGAAATAGGTGAAGGGATTAAGAAAAAAAAATCCTCACAAAAAACAACAACCTCACAGATATAGACACCATTATGGTGATTACCAGAGGAAGGGAGTGGGGACAGGTAGAAGAGGGTATAGGGGGATAATGGTGATGAAAGGAGACCAGACTATGCGGGGTGAACACACAATACAATATATAGATGATGTATTATAGAATTATATACATGAAACCTATTTAATTAATCAATATAACCCCAATAAATTAAAAAATATATATTAAAATGTGTAAATGCCAAATCTAAATAATCTCAAAAGGGTAATGAATAAAATAAGGAGTGTTTTAAAAACTAATAAATCTATTTTTATAGGGCCAAATTTCTCATTTAAAAAAATGTTTAACAATTTGATTCCAGAAAGTAAAAGCTCTACTGAATCATAAACAACACTGGGGCATTCATAAAAGTATATTATGATTTAGTCACTGTGTTAGAGCATAAATTCAATTACACATAACCTGTTTGTTGTCCCACTTTTACATTTAAAAAAATTTCCCAAAGTATAAAATTTTTCTGTAGCAAGCCCATTACTTTCTAGATGTCTTCTTCTATGTCCTAATAAGTACTTGTCAAGGGGAACGTAGTTAATAATATTGTGATAAGTTTGACAGATGACTACTAGATTTAGTGTGATCATATTGTAAGGTATATAAATGTTGAATCACTATGTTGTACATCTGAAACTAATATAACATTGTATGCCAACTATACTTATATTTTAAAAAAAGTAAAATAAAAAAACACAAAAAAGAATTATTTATCAGGTGGCTTTTTTTTTTTGGTTCAATGCAAATACTTTAGATGTATATTAAACAAGACTACTACATTTGCATAGTATGTAAGTAAATGCTTCTTATAAATGCTTAAAGAAGCTTAAGCAAAATCTGTTTAAGACAAACAACCTGATAGCTTTAGTTTGGTTAATTCATAAAAATGTTCACTCACTAAATACATATTAATCAAATACTTACTATTGGTAGGTGCTATTAAAGAAATAAAGGTAATGTTGGATTCTGCTCCTTTGTTAGTAACCCAACTGCTGATTTTTATGGCCAACCTGTATTTCTTTACACATATATATATAGTCTGTATCAAATTTTCCAAGAAAAAACTAGTAAGAATATTGGAGATTAAGACCACAAAACAAAAGAAATAATTTTGGCCTAATCAGCTAACTAATAAGCACTGTGCTCAGAAAGCTGCACTAGGCTTTTGTTCTTGCCTCTTAGGAAATTATTAATACTGTTTCACTAAGTCAATTCCTTTATGTTAATTTTATAGTAATACTAGATGCCCAGTGCACAAATTCATGTACCAGTGGGATCCCTTGGCCTGACCTGCGGGGATCGGGCAGAAACCGGCTCTCCAACATCCCCTGAGGGGTCCTAGATTGCGAGAGGGTGGTTCTTGGGTGATGCACCCCGGAATCGGGCTCCCTCCTCTCTGGTTCCGGATATGTCACCCGAGGACTACAGCTGCCAAGTCAATACAGCTCAGCAACTCCTGCATTGAGTATCTGCCCCCTGGTGGTCAGTGTTTGTCATAGCTACCAGGCGGAGCGCCTACTCCCTGGGGGTCATTGCACATCATAGCTACTGGTCAGATGATCACTTAGGGTTTTATATATATAGATAAGCTTGTAAAAATAGCTACTGGTCAGATGATCACTTAGGGTTTTATATATATAGATAAGCTTGTAAAAATCACTGGGTAACTGCCATTATTTTAAAAGTCATAATAATGATCATTAGTTTCAAGGTTGAAAATAAAATAATACTTATAAGATATTAATATATTTTATCGGAATCTTAACTATTTGCATTTCTTTAACATCTATATATATATAAAAGCCTAATATGCAAAGTGTCCCTCAGGAGTTCGACCGACTGGGAGTTTGATCGCTCGCTATAATGTGCGCTGACCACCAGGGGGTGGTGTGGAATGAAGGAAGGCCCTGCCTGGCCCAGCCGGCAGCCACTAGGGACCCTACCCATGCACAAATTTCATGCATTTGGCCTCTAGTCCTAAATAACAGAAATTACACTGTCCTCTCAATAATTTAAAATATTTTTACATTCATGGCACTTCCAATGACAAGAAAAAAATTGGACTATCATTACAATTTTTAAAAATGTTCATACATGTAAGCATGGAATAAAATATTATTAACCTAATTCCAGAATGCTTGTTTTAAATATGGTAGTTTCTTTCTAAGTCAGGAGGTAGCTAATAGTAATTATACATATTAATCATTTTTCAGCCAAGTAGGTCTTTGTTGGCATTTGCATTTTCAATTTAAGATTGAATTACCTATTTAATTAACAGTTTCCTTAGCAGACCTAAAGTCTGCCCAATGCTTTGGGTACCTTTATTATACACGTATCTTATATAAAGACACCAAGATTTAGATTTGGACTTATGGGGATTTCCTGGGGCCTGGCTTGGGACTTGAGTCTAAACTATGTGCTCCGAAACCAACTTTGCAAGAGATCTATACACAGGAGTATACTATCATTTAATACTACTATTTATATATCAACAAAACTCTCTCAGGACCCTCACTGGGGAAGGAGACTGGCAGGGAAGGACTCAGGCATTTCGGACCTTCTGGCCAAATACCACTGGATCCTTATTCTTATTTTTAACATTCACCATGAGTGTCAAATTTAGTAATATAAATCAATATTTAAGTTATTCAACAAAGAATGCAGAATGCAATCTCCTAGGAACCATCTGAAATCCAAAAAGATTTTTATGTTTACAACATTTCTTCTTTGGATTACCAATCAAATTGCCAATCAACTGCAAAACATTCACAATCCTCTAAGTTCTTACCTTAGCACACTGCATGTGATTGCATCCCTCATTCTTCTGTATTGGAGATTTACAGTTAGCACAAGGCTTGGAGTTAGTTAACAACCAGAGACAGTTGGCAGCATCCTCATAAGCTTCACTAACTCCCACAACTTTGGGATATTAAGCACAAACACAAAAATAAATGATTTAGTATACAACTGCAAGGGAAAACCCCCAAGTGTTCTTTGCAGGTTGCCTCTCAATTTTAAACATAAATTTATTTTCCCACTAGGCTCTATGGCAAAACTTTTAAACTGCCTCATTTTAAATAGCATGACTGTAGGATAAGGAGCTGTGTTCCAAAAGCTCTATTTAGGAAATCTGATTTAAAAGAGATTTCTCCCTAAAGCTGTGTTTGAATAAACTGGGGAAGAAATATATCCAAAGTTAAAAAAGAAAGCATTATGTTATTGTCTGTTTAAAATAACTATTGCATTAGAGAAAATATAGAAAAAATGGTTACTTTAGACAATAATTTCTGAAATAGGCCAGTTGTCAATATAATTGCCATAAAGTCTTCCTCATAGTAAAAACCATGAAAATTATATTGAAATATTGACATCATTTTACCCATGATTATTTCAGATGAGCTAAAACCCAATGTGACTTGTCTAAAACTAAACTTACCATTGCCCCCCCCCCCCCCCCACCACCAAAATAACTTCTTTCTCTATCCCCTACCCTGGTAAAGATAAGGTCATCTACCCAAGTTAATCCAGGAAGAGCATGATCTTGGACACACCCTTCTCTTTACTTAACCTACCATGTCCCATTGATTCTACATCTTTTTCATACCCGTTCCTCTCCATTTCCAATTTTATTGCTTTAGCGAGGGTCCTCCACACTTCCTGCCTATACAATTAAAACATAGACAACCAACTCATCTCCCCAGCTCCTTCTCCCTGCTCCCACCCCCCACAATACAGCCTACACAGTAATCTCTTATTACTACGGACTATAAAATAAAACCAAATTGCTTTAACAAAGAATATAAAACCCTTTATGATTTAGCCACTGTCTACCTGGCAAACCTTTCCCACATTCTGTCCCCACATGAACCTATGTTCTTTATCATCTTAATCTCAATTTATTCTACTAAATTTGAGATCTGGGGGCCAGGGAAGGATGGAGAGGGTCAATGGAGAAAAAAAGGGGACAACTGTAATATTTTCAAAATTAAAGATAAATTTGAAAAAAAATCTACAGTCTTAAAGGAATTCCATGGTTTTAAAATATACTAAATTTGACATTTAACATTCTATAAACTTTCCCCCCACAGTGGAGAGAGTTAGGGGCTGGAGGCAGTTCTAGATGCACAATTAAAAACTTATTTTTTCCTGTAAGAAATGCCAATAATCAAGTTTGTTTTGTTTTCTAGCTCTTTATGCTCAGGGAAGCCCTATGTTTTCTAAATGAAAGAGGTGTCAGGAAATCACTTTGGAATCACTCAAAGTGGCCCGTCCAATCAAGGCTCTGATTATATGCAGACACTCTCAGAAGAGTGGGGTAAGGAATTAGTTCTAATCAAACCTCAGAGGGGAGGTAGGGGAGGGTGGGGGTTAGGGGGAGAGATCAACCAAAGGACTTGTATGTATGCATATAAGCCTAACCAATGGATACAGACAACAGGGGGGTGAGGGCATGAGTGGGGGGGTGGAGGGAGGGCAATGGGGGCATAAGGAAATTAAAAAAAAAAAAGCAGCAGAGAAATCAGATGTTTTGAGTACTGACGTTTAAAAGGAAAAGTTACCCAACCTCCAGATGTAAATCCCTGGAAAGGGAAGGAGGCAACGGTTTGACCTGACTGAGCCCTCCCTCGGAAATGGCTCTGCATATGAACTGAGATGAGGAGCAGTCCTCTGATGGAGCTCTGATGGAGCCCAGCAGTGTAGGAGGGGGCCATCTTGCCACAAGAAACCCTTTAGTTTGTGCCAACAACAGCACAGCATCTACTGCTGGACTGTAAAGCACTGGTTTTCAATTTCACACAGCAAAAAACAAACAACAGCAACAGCAACAATGAACTGACCACACTCCATTCCAGTTCAAAACCCACTTGGTAGATGATGGTTTGATTAGGGTGTTAGAAGGAACGTACTACATCATGGCCAATAAGGTCAAGCTGGAGAGGGAATGCCGTTTACAAAGGGTATAGTTATAAAACGAATCACTGAGTACAAATGTCTAATTTTTGTTTACATGTAGCGGCCTTTCTCTTCCCTTCAGCATCAACATTATTTTTAGCTCAGAGATTCTCACATCTTGTTATGACCTTATTGTCCATTGTTATAATAAATAAAGCACAAAGACATTAAAACAAAGGAGCTGTGTGGCTTGCAATATAAGAGTGTTTTTCTCCCACCCTTGGAGAGAATGCTAGTTCCTAGCTGCATTCTAGTAGATTGCATGAAGTAAGCCATGTTCAGAAAATGACCACTATTACAACAAAAACTTGTGCTGAAAAAAAAAAGCCTTCACTTCCAGTTCTCTGAACATGCTTAGTTCATACATCTGCCCTTTATACATACTGTCCTTCATACCTTCAATACCTTACCTCCCTTCAATCTACCTGTTGAGTCTTCTTCGCTTGTACTGACTTCCATACTCTTGCCTTTACTTCAGTTACATGTCTATATATCTTGATCTTCTTTCCTTTATAATCTCGTGTGCTTAGGTCTCTTTCTAAGAAATATTAACTTCATTTAATAAAATATTAGAGAATAACAGAATCTAAGACCTATTAGTAGAGTCAACATGTATGAAAGTGAAAACAAAGTTCTTTTTAAAGACTGAATTTTTAAAAAGATGATTTGAATTCCACTCTAACAATCTGTTATGTACTATGAAAAAACTGATTTGACAATCTTATTTATTTACTTATTTTTGTTAATCTTCACCTGAGGATATTTTTTCCATTGAATTTTAGAAAGAGGGAGAGGGGGAGGGAGAGAGAGAGAGAGTGGGGGGAGGGGGGAGAGAGAGAGAGAGACAGAGAGACATTAATTGGTTATCTACTGAATGTACCCTAACTGGAGCTAGGATCAAATCCAAAACCCAGGTACGTGCCCTTGACTGGGAATCGAACCTGAGACCCTTTGGTGTGCCAGCTGGTGCTCTAACCACAAACCACACCAGCCAGGGCTGATTTGCCAATTTTATAAATAACCATTATTTCTTAGAAAATATTCCTGCTTCTTGCTTTGATTTAGACATACTAGAGCAGTTTCAGAACCTGAATCTTTATGTGGGATTAATTCTTTAAACTGATCTGTTTATTTTCTAATACTTTTTTTCATGCATTAGATTTTGTTGCTTCTTTTGAGTCTCATAATTCAATGACTTTGGAAAACTGGGCATAAGGGAGAAATCTTTCCCATGAATCTATAAGTTTGCTTGAAAATGTTTATGCCAGATATGAGATCATGAGCCAAAGTAATATATAAAGTCCATGGTATATTTAATCATACTTTTCTTTTAAATATAATGATGATGTTCTACTTAAGTATTATACTTGGCCTATTACTGTTTGCTTTAAGCCTCAACCTAAATTTTCTTTTTGTTAATCCTCACCTAAAGACATTTTTTCCATTTTTTTTTTTTAAGAGAGAGAGGAGGGATAAAAAGAGAGGGAGAGAGAAAGAGGGGGAGGGGAGAGGGAGAGAGAGAGGGAGGAAGAGGAGAGAGAGAGAGAGAGAGAGAGAGAGAGAGAGAGAGAGAGAGAGAGAGAGAGAGAGAGAGAGAGAGAGACATTGATTGGTTGCCTCCCACAAATACCTGACTGGGACCAGGGTTTGAACCTGTAACCCAAGTCTGTGCCCTTGACCGGGAATTGAACCCACAATCCTTTGGTGCTTGGGCCGATGTTCTGAACACTGAGTCACATCGGTCAGGGCTCAATTTCATAAACTTAAGTGGCCATTATAATAATCTACTAGTCAACACCTTTCGGTGGGAGGAAATTGAGTAAACTCTTGGGTTTTTCCCAGCAGCTGGGAACATTCTCTGCAGCCTTGGCTTTGTCTCTTCTGGTAGACACTTCTTAGGTATCCTCACTCTCTTGTCTACTATCCAACTTTCTATAGTTCCTCCATGTCTCGGAATTAAAACCCTATTTGAAACTTTTTGAGTGTGATCTTCAGTTTTTAATTTGAGGTATCCCTATCTCTGGCCGCCAGAAGTAAACATGTATACACCATGTATACCATTTTCTAGTTCTATTACATTTCTTCCTCATTACCAGCATCACTTTCACATGTAAGGATATTCTGTCACAGTGCACCAATAATCTGGACTTACTGGCCTGGCCGTTCTTCCTCTCCTTCCCTAGTAAAGCTTGTTAGTGGATATGGATTAATTGATCTAACTTTAGAATTGTAAGGGATAACTGAAAATAATCACCCATTTCAAAATACTTGCTTTACATCTCAAATCAGACACTTCTAGCTATTTTCTATTAAAGAATCAAGTAATATATTGTAGTAATTACTTCCTGTGGTATATTAACTCTTTTAGGCAACAATAAGTACCCTCCCTCACTTTTCAACTTAGTATGACATCTTAAGTCCCCTGCATACACTTCTCTTCTCTCATCTGCATTGCTTCTGTCTTGTTCAAGCCCTCAAATCCTCTTACTTGGACATTCTGAAGTTGTCTCAGAAACAACTTCTTACCTAATATGTTTCAATAGTCTCTAATTCATCATCCACACCTCTGCCCAAGTGACTTAAGTAAGCATCTTCAGTTACCACTCTCCTACTCAAAACTTCTTCTTCTCTCCTTCAGTCTACTCTTCCCAGTCATCTACCTTGATAAAAATATTTCTGATAGTGCCACTTCCCTACTTTAAAAAATGCTTTCTGTGGCTTCTTCTGTTACTAGGATAAATTTGGCAAGAACCCTAGCAATCTGGCAACACCTACTTTCTCAGTGTTTCGGGATAAAGCCAGACCTTCCAGGATTGCATATAACCCACCCAGACACCTGATTCACACTTCTGCCTGTGCAGTTTGATCCCTCAATGTGCCTTCCTTTGCACTGGCTATACTGAATTGTCTGTAGTCCTTGACTATGCCATACTGCTTCGTATCCCTCCTTCATCCTATGCCTGGAATGCCCTTCCAATTCTGGTCTCTGTGAAGGGCATTTACCTGCTTTCAAGATGCAGCTTATGCATCGATTATTTTATAAAGCTTTTTCTAACTCTCTCCTTGGAGATAACACAACTAATCTCTTTTTTGTCCCTCCCCATCCTCACAATGTATTGCAGGTACACTGTTCTCTCACAGCATTTATAATACTCTTTTTTTCTTAGTTTTGTATATAGCTATCTCCATCTCTAAAATGTACATTTCAAGAGCGTAGAGGGCACCTATTTTTGTATTCTAACAAAGTAGCAAAAAAAAAAAAAAAGTTAAATAAACAATGAAGGTATCACTCAAAACTTAACAAGTTTCTCCTAAGTTTTCTCAGCATCACTTATGAGCTGCAGGCAACTTCTACCACATCTCATATGTCCTAAAAGTACCTCAAGTTCAAAATGTCCACAACAAAACTCATTATTTCCCTCTGAATGTTACTCTTTTACCTGACGTTCCTAAGTTGACCAATGATATCATGATCCACCATCTGAGCCAAAGTAAAAATTCACTGCCTTACTTCTGGTCTCTCTCTCTCCTTTAGTCTACCCTTCCTAGTTGTCTATCTTGATAAAAGTATTTCTGATAATGCCACATCCCTATTTTTAAAAATGCATTCTATGGCTTTATTCTGTTATTAGGATAAATTCAGACAATTTGGCAAGAACCCTCACAATCTGGAAACACCCACCTTTCAAGCCTCATCTCTTGCAATCTTCTCCCATGGACCTTAACTTTACGCTTCTTAGGTATGTATAAAAAAATGTAGGTATGTGGACAATAGCAAGCCACCTCTAATAGAAACATAGATGTCAGAAGCAAGAAAAGAAAGCACATCTAATTGTGTTGTCATGTTTAAAGGTGTTGTAGGTAATGGTACTAATCTATTTATAGAACTCATACACATATACAGACCCATAAATATCAGAATAGGGAAAATGGGTGGGTGTTAAGAGAGAAATGGCAAGCTAAATCTGCTTTCAAGAGAGAGACATGATGAACTTGGAGAATAGAAACAACTTATAAAAGTGTTTTTTATTTGGGAAGTGCCTAGCACATAGCAGGTACTAAAAAAAAAAAATGATTGAATGATGAATGTACAGGACAGAAGTATTTAATCAGACCTCACTATAAAATATCCTGAGATTTTACACTTCCTTTTGCTCCTGGACAAGGGACACGGGCCTTCTCAAAATGTGAAAGGGATCTCCCTCATTAGCAATTAATAAGCTGGTATTCTGGTATACATAGTAGTTTCTTCTCCATGGTGTGAATAACCCTGAGTTGGTGCACACAATGGATCTTGTGAATTTGAAATGCTGAGGACTAGCTCTCGGGCCATGATATATTGCCCGACATAAGACAAGCCTGTATTAGTTATCGTATGATATTGTAATTATCTAACTGTTTCCCTTCTAGCCTCTGCACTCTTTGAAGGATAGCATCATTTTTATCACGCACTTTGCTCACTAATAAGTGTAGATTCACTCAGTCAATCCCTAGTCTTGATTTGCAATTCCTCAAACTAACTCCATTATCTAAAAAGCAAAGAAAACCCCCTAAGTTAATTTTCATTTATATTAATTTCAAAGAAAATAGTTGCATAAAACACTTCAGAAGATAAAAGTTGTTATAAAGCATATATATTTACTTGTTAAATGTAGGAATTGCTATTAGGAAGGCTAATTCAAACCCATTCTGTTTGCCTGTGCCCTGTGTCACTCAATAAAATGTGCTAATTTCCTCATTTGTAAAATGGAATTACTAATATTAATCTCATCAATTTCTGTGAGAATTAACAGAGATAATGTATTTATAAAAGTCTTAATAAAAATCATTATTGACATGGCATTTAATAAGTCCACAGAAACACAGTAGCAAGAAATTAACTTGTCTTCTCACTGGAAGCTTCCAGGGAAATAAGCTTCCTCTCACTACAGATCATACAGTTGGCCCAACCCAGGATAACAGGGAAGACTGTAGGAAGAGCCTTAAATGAGACCCGTTTACCCTGTCTATCTTAGGTTGGAAAACAAGTCAGCTAGAAACATGGAACCTGTCTATGAGTCCCTCTTGAAAATTCTCCAAAAGGATGTTGATTAAGGGGGTGATATTAAACAGGGAAAGCCTAGCATGAACAAACTTGAAAAGTTCTTAAATGAAGACTCTAAGAAATATGACCACATTATCTTTTGTATGCTATCAGAAAACATGAAGCATAGCTATCTAAAAATTCCACTTACGTTCTTCTGGTTTCATTTCAGTTATCTTTTGTAGCCAATTTTTCCATGTTTGGCAGTCACAAGGCTCATGTGCTTCACCAAGGCACTCCCTAAAGAGGCAAACATAGAAATGGCGGCAATTTACAAAATATTCTTCATCAACATCAGGAAAAAAAATAGGTGGAAAGTAACTTTTCCAACTTTAGTGTTTCCATATGGTGTTTGAGAATGTATGTAGATATACAGAATCTGTATTCCTCATGAATCATTTAAAACAAAAATTAAGCTGAATAGCCTTATATATCTGCAGTACCTAAAACAAATGAAGTCAGTGAAATAAATTATTTCCATTAAGTTTAAGATTTTCACCCCCTGGAAATTAAATAGTGTATTCAATATTTCCCCCCCTAGTAGCATCAATACCAGTATGACTGGCTCTGCTGTTAGAACAATTTCTAACAGGACCCAGAAAATAATCACAGGGGTCTGAAAATATAAATGCTACTTCTTTAAAAGTCCACAACTACTAGTGCTTATCAGTATGCCTGATTCTCTAAAGTTGTGCTGCGTTAGACAGCAGCTGGTTTCCTTTTCTAGACTCACAGGACAGACCTGCTGCTTCCTCAGGTGCTAGCCCCAGCAGTGGGATCTCTTCTGGGCGCTATAATTCATCGGCACAGTTTCCACTAGTTCTCAATGCAATGCTAAGAGTGGGTATAAAAAGGAGAAGCTAGAGCAAGGGCCATAAATCAGAGAGAACTAGAGGCTGCCACTTAATGCTATTATCGGTGTGTAGGGAGTGAGGTTCTTCTGAGAGACGATACTGGAATGTTCTCAGGTACTTGAAACCTAAATTCCTGAAAAAAGTTTTAATAAAGACACCAATGATTGATGACAAGTATTCTGACAGACCTGATACCTGTTGTTGAGATTGCACCTCAAAATGTCACTAAAAACAAATGAATGGGAAGGGGAATTTTGGTACATAGTCAAGTGAAATTTAGCGACACTAATACAGTGGGTTCATTTAGGGAAAAAAGTGTCTGGTAAGAAATTATAAAGAAAAAAATTGCCGAAACCGGTTTGGCTCAGTGGATAGAGCGTCGGCCTGCGGACTGAAAGGTCCCAGGTTCGATTCCGGTCAAGGGCATGTACCTTGGTTGCGGGCACATCCCCAGTAGGGGTTGTGCAAGAGGCAGCTGATCGATGTTTCTCTATCATCGATGTTTCTAACTCTCTATCTCTCTCCCTTCCTCTCTGTAAAAAATCAATAAAATATATATATAAAAAAAGAAAAAAAAAAAAGAAAAAAATTGTCTAACCTAAAATTCTTAACCGTATCCAAATATGAAGGTTAACTAATTTCAAGAGATCAAGGGATGATTCTTTCCTTGAAAATGTGTCAACACGCACAATCGTTGGCAGAAAAATAAAAAAAGGCGGAAAGTGAAAATAGCATTCAGCGCTGGTTTTGCGCAGGCCACTGTAGAAGCAGCATGCACTGGAGCAGCGAGAGTGGCGCTGCTTTTACTACATGTTGGTGCTGTTTTACGTGATACTTGGTATGATTTGATAGGTTTATAATTTGAATCTGGGTACACTCAAAATTTTTCCGTATAAATGAATGGTCACTGCATTTTCACTTTATGTCATTTCCACTTATTACACTCATGAAAGGTTTCATAGAAACAGTTTAGGGTAGTGGGGTAAACCTGTATTTAGATGGGTATGCTACTCTGTATAGAGGACATGATATTTAAACATGGTCTTATGATTGATCTCTACCAAATACATAAGTAGTATCCTGTTTTCATTCCTGGCCTAGAAAGAATGGGGAATATTCTGTTAGCTGGAAAGACTGATACTTAAATAACTGAATACTGCCAGTCTGGGAAAATCTTTTTTTTTCCAGAACCAGAGCTATTGAGACTCTGATTTTGCAAGAAAGGATGAGACTCAACTATTAGGTCCACAAACAAGGACAGCCTCATTTATTTTGTCCAGTGGAATCTTAGAGGAGTCCCTTTGTCTGTCGATGGAGAAGGAGATGAAGCATGAAACTGTTGCTTTAACTTAATCAAGATTCATGACCCTAACAAGGGAGCACGCGGTATCAAAATCCTTATCCTGGGTATTGGAGGAAAACAGAATGAGCTATACAATTTTAGTGCTAATGTATTCACACTCCAAGTTTTCCCAAGTACTTAACAGGTCTGCACGTTGCCCTCTAGATTCACTGGAAAGTTAAGAGGACTAGAAACCCAATACTGTGACCTCACCAGGTGTATCACTGTGATTCAAACCTTCCTATCAGGGGTTCAAATTTGTTTCCTGGTGGTGGTGACACCATTTTAAAAGCTTCTTTGCATAGGTTCAGTAAATAAATGCTCCACAGCTACATGATATATTAAAAACCTCACCATTTTATTACTTAGAATATCCATGCCAGTCAATTTCAGTGAATAACTGTAAAATAGGTTTGACTTCCATGGATTTAGAAGAGACGAATTCCAAGTAAGTTTCTCAGTTTCCAACGGATATATTTGTGATTAAAGGAACCAGGAGACATTCAGAGTTGGCACAGGAGAGAAATGACCACTAACTATACCAGGGTAATTCTGAATATTCTCCTCACAGATTAAGATTTTGGTGACCAAGAAGTACCAAGAAGTATTTATGATAACAAATCTTTAAGGAGTTAACTCAGAGAAAAAAAGACTTTGTGTTGGTTCAGAGGGCAAAGTAGGAGCATGTTCTACTTAATAAAAAGAAAAACAGAGGGGAGAAGGTCAGTGGCTCAAGTGAGAGTCCATTCAGGTTTTGATGGGATAACATTGTCAAGATGAGACAAATTGCAGTTATACAGGCTTGGGGAGAGAGCATTCTGGATTGAGTTATAAAGGGTACAGAACGGGTTGGTGAACAATTTATAATAGAAAAGGCTATCCCTTGGTGGGAAGGGAAATAAATGCCTACTCCTACCTCCCCTCCCAACAATGAATACATTCAGTTCTACTCAGGCAGACATCTCTTGGGAGTGACTCTAAACTGATTCTGTCACATGCTGTTCTTAAAAAGAAGAAATTATTATTGCCATTTCTTGTGGTTTTTGTTATCATCTTTAAAGAATATTTCTGAGCTTTTTGGGAAAGAAAGAAGCAAACCTAGAATCACATGCCTTTATTTTATAAAGATCTCTCTTGCAAAGCTTCCTTTTGCATGCAGCAGATTTTGTTTCTCTTTAAGACATTACAGAAGAGCAGAATTATACTCAGGATTTCTTTTAAACATTTTTTGAAATTTCTGACTATAGGAAAAGCTCTACTATAGGAATAAGAACAGGAAGTTATAAAATTTTGGGTGGCCAAGAAGTATTTGTTCCAATAAAACTTTATTTTCAAAAATTGGTGTGGCTAATAGTTTGCAACACTTGACCAAGAGTTTAGTGCTATATATAGGTTGACAGAGGAAGAAATATTTTTAGCTAATGACAATGATGCTGAGAGTAAGAAACAGATCTTTCAGGGTAGGAATATTTTATTACTATCTAGCAATGCTACAATTTGATTTTGGTTCTAATAAGTAGATAAGAGTAGAGTATTATATTCATCCTTGCATATGTAATAAATCTATAAATGAGCAAAAAAGAACAAATAGTACTTATTTTCTTGATCATTTAATTAAATAAAAGTTAACTTTCCTTGAATCTACTCTGAATAAAGTTAGAATGCTGATGTCAGACAAACATAGTTATATGCCACCCATTATTGATTTATCATCAGTTTACACTTATTGAGTACTTATCAGGCACTGGAAATTAAAGACACACAAAGTAGTTCCTAACTAGGTCTGTGCATTAGAATCATTAAAGAGCTTTTGGGATCCCCCCTCCAAAACCTACTAAGTCAAAACATGACTTGCTAGGCTTGGGATGAAAATTTGGAAAAGTTGTCGGTAATTCTGGGCATCCCTAGTTAAGAATCACTGCTAGAAATTTTTTGTTTGTTAATTCTCTCCTGAGGGTATTTTTTCCATTGGTTTTCAGAGAGAGCAGAAGGGAAGGAGGGAGGGAAAGAGAGATAGAGAGAAAAAGAAAAAGAAACATCAATGTGAGAGAGCACATGCCCTGATTGGAGAAGGGGAGCGAACCTTCGACCCAGGTATGTACCCTTCACTGGGAATCAAACCCAGGACCCTTGAGTGCTTGAGCCAATGCTCTAACCACGTAGCACACTGGCCAGGGCTAGACACTTTTATTTTAAGGTATAAAGTAAAGCTCTAAACATTTTCTAATCTGTGGTCAACAATCTGATATTAGTGCATGGGCTCTGGAATCAAATGGAGCTGGGTTCTAATCCCATTTCTGCCATTTCCTAGCTGCATAACCCTGGGCAACTTCTCTGAGCTGGAGTTTCTTTATCTGTAAAATGGATATAATAACAGCACTCAACTCATAGCAAAGCCAGGAGAACTCAATATATAAAAATATTTGGCACAGTACTCAGCATATATCAAGCACACAACAAATGTATACTCAATACACTTAATTAATAAGAATTATATCAAACAGTAGAATTTAAAAGTCTGATTGAAGGTACATATTCTTTAAAAACTATTAGAAAGGTGACTAGGCTAATTCCAACTTGTCTTGTACTGACCAGCAGAAGAGGTGTCCTTTTCCACAGTCCACAGCAGGAGCTCTGAGCAAGGGGAAGCTTAGTGTATCAGACCCAGATGTATTTGACCCTTGTTTTGTTAGTCTGACTGCTCTTTCACAGCCTGGAGTAGGACACCATTTAATGGCAGGATTATTTTCAACAAAGGCCTGTTTAAATAGTAATAACAAAACACAACAAAAAATATTTTAACTCTAAATTTTAATATAAAATGTGTTCCTATGTTAATTTACTTTAAAGAAAAAAAAAAGTGAACTAATAAAAAGTAGTCAGTCTCAAAATATAACTCAAATAGTACCAAAAAGTACGAAACAACTTCTTTTTTTTTTTAAGTATAACTGACACACACTATTACATTAGTTTCAGGTGTACAACATAGTGATTGGATATCTGTGATCAGCACAACAATTCTAGTAACCTTCTGTCACCATACAAAGTTATTACAATATTATTGACTATATTCCTTATGCTGTACACTCTCTTTGACTTCATTATTTTATAATTGGAAATGTGTACCTCTTAGTGCCTTTCACATGTTTCACCCATGCCCCCCAATCCTTTCCCCTCTGGCAACCATCAGTTCGTTCTTTGTGTCTATGAATCTGTAACTGTTTTGTTTTGCTTGCTCTTTTGTTTGACCTCAAAATTCCACATTTAAGTGAAATCATGAAACAACTTAGTAAGAAGGAAAGAAGTGGCAATTACACAGTAATGACATGATTTTTCAAATTTACATTTTCTTTTATATAAACTTATATGTTTCTTTAATAAACCAAGATGATAGATAATGATAAAGTAAAAATGCAATTATTCACACAGAAAATGTGAAATTTAGAAATGTTTTCTCATACAATATGCCACTTTTCTGATGAACATAATTATAAAAAGAATCTTACATGTGATTATTAGTTGCATTAGAATAGTAAATATCTAAATGGTATCCTAATAATACATAAAAATCAATATTATGATGCTTTCTATCTAAAGAAACAGCAGAACTTTTTAAAAAGTCTACACATTAGGGTTTAGAACCCCCAAAATCTACACAAGGCACTTAAGATGAACTTTTAAATCATACAAGAAAAAAAGTAATTTGCATATATTTCTGAATAACTCCTTAATAAATATATAGGAAAAAAGATGTAATAAACAGTATAATTCATGAACTACTACTTGAAACTAAAAGAAAACCCCATATATTTCTAAGTTGATCATCTTTATTTCTAAATATTTATGAGTATAAAATATAATGTATTTTGGAAAACTTAAAGTAATACTACCTACTTTGAACAGTATCTTGATCAATCAGTTATAAAAGTACAACAGGCAAATCAGTAAATAGCTCTGAGCAATAGTTTTATTTCTTTTAATAAATGACTACTTTAGCTTTTCACTTCTTTCATGATTATAAAATAACATTTTAGCTTAAAACTTCAATTAATGCTACCATTCCTTTATGCAATTTTTATGAGACAAAAGTAAATTATATTTCCTTTATGCAATTTTTATGTGTTTTCAAAAATAAAACAAAAATATTAAATGAAATCTGTTGTATAGTTTTCATAAAATTAAAATGATGGGATTGGAATGATAATTGCCAGCATACCTTAATATCAAACTGTAGGTATCGTTTGTCCATCTCCTTAGAAACTATACTTTCTATGATATCCACAGGTACAAGTTGGAAGCAATCATACGCAGGGCAGAAAATATTATGGGCTTCACCTTCTTGAATTTTCAGATTCAAAAACCTATTAAAATGATCAATTGATAGAAAATGGGCAAAGATAAAATTTATTTACTCAGTCTAAGATTTTTTTCTTTTCGCTGAATTATCTGCTACAATATAATTAAAATAACACAAATGAACTAAGTGTGGAATATCAGGTATAACACACTGATTCATATAATTCACAGTGAACACTTACTACCTGCCCAAGCATTCATTATTTATATGAATATATATACACATATTTATGTTTTACATATTTTTACATATTCCTATTCCTCTAAATATTTGAAACAATATATTTATTAACATTAAAAATTCAGAAATGAGTGGTTGAGAAAGGTCATATTCAATTCTCAATATTCTATACCTTTAAACAAAAGGGAGCACTGGTACAGAATTAAACCATGCATAACTCAATAGATTTTGGAATGGCACTAAAATGTAGCATGCCTTTTTGAAGAATAGGTTTTCTGCTTATATTTCATCTGGACAAATATTAAAATGGCTTTCATGTCCTATTCCAGTCACACTAGTTGAGGTAGTAGGGAAAAGGCACCCTGGAAAGTAGCAGGAATCTAGCCCAAGGTGAATTAAGTGGTTAAGAACAGGATTTTGAATTAGAGAATTCCAGGCCTGCCACTAACAAGTTATATAATCTTCAGTTTTACTATCTATAAAATGGAGATAATAATATATACTTTTCAGGGTTGTTATACAGATTATAAGATATAATGTATGTAAAATATAAGCATGGTGCCTTGTACAGAATAAGAATTTATAAATTTTAGCAAAGGTTTATTGTTATTATTATTAATGTTGCCCTACAGAAGGAAAAAATTTTGAAGTGTGTATTTAACATTTAAACCTAGAGAAAATAAATGGAAAACCAGGAAATTAAATCATCATTTTTTAGTCATCACCATCAACAACAGCTCATTATTCCACTGCCTAGAGTATATTTTCCCTTTAGTTCTCTGTCTCTTAAACAAAGTATCAAGCTTACTAATAAGACTCATCATTATCTGTTCCCTTTGTTCCACCTCTTACCCTTGGCACAATAGCATACTCAAGTTTTCCCCATCCTTAAAACCTTTCTCAGCCAAATGACTCGTTTTTTAGTTATACTTTCCTTTCCTATCTAAGTTTCTTTGCAAAATAGTTTATAATGATTTGCCATTCCTTCCTCAAGTCCATCCCATTCAGCTCTAAGCCTGTAACACTCTAGCTTCTATCACCTCTTCATTGAGTGACCGGTCTCAACATGGCCATTAGGATTACTCATTAGCTCAATCTACTCAAGATTTCTAAGTTTTTATTTGCTTTCGCTTCTCTAGAGCATCAGACACTGTTAACAGTTCTTTCTTTCAGATTCTCTCTGACTCCCAGAACTTTTTAACGTTTTTCCTGGCATTCTTCTTACCTTTAGTTGCTTCTTGCCCATCTTTTTCACTAGTGCCTTTTACTCTCCTGTTCACTTATATTTTACTGTTCCCTAAGATTTTCACACCAAAACTCTTCCCTTCCCAATTCCATATAATCTTCCTGGATGCTCTAAATACCCCCATCATAAACTATCACCTATATGCTAATGAAATTTAAAACCCATATCTCCCTTGTTAACTATAGATCTTGATTACACATATTTTTGTTCAAATATCCCATAGGCATTTTAATTCAGCATGTTTAAAATCTTCCCCTCTATTTTCAATATGTTTTAAAACACACAGGCTCCATAAAACTCTGATATATTCCAGTAGGAGAACTTTCTTCACTTTATCAGTTAAAAATTATTTGTATTACTCTGTCAAGAAAAATAATTTGGCAAAAGGATGGGCAAAGAATTCAGGGGAAACGCTATAGAGCAGCCATTCTCAAAGTATGATATGTAGATCTATGAGGGCTCCTGAGACTTCCCAGGGGGTTTAGAGGTCAAAACTATTTTCAAAATGGTATTAAGCCTTCATTTGTGTGTTTTTTGGTTAAAACTGCTGGTGCTTTAGCATGAATCATGACAGTGGCCCTAAAATTATACTAGTAGACTGCATTCTTCATTGCTCTATATTCAAAGTTAAAAACCAAACAAATGCCAGTTTCATATAAGAATGCCCTTGACAGAGTAATAAAAATTATTACTGGTCAAGTATTAATGAAATGGGAAGTAAGCACAATGAACTGCTGCACACCAAACAAAGCATGATGGTTATCTCAAGGAAAATAAACAGGCTTTTGTTCAAATACAAGCGGCCTCACTTGCTTTTATCATGGAACACCTTTTTTTCCCAAAGAGTGACTACAAACAATGATTATTCAGACTTGGTTATATGGGAGACTATTTTTAAAAAAATATATATATTTTATTGATTTTTTACAGAGAGGAAGAGAGAGGGATAGAGAGTTAGAAACATCGCCGAGAGAGAAACATCGATCAACTGCCTCTTGCACACCCCCTACTGGGGATGTGCACGCAACCAAGGTACATGCCCTTGACTGGAATCGAACCTGGGACCTTTGAGTCCGCAGGCCGACGCTCTATCCACTGAGCCAAACCGGTTTCGGCTATGATAGACTATTTTTGAAAACGAACGAAATAAACCTGGCATGTCAAGGAAAAAAAAGTTGGGGGTATTTATTGCCAATGACAAAATTCAAGCCTTCAGATAAAACTTAGAATTTAAAAAAAAATCTTATCTGTTTGACAGCTTCCCAATATCAGAAACGTTCCTGATGAGACTAGTAATGATATTAATTAATAGACTTTTTACTATATTTGTGTGTAGTGAAATATGTTAACATTGGAAGATCTAAACAATCCAGTGAACCAATGTTCTCCAACTGATGTTACAAAACTAGGCAAAAGCAAAAAAGCTATTAACTCTTTGCACTCGCTTGCTTTTTTCTCGATTCCTTTATTCTAATGCTAACCATGTCTCGAGTCACACTCGACATTCGAGTGCAAAAGGTTAAAAGTGCAACATAGACTAAAGGATTTTAATGTTAAAAGTAAAAAAAGGCCATTGGAATGGTTTTAGATTTTACACTACAATTAACTATTAAGAAATACTATTTATTGAGTTTTGATGTATATCAAAGAGTATCCACACTTATCTGAATACTAGAGGCCCGGTACACGAAATTCATGCACTGGGGTGGGGGGTGTCCCTCAGCCCAGCCTGCACCCTCTCCAATCTGGGACATCCCTCTCACAATCTGGGACTGCTGGCTCTCAACCGCTCACCTGCCTGCCAGCCTGATCACCCCCTAACCACTCCCCTGCCAGCCTGATCGATGCCTAACTGCTCCCCTGCCGGTCCGATTGCCCCCAACTGCCCACCCCTGCTGGCCCGGTAACCCCCAAATGCCCTCCCCTGCTGGCCCAGTCGCCCCCAACTGCCCTCCCCTGCTGGTTTGGTCGCCCCTAACTGCACCCCCCCCCAGTCCTGGTCACCCCCAATTGCCCTCCCCTGCCAGCCTGGTCACCCCTAACTGCCCTTCCCTACTGGCCTGATCGCCCGCAACTACCCTCCCTCCTGCTGGCCATCTTGTGGCAGCCATCTTTGACCACATGGGGGCTGCCATCTTGTGTGACAGCGCAACCGTCAATTTGCATATTATCTCTTTATTATATAGCATACTTCTCTTTTCCATCTACACATGTGTGTGAAGACAGATTTTCTTTATATACGTTGACCAAAACAATATATTATAACATAATGAATGCATAAGTAGATATGAGAATACAGCTGTCTTCTATTAAGCTAGACATTAAAGAGATTTGCAAAAAAGCAAAACATACCATTCTTTTAATTTATTCATGGAAGTAGTTATTGTTCATAGCAAATATTATGTTAACATACAATGGGTTTATTATTAAAGTGAACAGACAAATCTTATTTTTTTCAGGGTTAATTTTTAATATAGTATATAGAGATAGATATCACCCATATAAGCAGAAGCTCTATGGACTCCTCAACAATTTCTAAGAGTCTAAAGGGAACTTGAAACTAAAAGTTAGAGAGTGCTAATTGCAGAGTTCCTTTTTCACATATCAGGAATCTCTTCATTTTAGTTATGAATAGGTTCCCTGGAAAGTTGGAAATAATTTA
This sequence comes from Eptesicus fuscus, assembly GCF_027574615.1. Taxonomy (NCBI): domain Eukaryota; kingdom Metazoa; phylum Chordata; class Mammalia; order Chiroptera; family Vespertilionidae; genus Eptesicus; species Eptesicus fuscus. The sequence goes on from NC_072486.1 coordinate 27,880,109, forward strand.
TCTTATACAGTCATGTGTAACTTAATAAGGGGATATGCATTCTGAGAAATGCATCATTAGGTGATTTCACTTTTGTGGGAACATCATAGAGTACTCTTACACAAACCTAGATTATATAGCCTACTACACACCTAGGTTATATGGTATATAGTCTACAGCTCCTAGGCTTCAGAATGTTACTGCACTGTCTACTACAGGCAATTGCAACACAATGGTACATATTTGTATATCCTATCTAATAAAGAGGGAATATGCTAATTGACCCTCACACCATCACAAAGATGGTGACACCCACAGCCAATAAGGAGGGAATATGCTAATTGACCACCACGCCCTCAAAGATGGTGGCACCCACAGCCAATGAGGGAATATGCTAATTGACTGCCCCACCCTCAAAGATGGCGGCACCCAACCCAGTCCCCTCAGCCCTGGTTGGGCAGCAGGCGTGTGGCAAGGCCTGGCCTGCCCTGCGCGCCTGCCTCCGGAGTCCCCCAGTCCCCTCAACCCCCCAGCCACCCAGGGCTGGCCCGAGGTACAGGCAAGCCTCAGATGGCAGCTGCCTAGCCGCCCAGGGCTGCCTAAGGTTCAGGTAACCAGGGCTGGCTGAGGCTTGCACTGCCAGCAGTGGCAGCAGCAGAGGTGTGATGGGGCGTACCCTTCCCCTGATTGCCAGGTCGCCTCCCACTCCTGAGGGCTCCCGGACTATGAGGGGGCAGGACAGGCTGAGGGACCCCCCCCCCCCCAGTGCATGAATTTTCATGCACTGGGCCTCTAGTCTATAAATAGAAAGGTACATTAAAAATACGGTATAAAGGTGTGTGCACCTGTGTGTGCATGCATTGGGAGATATTTGGAGAGCTGTGGAGGGAGGTACCTTTGGAGAGTGGACATCAGGAGGTGGGAGGGGTGAAAGGTGGGAAAGAAAGAGAAGGGGAAAGGGAGAGTAGAGATACAAAGAAACCCAGAGAGATAAAGCTTGAGATGAGAAATAACAAAAGGGAGAAGAAGAGAGGAGTAGAGGGAGGAAAAGGACTGGGAGGAAAGAGATAAAGAGAAATGGAGGTAAGGGAAATGAGTATTTTTGTGTGTCATGTGCTCCTGCACACATGTGTGGACACAGTAGGTGGACAGCATGCTGAGCCTCCTCATCTATTTAAATCACCCAGAGCCAGCAGTAAATTTGACATCGTAGTTGGATCCAGCCATTCCTTTCAACATTGCAAACAAACTTTTTCTAATAATTCATTATAATCTTATGAGACCACCTTCATACATGTGGTTCTTCACTTATCAAAACGTAGTTATGTGGCATGTGGCTATAGTACCCTGGTTAGAGTGCACAGCTTATTTAGATACAGTTACTATATAATGTTTTAAATTGCATGTATTCTAAGGCATCAGAGCCAGTTTAATTATCTCTGGGGAACATAATGACAGAAGACAGGATCTTTTATCTGAGAGCCATGCTATTAACCTCATCAAATACAATTTCCCACTACATTTATAAGCAGACATGAAGTTGATGAAATGTTAGTTAGAGAAAGAAATCTGGGGCAAACTTTACTTATACTTTTATCTTGTAGGTCAGCTTCACAGATTATATCATAGATAGGTTCTCTCTTGTTTATTAGCAAACTTAGAAAGATGATAAGTAACATTTATTGAGTGGCCCTGTTCTAAGCATTTTATATATATTAAGCCATTTAACAATAAACTGACAATAATCCATAAAGTACTTACTATTATCACCATTTTATAGATGACAAAACTGAGGCACAGGGAGGTTACCAGTTAACTAAATCAACAACTAATAAGTAGCAAGAAGGATATTCTAGGGTGGGTAATACTAATTTCCCTTTCATTTAAGCTCTTGGCATAGGTGCTTCAAAGCATCTGGCTGGACTGATAAGGGGGTAGGGAACCATAAGATAAATTGAGAGGTTTTCAAACTATCTAAGGACCTTAAAATTTTTTTCCTTGATTTTTGGAGACATTTCTTTTCTATATGCCTACAAATTATGAAAAGGCTGCAGTTAATTTAAAAATGACTATTAACATATGAATCACCCAACCTGAAACCTGTTTTATTGGTGCTTGATTTGACAAGAACTACCTGGCAGGAGTACATCCGAGAATCCTAGGTTTTCTAATAAGGTACCATGGAAAACAATAACCAGATCTTTTAAATTTAAATCTTACCATAAACTTCTCAAGGCTAGTCTGTGGTGAGTATAGGAAATGGTTCCTGTGATAGGAGTTAGCTAAGGCAGGCTGAGGAAGTTGAAAAAATATCAAGTAAATCCCTGGGAAGAGGAGAGGTTTCAGTTTTCACATAGAAACCAAGGTCAACAGTAGCAAACCTGGTAGAACCCAGATAATACTTTCTAATACAATACAATACTTTGGAATGTGAGCTCTGACCCTTGCCAATTAGTTTACCTGCATCAACTGTACTGATTTGATCCTACCTAATTAGACTCTGAGTAGAGTCTAGCCTGTGTTTTAAAATAAACAACCTGATAGCCTTATTCATTCTGACTTTCTTTTAAGCAGTATTTTTTCCTCCTCTAAATGAAATTTTTGCCTCATACCCTGGTTTGGAAAACAGATAAGAAAATGACTCAAAATTAAACCAGAGTGACAGAAATAAGATCAGTGTTGCCTACAGATTGGAGGGAGGAAGTGGTGGTGGGAGGATAAGGAGGCAAAAAGAGAGGCAGGAGGGATTTCAAGGAGAAATGGGGTAACTTTTGGGGGTGATGGATATATTCATTATCTTGACGTGGTAATGGTTTCATGGATACACACACATGCCAAAGCTAATAAAATTATTTATTTTAAATATGTGGTTTATTATATGTCAATTACACACCAAAAAGTTGTTTAATTTGCTCATATTCTTGGCTCTTTTACCCAACATGGTATTTCCCAGCTCCCTAAATTTGGTACCCAGCACTCTATAAAAAAGAATAGTTGGATAACTTCTGATTTTTAAGATTTCCTTAAATACTAATGACATGCTTCATTTAGGTCATCAACTAGCATATTTAGGTGTCTCCAGAGAAAACATGGTATTATACTGCTAATTATATTGATCTTCATTTTGTTTATAAACCTCTCTAGAAAAATACAACTTTAGAGCAAAGTTAATGGATGTGGCAAAGTATAAATCTTGGCAAGTTAATGGGAAGAAGAATAAACATGAGAAGCAAAGTAAGTTTTCCACTTGTAATATATACCCAACCATGCCTAGCAGAAGCATTTAACTTTGACTTTATTAAAAAGGAATTTTAAACATTCATATTCTTATAGATTTTTAAGGTTATTTGTTCATTATAAAAATTCAGAGAAAGCATAAAAATAGATGCTTAAAAATTCTTGGGATATAAGAAACTGTTGATATTTAGGTGTAGGTTTGAGATGTACATGAGATGTAATATAAATTAAAATACTAAGAAACACATTTACATATACCTGCTTTGTCCCCTAAAGTACCTTACATTAAGCTAAAATAACACTAATTGCTAAATTAAATCATTTCACTAAATAGATGGAAAAATGTTAAAATAAGAAAAATAAAATTCTTCCTTAGTAGTGTAATACATTTCAGCATAACTCTGTAACCAGTAAAGTAATCCATATAATTAAATATTAAAAGCAAACAATTTTCTTATCAAATCAGAGTGCTTTCATGCAGTAAAAAATACTATGCATATATACTCACGACTCCCAACATCCTCTACAGAAATCATGTCCACAGGGCATATCCACTGGGTCTTCAAATACAGAAATACTGCACATACAAATGTCACACTGGAGATGAAGAAGAGCAATGATTTAAACAAAGTCATATGTTGAAAAGAGTGCAATATGTTTATTTGTCCATTAGTTTAAGGCAAAAATACTAATACAGTAATTACAAAAAGTGTTTTCAAAGTTATAAGGTAAGTTAAAATTAGTGTGCTTACCTTTGATTGAATAACAAATATGCCTACCTCATTATAAATGATTGTGAGATTTACTCTTACAGTCCAAACTTATGTATTAACTTAATTAGTGACTACACATTTGGAAAAGGAAGTACAAGAAACAAATCATTACAATCTATTCAGGTCAATATCAAATTGCCCATTTCAAAATAACCACTTCAATATAATGTCCTTCACCCTATACTCACCCCAGAAAATCTATAAAACAGAGTAACTGTTTTTTCAATATAGCAACTCAGGATATTCAGAGTAGCAATTTAAAGATTTCTACCCAAGGAACTCTGCTATAAAACTATGTATTTTCTAAACAATGACTTATTAGAAACAAATTCCAGAAGCTTTACGAAAACAAATACATAATTATCAATGTAGTATAAATGCCTTGAAGAAAATATAAAATACGTTTTCATATTTTTGGTATAAAGTGCCTATCACAATCTCAACTTTTAATATTTCAGTATGGTGTGTTTAAAAACTTTAAGCAACTGGAGCTTTTAAGTGGAAATATAGTAGGTGGTTTTCCTAAACTCTTCTATGTTTTTTGTTTTGAAATGAGTAAAGAAAACCTTTATTTTTCAGTTTGTAATTCAGAGATCAAAAAAATATTCTTTGATAACAAATATTTACCAAATCGTGAAATAATGGAACCCTTTAAGAAAGATAATAGGATTCAATGACCAGAATATGACTAAAGGGTTTATGAAACAATATTAAACAAATAAAAAGGTAAACACAAAACTATGGGAAGTACACTGAATACCAAGCCATACCAAACTGGTGTCCAGATCCCCAGGAGACAAACTTATTTCATCTGGAGAGGTGACGGAAGAGCGTGTAGTCCTTGGAGTTCTTGGAGAAGGGAGCGTGTCCCAGGCATTACACCCACTTGGTGGTGGAGTTGGCATTTGCACACCTGATCGTTGGCAGCAATTCTCTGGGTTGGACATCCAAGCTTCAAGTAATTTCTCCCTGTCCCAATCTTTAAGAAAAATGGAATGGTTATCTCTCAAAAAACAAAAACAAAAAAACAGCACAAAAAATTATGGTGTTTTAAGAGCTTCACAATAACAAAGGACAGTGGGGACAAATTAAAGATATAGGCCATCCAAGGAAAAAATATTTATATAAAGTAGTAATTGCAAATAGAATATTCAGGTATGCTTACTCATTAATATTTTTAAACAGAATTTAAACTTTTATAATCTACTATGGATTATAACCATGTCTACAATAATACAGTCAAAATTTCTAGTCATTTCTACTAATAATCAAAATAAGTGGCTCACCTCTTTTGGAATTTACTAAATTCTTGTTGCAAGTTAGCTGTTTTACTCTTTCAAGAAAAATATGTAATTTTGCAATTAGCTTCACTGGTATCAAGTTGTAAAATTATTGCATAGCTCACTATAAACATGTCAAAATGCCAATAATACCTAAAAATCTATACTAATAAAAGCCTAGGTGGCCCTCATGCCCTTGCATCGTCACAAGATGGCCGCCCCCCACGTCATCAGAAGATGGCTGCCACACGTTGGCTGTCCCCACGTCACAAGATGGCCATCAAAAGATGGCCGGCAGGGGAGGGTAGTTAGGGGTGACCGGGCCAGCAGGGGAGGGCAGTTGGGGGCGATCAGGCTGGCAGGGGAGCAGTTAGGCATCAATCAGGCCAGCAGGGGAGCAGTTAGAGGGCAATCAGGCTGGCAGGCAGAAGCGTTTAGGGGCAATCAGGCAGGCAGGCAGGTGAGTGGTTAGGAGCCAGCAGTCCTGGATTGTGAGAGGGATGTCCGACTGCGGTTTACAGACAGACATCCCCTGAGGGGTCCCAGATTGGAGAGGGTGCAGGCTAGGCTGAGGGACATCGCCCCCCCCCCCCCCGGCCCAGTGCATGAATTTCGTGCACCGGGCCTCTAGTCATTTAATAAAAAGCTTGAAAGCAGAAGGAACTTCTGAAGGGATTATGGTTATAAATAAAGTTTTAGTGAATTAGGTATAAATTCTGTAGTAAATGAGCTCCAATATGGCTTATTTTCATACTTACTATAAACACTTTAAAAATAACCAAGTGAAGCACCTTATTATAAAGTCCAGAGCCATGAAATCCTAACCCTTTAAAATAATAAACTAGTATATCCAATTATTTTGCTAGGTATTTTACTCACATTATTTAATTTATTCTTCACAACAAACTTTTCAATCATTATTGAGGTGAAGAAACGAATAGTCAGAGAAGTTATATAACCTACCAAGGCTCACAAAGACAGTGAGGGATTATTTAACTGATTTCTGTGACTCCAAAGTGTAGCACAATCAAGTGTAGGGTCAAGAGTGGCACAGACTCAATTATTTACTGTAGGCTCATTCTCTATAATTTTACAGTCAAAATATAAATTAGCTGTGGAAATTTTCTATATAAGACTGTTTTCGACCATGTTAAGTCAATGTATTTGGTGGCTTAAACAGGATAATTATGACTCAGACATGCAATGAAGACAGAGGGAATGCATTTCCACCTGTATAAACCATATGTGCAAAGGCACAGAAGTATAACCGAGACAGATGTGTGGTTCCATAAAATTATACTATATCATATATCATGTGGTGGTCTGGGAGATGAAAAATAAGACTAGAAAGAGGGACCAGCGTACAAAAAGAAAGAAAAATACAACAACTGAAAAATACTGCACATGAGTACAATCTAGGGAATGTTGCTAAATGGACCTCAGTGTTTTGGTAAGTCTTACTTACTTAAAAAGTTAAAATTACTTTTCTTAGAACAGTATGTTAACTTTTCAAAAGTCTCCATTGTCACTTTAATAAAGGAAAAAAGAATTACTATAATTCACACATAGAAATATTAAATATGGTAAACTTTAGTCTTATCTACTACAAATATTTTTCAGAAAAATTTGTTTGGATTCTATCACATCATTTACATAGCAAATACTTATTCAATGCCTTTTATGTGCCATGCATTGTGTCAGGCAGTAGAAATACAATGGAAGGAAAAACCGGGCACAAATCCTGCCTTATCCTATATAATAAAAGGCTAATATGCAAATAGACCAAATGGCAGAACAACTGAACAACCGGTCGCTATGACGTGTGCTGACCACTAGGGGGCATGCAGGGAACATGGTGGGTGTCGGCGTGGCGGGATGGTGGAGCAGGTAAGCGGGGGTGCCAGACCAAGGCGGGGTTCTGATTGCTGTCATCAGGGCAAGCCTCTGGTGGTTACTGAAAATTCTTTGCTCCCGTGTGCCGTGGTCCTGCCTGGCGCTTGCACCTGCTGCCGGTGTTGGCCCTGCTTGCACCTCCTGCCAGCACCGGAGCAGCCACTTGCACCCGCTGCTGGCGCCCGGCGCTGGTCCTGATCGCTCGGTGCTGTCAGCGGGTGCAAGCAGCAGCTGCCGACCTGATTGCCCTGAGGGCTTCTCCACCTCCCCCTGCTCCTGAGGGGAGATCAGGGCAGCAGCTGCCACTCATACCCACTGCTGGCGCCAGCCCCAATAGCTCCATGCTGTTAACGAGTGCGAGTGGGCCCAGTGCCGGGAGCAGGGCTGCAGGCAGACAGGGGACCAGGGGCCATGGCAGGAGGGGCTGGGTGGGGGCGCGGAGGATGGGCTGAGACCCACCCCTACGCCCACTGCAGCCTTCTGGCACACAGTTCCTTTCAAGGTACACGAATTCGTACACTGGGCCCCTAGTCTATGATAAAAGCATAATATGCTAATTAGACCTGACAGCCAAACGACCTTCCGGATTACCTTCCGGATGAAGCCCCGGCGGTGGGGGGTAGGGGTGGAGGCAGATGTTGTTAGGGGTGATCAGGCAGGTAGGCGAGTGGTTAGGGGCGATGAGGCAGACAGGTGAGCAGTTAGGGGCAGTCAGGCAGAGGGGTTAGGGTTGATCAGGCAGAGTGGTTAGGGGCAATGGGGCAGGCAGGCAGAGTGGTTAGGGGCAATGAGGCAGGCAGGCAGAGTGGTTAGGGGCTATCAGGCAGGCAGGCAGGCAAGTGGTTAGGAGCCAGCGGTCCCGGGTTGTGAGAGGGTGCAGGTCGGGCTGAGGGACAAGCCACCCCGTGCTAGAATTTCGTGCACTGGGCCTCTAGTAGTTTAATAAGGAGAAAGACATTAAGAAAAATCAACACATTTAATAAACAATCATCAATGTCAGAAGAGACATGAAGAAGAGAGAGGTAGAGGATCCCAGTCAGGGAGGTCAGAAAAGGTGACTGGGAAAATGGCCTGGAGAGACATCTGAAGGATAAGTAGGATTTACCTAGGTAAAAAGTAGAGGGGAAGACATCCTGGACAGATGATACACAACATGTTCAAAGACCTTGTGGTAGGAGGGAAGGTGGCATTCTCATGAAATTAAAAAGGTCAATGTAACCGTAGCATGGAGACTAGAGGGGAAGCACTGTGTGAGATGAGGCTGAAGAAATAGGGGCTGGCCATGCAGGACTTCATTTAATAACATTGCTATTATTAGTTTATGAGTGATAGGAAGTCAGTGAAAAGTTGGGTGTGGGGTTAGGAAGGGCAGGTTTTCATGAATACATTTGAAAAGATCAGTCTGACTACAGTATGAAAAACAAAGAAACAAATGAAGAAATTGGATAGGGCAAGAGTGGAGGGAAGGTTGAGCAGGCTATTGGGTAGTATAAGTGAAAGATGATGGCAGCTGGGGCTAGGTGGTTGGTTGTAGTATAGATGAAGATAAAGGCCAAGTTTACAATTTGAGAGGTAACTGACAATTTGGTGAAAACAGGATATTGAGTCTAAAGGAGAGGAAATGTCAAAGTTAATGTCCAGGTTTACCCAATTGGTTGGTTGGTGCTGCCATCTGTGTAAATAGGGAATACCAGAGAATCAGGCAGAGCATTTATTTCTCCTACATTTATTTCTCCATGCTCTTTCCCCTTTCTGATTGTCTGGCTGGAATGGAAATAATCCCCAGAATAAACCTTAGAAATCTACTTTGTGTAAGATGGCAAAGTCTCAATCAATTAAGGTTCTTGAATAAATGTGTGAACAGAATCCCTTTCCCACTTCTAACCATAAAGAGAAATACTTTTGATTATTACATGATTAATAAATGTTTACTGTGTTTAAATTTACACTTTTCTTTCAACAGTTAGCCTACCCTAATACAACTGTCATGTCATAGCTCCCCACTAATGGACAGCTTCCACTTTTCTGCCAGATTTATAGTATATTTAAATGTACTCTCTGTAATTAAAAGCTCAAGGATATACCTTCTCGTGCTGGGAAACTTATCCTAAAGAAACACAATTTAAGATAGTCTGTCAAAAGGACTGTTGGTCCAGAAAGAAACTCACTACACACTGATTCATTTGCCTGTCACCATAATCATTATTGCTTGTCTCATTTTCAGTTCTTATAAGTGTATTTCTAATAGCACATGATCTCACTCATCTAGGGGAAATAATGAACAGCATAGACGGATGAACAAGAACAGACCCAGAAACAAGGAGGCGTGGATCAGACTGTCGGGCCTCAGAGGGAGGGTAGAGGAGGGAGAGGGTAAAGGGGAGAGATCAACCAAAGGACTTGTGTGCAAGCATATGAGCCTAACCAGCGGTTAAGGACAACAGGGGGGTGGGGGCATGTGTGGGGAGGGGTGTGGGCTGGGAATGGGGGGATGAGGACAAATATGTGATACCTTAATCAATAAAGAAATTAAAAAAAAAAGTCTGTGCTTCTGTAGAAGTTTTTATATAATGACTGTTAAACATTATTACTGGCTAAAAAGAAAATATTTTATCTTTAAATTTTATTATTTTAAAAGCTATTCTGAATTTCATGTTTGACCCTGGTTTAAATTTGTTTCCAAATGATTTACTTCAAGTTTAGAAAGATGACAATGAAGAAATATAATTTTATAATAAAAAGGTGAATTTAAAAAATATATATACCGTATTTTCCAGCGTATAAGACGACTGGGCATATAAGATTTTCCTGGATTAAAAAGTCGTTTTATATGCCGGAATATATATATCCAATATATCTAATCCATTATATCTAATCCCATCAATATAGTCCAATATACCGTATTTTCCGGCATATAAAACGACTTTTAACCCAGGAAAACCTTATACGCCCAGTTGTCTTATATGCTGGAAAGTACGGTGAATAACACGTCAGCTATATTATCTACTTATTCTATTACTACTTCTGAGGACTTAATCTATGTCAGATATTATGGAAATGAACAAACAAAAACTATAAAGCTGCCCTCTAAGAGCTCCCAGGTTAATACAGAGGAAAAGCAAATAGATTTTCACAATATTCTATTCTAAGTGTATGGCTTTGATATGCACAGGATATAATGGGAATAGACAGGAAGGGTCTCAAAGAAGACTTGGGACCAAATGAGAAAAAAAGGTTTCCTGAAAGAGGTAACTTCTAAAGACAAGTAAGAGTGGGAAAGTAAAGAAGTGGTGCCCGGCTGGCGTGGCTCAGTGGTTGAGCATCAACCTATGGATCAGGAGGTCACCATTCGATTCCCAGTCAGGGCATATGCCCAGGTTGCGGGCTCTATCCCCAGATGGGGGGGGGGGCATGCAGGAGGCAGCCCCCCCTACTGTAATCATTGATTCATTGATGTTTCTATCTCTCCCTTCCTCTCCGAAATAAAGAGATACTAAAAATAAAAAAAAAGCGGGGAGATTGAAAGCCTCGGTAAAGAAACCTGGGTCATGAAGATCTACTAGAGAGTTTGGATGATTGTAAGTCTGTGGAAAGTTAGGGAAGGGTTTTTCAGCAGGGGAGTAAGATGCTCAAATGTGCATTAAAAAAAAAAAAGTCTAATGGCAAAGAAAAAATAATAGAGTGAAAGAGAAAAGGAAACACTGGAAACCAGGACTCGGGAGACTACAGTTAAATGAAAAATAATGACAGCCTGAATTTAAGTTGGTGGCAGTGGGAATAGAATCAGCTAGGAAGTGTGGGAGGAGGATCACAGATATTTAGGAAGAGAAATAAGAATGTGGCCAAATATAATAGAAATGGAGGAGTCAAATATGACTTTCAAGTTTTTGGCTACAGTAATTAGATAAATGCTGGTGCCCATGTATTAAGACAGTGGGAAAAATGATGAGTTCAGGGTAAACATCTTGAGAATGAGGAGAAAATGTTAAATAGGCAGTTAGAAATACAGCCTTGAATACCTGATTAAGTCAGGTTGTAGATATATTCTTTACTGTTCAAATGGTATTTGAAATCTTTGGTTTCATTATATAAATGTACACAGCAATGTAGGCTTGTTTACAACACACTTTTTTTATGCCTTACCCTCACCTAATGACTTGGACTCTCTAGAATTAATCCTAGAAACCTCTGGTTGGTTTCCCAGGAAATTCTTATTTACTCTAAAATTTGACAGTCGCTGGTTATAAAATAAAAATGAGTGTCAAGTACAGAACCCCAGGAAATGTCAATATTAAAGGTAGCAATTCTGGAGGGTTATATACCAAATTATTCATGGTGGTGATCAAAAGATAATGAAACATGGAGTTTCAAATTTTCTTCTGATCAAACGATTATATCAAAAATTTTTGAAGTTAACATCTATTTTAGTAAAGATTAAAGATTTATAGTTAAAATAGACAGGTAAGCCTCAAAATGGCTGGACTATAGTAGCCATTTACCTTTCCCTTTTATTTTTTTGGTTAGTTTTTTAATTTAATAAATCTTTATTGTTCAGATTATTACAGCTGTTCCTCTTTTTTCCCCCCATAGCTCCCCTCCACCTGGTTCCCATCACACCCTCTTCCCTTTCCTCCCCCCGACTGTCCTCATCCATAGGTGTACGATTTTTGTCCAGTCTCTTCCCGCACCCCCCATACCCCTTTACCCCTGAGAGTTGTCAGTCCACTCCCTTTCTATGCTCCTGATTCTATTATATTCACCAGTTTATTCTGTACATCATATTTTTAATTCACTTAGTTTTTAGATTCACTTGTTGATAGATATGTATTTGTTGTTCATAATTTTTATCTTTACCTTCTTCTTCCTCTTCTTAAAGAATACCTTTCAGCATTTCATATAATACTGGTTTGGTGTTGATGAACTCCTTTAGCTTTTTCTTATCTGTGAAGCTCTTTATCTGCCCTTCAATTCTGAATGTCAGCTTGGCTGGGTAGAGTACTCTTGGTTGTAGGTTCTTGCTATTCATCACTTTGACTATTTCTTGCCACTCCCGTCTGGCCTGCATAGTTTCTGTTGAGAAATCTGCTGACAGTTGTATGGGTGCTCCCTTGTAGGTAACTAACTGTTTTTCTCTTGCTGCTTTTAAGATTCTCTCTTTGTCTTTTGCCCTTGGCATTTTAATTATGATGTGTCTTGGTGTGGTCCTCTTTGGATTCCTTTTGTTTGGGGTTCTGTGTGCTTCCTGGACTTGTAAGTCTATTTCTTTCACCAGGTGGGGGAAGTTTTCAGTCATTATTTCTTCAAATAGGTTTTCAGTATCTTGCTCTCTCTCTTCTTCTGGCACCCCCATAATTCTGATGTTGGCACACTTGAAGTTGTCCCAGAGGCTTCTTACACTATCTTCAAATTTTTGGATTCTTTTTTCTTTTAGGTTTTCCAGTTGAGTGATTTTTGCTTCTTTGTATTTCAAATCTTTGACTTGATTCTTGCGTTCCTCTAGTTTGCTGTTGGGTGTCTGTATATTTTTTATTTCAGTCAGTGTATGTTTAATTTCTAGTTGGTCCTTTTCCATATCCTCGAGGGTCTCGCTAAATTTATCCGCCTTTTCCAGAAAAATTCTTGAAAAACCTTATAACTGTGGTTTTGAACTCTATGTCCAGTCGTTTGTTTTCCTCCATTTCTTTGGTTTGTGATCTGTTTCTTTGTCTCCCCATTTTCGCTGCTTCCCTGAGTTAGTAGGGTAGCTTTGTGTGCTAGTTGTCTTATATGGGCCAGTGGCTCGGCCTTCCCAGTTACCTGAGGTGGACACTCTTGGTGCACCCCTTAGTGGACTATGTGTACAGCCTTGTAGTTAAGTCTTTTTTTTTTTAAATATATTTTGATTTTTTTCAGAGAGGAAGAGAGAGGGAGAGAGAGTTAGAAATATTGATGAGAGAGAAACATCCATCAGCTGCCTCCTGCACACTCCCCACTGGGGATGTGCCTGCAACCAAGGTACATGCCCTTGACCGGAATCGAACCTGGGACCTTTCAGTCCGCAGGCCGACGCTCTATCCACTGAGCCAAACTGGTTTCAGCTGTAGTTAAGTCTTGATTGTTGTTGGTATCAGTGGGAGGAGTTGACTTCCAGGCCAATTGGCTGTGAGGATCAGCTGTGTCTACGCTGGGAGACAGCCTTATTCGACTAGACTTGCAAAATTGTAAAAGCCTCTGTGCTCAGCTTGGATGGGGTGGAGTTTCAGGTGGAGCTACAGGGTGGAGCCTACAGCCTTGGCTTCCCGTCAGCCCTGCCCTATGAGTTTCCTGGGCCTCAGTGTCCCTCGGTACTCGCTGCAAGCACCTCTGAGAGAAAGGCGCCCTCGAGTTTCGCCCACTGCCAAACAGTCTAGTCTCTCCCCCAATGAATCGGATTCCCAGATTCTTGCCCGGAACTGGGGTTCAGTGCAGTTGGAACTGGGGTTTAGTGCAGTCTGGAGCTTTTGTCTCCTTCCCGCTAGGGCAATCCAGCGGCACATTCAAAAGTCCGTCCTCTGCGCACATTCACATGCGCACCCTGGAGCTCTGCCTTTCGCCGCTCCCCTGAGTTTCCGTCTTACAGCCCAGATTCCCCCAGTATGAGCCTGGGTCCCCAGGGTCTCACCCGGAACTGGGGTTCAGTGCAGTCGGAGCTGGGGTTCAGCGCAATCTGGAGCTTTTATCTCCTTCCCGCTAGAGAACGCCAGCCAGGCACTCAGCCGCCCATCCTCTCCGGCTCCGTCCTCTCCGCACGCGCACGCCCGTGTCTCCGTACCTCAGGCTTTTACAGCTCCTCTGATTTTCCTTATGGTTTTCTCTTTCCTTCTAGTTGTAGGATTTCCAGTCAGCCAGCTTTCCTGTGGTTCTGGATGATGTCCGTTTTGTCTTTTAGTTGTATTTTTGAAATTGTTGTGTGAGGCTGCAGTATAGGTGTTTACCTATGCCGCCATCTTGGTTCTTTTTTACCTTTCCCTTTTAAAAATCATTTCTAAATCAGAAAAAAAATTGTCTTTGAAACCAAGCACAATGTTAAATATCAAATGTGCAACGAAAGGGTCCATATATCCAGCTCAGCATGTGACAACTCCCAGAATGGCTATGCTACGTGTCAAGCTGAGTACTTTTCCTAAGTAAAATGAGTAATTCCTTCAAAACAAACCTTAAGAGGGGATAGTATATTCTTCTGTTGACTCTACAGTTTTGCTTTGCGCATTTCATGGTGAGAAACAGCTTTTACATAAAATAAAGTGATAATACTAATAACACAATTGTTAAGTATTTAATTGACAAGTAAAACCTGGACTGGGACTATGGATTGCAATGCTCAATTCTGCTCAAATCAGTCACATTTCTAAAATTAAACAACCTATAGGTTGATTTAGTAGCTTGATTTTTAAATAGAAATTTCCTATTTCTTCTCTGTGATTTACAGCCAGTTTATACTTCAAAATACAAAATATAATGAAGATGCTAGGTACTGTATCACTGCCCAAAGAACAACTCAGGCTTGTTTAACAAACTATTTTGTTCTGTATTAAGATAATAAAATAGCCATCTTTTAAAACTTTGAAAAACTTCAACAGGCACCCGTATGATTAGAAGCATGACATGTGTTTCATTACCATGAGCTCGAAGTAAAGCTTCAGCAGTAAATAGTGGAGCCTGGAGCATGTCTGCAGTTTCCACAATAAGCATATCCTTCAATCTACGAAGATCCTGAGGCCTTAATCCTTCATATGGCTTTGAAAAGAAGGAAAACAAAGTTAAATTGTCTATTATACTCTTAGGGAGTTCGAAATACCTATAAACAAAAGATTATCATTTATTTGGTCTTTCAGTTTCAGTTTGGTTATGGAAGTTCAAAAGGTTCTGTATGCTCCACTATCATGGACTTCAAACTACTCTTTCCCAGGTCTTTTTAAACTGAAAAATGAATGCCAGGGATCATGCATCTTATAATTTTAAAATAAAAGTATCATACTATAATGACAAGACTATTTTGAAAATTTGGATAATACAAAAAAGAATAAAAAAACACATCAAGCAATCATGAGTGAAGTTCAAAAGTATTTTTATCCAGTTTTGTTGTAAACCAATTATAAATAAATATGTGTTAATTTAAGCAGTTTTAATCACGAAACCACCAAACATTTACACTTATTAAGAACCGATTTAGACTGCTAGTGGGATTATATAATACCTATTAATTAATTTGGAGAGAAGTAACTATGCTATACTATTCAGACTTTTTACCCATAAATATATTATTTCAGTATGTTTATTCGAGTGTTCATGAATGTTCCTTAGTTTTCATATAGGTGATATATCATCTCAGGTTTTTTGTTCTTTTGCTATCTTTTATCTATCTTTTTTTTGTTGTTTTAACAGAGAATATATAAAGAATAAAATCACATATTGAACTATTCAAACAATTATTGATAACATTGTTTCTTATTTGTTTCAAGTCCCTTTAAAAACAAAATGAAACAAAAGAAGCAAAACCTCATAATCTGTGACATGTTTTCCTATTACACTTCCCTAATTTCCCTCATCCTTGCCTGTGACAATCACTACCATGAATTTGATTGATAGCTGTCATAATATTATGGCATAACATTATATATATAAAAGCAATCTGCTTTTCTTAATTTTATTCAGTACTGTGTTTGCATTATTAATACTGATACATATATTTATTTCAATCCTTTAAACAGTTTTAAGCTTGCTGCATGCAATATGCATAGAACTGAAGCATAGTAACCTCCATCTTGTGTAAAAACTGCTGTTTGAAATTTTAATCCTACTATTTTGGCTTCTGTAAATGCTTGCTTGCTTAAATAATAGGGAAAAGTAAGACTACTCCCATTCCAGAGAGGCCATAAACTATGTCCCAGACAGAGTTGTTAGTGCTGGTGTCAGGCCAGGCCTTGAGATATGGTATCACGGCCCTGTCCCAGAACACAGGCCTTCTTTCTCAGAAGGTCTGGAAGTCTCGTTCCAAATTTGGAAGACAAAAAGCTGAAAAAAGTATAAATAGGGAAGACTTCCACCAAGTTGGGGCCCAGAATTTGACAGAGATATTCTACTCTGAGCCCATTAGCACTACTGTAATAAAAGGACTGTAAATTAATTTGGCTTATTAAGGCGTCTCATGTCGGCTCACTGATTTACAACAGAACTAAAAGCCATAGCTTAAAAAGGAGTAGAAATTACCAAGTACTTATCAGAATAACAATCATTGAGGATGTCCTCTGGTAGCATCTATCACAGCCTCCAGAGAGCTTTGGGTGGTTAGCAAAACTCACCCACTGTAGTTGACTTACAGATATTTTGGAATTAGATATTATCTTTATTTCTTGCTTTGTTTTTTTGGTACCATGTAAACCATTTCATCAATTCTCAGTTAACCCTGTATTACTGGGACTCTATTAACCAGGGATAATTTCTCAGTTGACATGTTTATTTTTTTTCTTTTTAAAAAAATTCTTTATTGTTGAAATATTACATATGTACCTTTTTCCCCCCATTGTCCTCTCCCAGACCACCCCCAACCCCCAGCCCAGGCATTCACCCCTGTTTCTTTCTCCTTAGATGTCTTCTGGCAGGAACACATATACAGGCAATGCATGTATTAATGACAGAAAAGAGTAACAGACTTGACTGTATAAATATCTGCCAAGTTTTAAACATAACAATTGTATTACTTTTAAATCTAGCAAAGTGTCCACGGCCAATAAGAGACAATACTCAATATTGGAAAGGTTTCAGTGAGATGGCCCTCTGATACCTTGTGGGTAAAAATAAAAAATTGGTATATCATTTAACAATCAAGCATGTATTATGAATCTTTAAACCAATTATCTTTGACCCAAAAATTTGTAGAAATCTATCCTAAGGTATAAACATAAATGTGGGAAAAATTGTAGTCATTTGCAATGTTTGTTATAAAAGTGACAAAATGCAAGTAACCTAAGTGTACATTAAAGGAGATATAGGACATTTACAAGTTAGAATAGTCTGCAGTCATTCAAGATGATTGGCATGATGAGTGTGTAAATATTAAGAAAGGTTAAGGGAATCTCTGCCTGGGTAGCTTCAGTTGGTTACATCATCGTCCCATATGCAAGGTTTTGGGTTCAATCCCCACTCAGGGCACATGTAAGAAACAATCAATGAATGCATAAATAAGTGGAACAACAAATTGATGTTACTCTCTCTTTCTCCCCTTTCTCTCTCTCCGCCCCCCAAATCAATAATAATAAAATAGAAATGCTAAGGAGGAAAAAACTATAAGATATAAAATATCACTCCAGTGATGAAAATGGAAGACAATCCTGCACAATGTTACAAGGATTATTTATAAGTGGTAGAACAATAAACATTTCATTCTGCTTTTTATGCAGAACATGTTTTGTAGGAAAAAGTAACTAAAAAATAAAAGATAAATCACTGGAGATGTTAGAGCTTTCAACAGTGGCAGAGCACACAATCAGTCTGTACTGCTATTCCTTTTAAAAATGGTGAAAACTTATGCTAAATACATTTCATATGACACTGCATTAACAGCCTACTGCACCTATGTATGCATTCACGTATACTGCCAGGAGCCTCTACATATACAGATATCATATAAACGTAACTAGAAAAAAACAAAGAAAATTTAACCTATTCTATATAGGGGTACTATTAACTATAACAGAAAAAAAATTGCAAGTAAATCCAAACCATCATTTGAAAAGCCTCTCAAATCATCATGTACAGTTTGCTTTTAAGATAACTTGTGAACCACACATTCCCTTGCAAAAACCTAACAAGTCCATTTATGGTGAAACTAGAGGCCCTCAGCCTGGCCTGCCCCCTCTCACAGTCCGGGAGCCCTCAGGGGCGGGAAGCAACCCGGCGATCAGGGGAAGGCGACGGCCCATCACACCTCTGCTGCTGCCACTGCCAGCAGCACAAGCCTCGGCCGGACCTGGTTACCTGAGCCTTGGGCGGCCCTGGGCAGCTGGGCAGCGGCCATGAGAGGCTTGCCTGCACACCTCAGGCCGGTCCTGGGCAGCTGGGGAGCTGAGGGGACTGGGTGCCACCATCATTGAGGGTGGGGCAGTCAATTAGCATATTCCTTCCTTATTGGCTGTGGGTGCCACCATCTTTGTGATGATGTGAGGGTCAATTAGCATATTCCCTCTTTATTAGATAGGATTTGTAGTACTCACTCCAGGATAGAAATTATACACTATGTATATCATTGCTTCTAAAAAATGAGTTCCAAATTCCCAGGTACCTCTCTTAAATTAGCAGAGGGTGAATATTTCTTGGTATTTCTAGTGGTGGCAATTGTGTATTTCCTGGTATTGTTTTGCTAAAAAACTTTTTTTTTTTTTTTTTCAGAATAGCCATCCTTCTACCTCATTTATGTTGAACAAAATCAGGTTTGACTTTAGAAATATTAACAAAGTGATAATAAAAAGCAATCTGCATAAAGTTTCTTTCAAATGCAGTTTTAAAATCTTAAATAGGTTACACTAGAAGAAAAATAGTTCTTGAAGGAGAAAGACATGCTGCCTTCATGAGTATGTAAGATATTCATTCTGAATCTCTGCAACAGAACTATAATTAGGTCATGTGAAGCATTTCAATACATTGCTCAGTCCCAAGTGGGCACCAGTCCTTTCTTCTGCAGGAAGGATTAAAATGAAGGTGTCTTTCTCTTTCCTGTTGCAAAGACAAATTGCTTCTATTTTCAGATTAAACACAAATAACCTTCAAAGCAGTCAGTCCTGATACAAAGAAGGAAAAAGAAAACTAATTTTAAAAGAGTATGAAAATTACTCTTTTTATTTGTTTTTAAATATGTTTTTTTTAAATTGATTTTAGAGAGAAAGGAAGGGAGAGGGAGAGAGATAGAAACATCAATGAGAAACATTGATGGGCTGCCTCCTGTACAGCCCTACTGGGGATCAAGCCTGCAACCCAGGCATGTGCCCTGACTGAGAATCGAAGCAGTGACCTCATGGTTCATGGGTTGACAATCACTAAGCCACACCAATTGGGCTGAAAGTGCCTCTTTTGCATCTGTACATACTATTGCTATCAAAATGTCACCAAAGAAATGCAAAACAGCCCAACATACAAACTATACCACTTTGATACCATGTATAAAGTGATAGTACCTTGAAAACTGTTTCAGAAAAGACTATGACAAAGGAGTTATGAGAGAAGTATTTCTTTTTTCTCACAATGAAAATAGCTGCCCCCTCCCTCCAATTATATAGGTAAAACATGTTCATTGTTAAAAAATGAAAAAATGAGTACTTATTTACCCAAATATAATGTAATTGTTAAAATTTTAAGACACTCAGGGAAAGGAGAGGATATTTCCAATTCCTTTTAATACCAATCTCTCTTTAGTGATCTATGAGCTTAGCCTGGGAGAGAGGGGAACAAATAGCTAGAGAATGCCTTTAGGATTCTCAGACCCTTCCCTTCCTTTCAGTTTCCATGCTACTTACTCAGCTGTTCTCACCTGGTCATCAAGATCTAGGCGACCCTGATGTGTACTTTGACCTTAGAGGAAGGCACATGGAGTACATTAAGCCTTATGCTAACTGGGGTAGCTAGTTAAGGCAAAGTCCAGCATATAAATTTCCTACCAGAAAAAGAGCCTTGAGCCTTCCTGAATTATAGATTGGAAGGTGGGAGTCTTTAGATGACTTTCATAGCAGTGCAATGTTCGGTTTCCCCTTCATTTACCCAGGTGTAAATCACACAATCCACTCCTACAACAGCCTGTCCTCTATGAGGCCCATTACTTACTAGTTTCTCTGCTCTTTCTTGGGGCTTCAATAAATTGAACACACTGCTCTCAGCCATCACTCTAATACATCATCTTGTTTTTATTTTTTTTATAGCAGTTACCATTCTCAGAAATTGTGTTCATTTATTTTAAAACTTATTTGTGTGTGTCTCTCTACCCATGATGAAACATAAGCCCCTAGAAGGCAGAAGTTTATCTTTGTTCCTCACTGAATCTCTAAGCTCCTAAAACATTGTCTGGCAGAACAGTTACTCAGTTTTGTAGAATGAATGAATGAAGTAGATTTTACCATTTATAAACTAACCACCCAAAGGAAAGAGCTCAACTAAAATGTGTCAATAAGAAATTACAGAGGTATAATATTATACACTGTCCAGATCATTAACTGAATAGAAGCCTTAGCTAAAATAAACACTGCACCTTGGGAACATAAATTTTAAAAAGTGCTAATTATGTAGCTTAATACAATTACATAGCAGGCCATGTAAAACTCTAGCATAGACAGAATAATCCAAAAATTGATCAGGGTCAAAGATAAAATGAATTTAAAAAAAGCATTGTTTACATTCAAATAAAAACAAACAAACACCAAACATTGTTTTTAAAAACTGTTATGAAACTCACATAACTTAAAATTAACCATTTTAAAGTGTATGGTTCAGTGGCCTCTAGTACATTCACAATGTTGTACAACCACCACCTGTATCTAGTTCCAAAACATTCTCATCACCCCAAAAGAAACCCCATACCCATAAAGTAGTCACATTCCTTCTTCCTCCCAGCCATTGGCAACCACTAATGTACTTTTCGTTTCTATGGATTTATTTACTCTGGACATTTCATATACATGGAGTTACTCAATATGTGCCGTTTTGTGTCTGGCTTTTTTTCATTTAGCATAATGTTTTTGAGATTGATCCATATTTTTAGCATGTGTTAGTACTTCAGTTCTTTTTATGGCTGAGTAATATTCCATTGTGTATATATCTCATTTTATTTATCCATTTATGTGTTGATAGACATTTTGGCTGTCTTCAATTTTTGGCTATTGTGAGTAGTGTTGCTATAAATATTTGTATATAAGTATTTATTTATGAAAGTAGTGCTTTTTAAATTATGAAATAGTAGACAAAAATAAAGCCAATATCGGCTGGTGTGGCTCAGTGGCTGAGCATAGACATATGAAACAGAAGGTCATGGTTCAATTCCTGGTCAGAGCACATGCCTGGAATGCGGGCTTGATCCCCAGTAGGGGAGATGCAGGAGGCAGCCAATTGATGACTCACTCATCATTGATGTTTCTATCTCCTTCTCCCTTTCTCTCTGAAATCAATTTAAAAAAAATCTAATACAGATTAAAAATAAAAGTACAAAACTAGCAAAGTATCTGAAATTATTTAAATGTTCACCAATAGGTAAGAAATATGTCGATCATATGTTCTGACTTGGGAAAGATGTTCATGACATACCATTAAACTGAAAAAATATTTTAGCAGAACTCAATATACTATATGATCTTACTTTTGCATTAAAAATTCTATATGTATATGTTTGCTTAAGTCTGGTAGCACAAAAAGAAAACTTACCTTTGATGAATAAAATCAGGAAGGAGGAAATTTTTTAGCAATAAATATTCATTATAAATTTTAGGCAATGCATAAAAACAGAAAAATTATAATAGTAAAGAAAATCACTCATATCCACAATTACCATTTTGGTATACAGCAAACTTCTTCAAATATACAGTAGTTTTGTCCTATATAATTAGTGTCAAACTATTCTGTAAATATTTTTGCCTTAACATAATAGTTTATTATAGTTATACTATGTTCATTTAGGTATTAAATCTATTGATGAGTACCACTGTTTTTAAAATTTACTAATAAATTAAGATATCTTGATGAAAAGACCTAAATGTCTTTCAGTTTACTCACATCAACATTATTTCTAGAATATTACTGTTTAAATGTCTTCTGACTAAATTATTATATCAATTATTACATTATAATTTCTATGTATGGGCTGTCAAAAGGCAGTCAGTATAGCAAATAGAGATTCTTAGATTTTGAAGTCATAAGAATCAAGTTCAGCTCCCTTTGGTCCTGATAAGTTATTCAACTATTTTCTGGTTTATCTTCCTTATTTTAAAAAAAAGAAGGGGTCATAACTGTTATTTCAAGGTTACTATGTGAATTCAATAACCACATTAAAGTGCTTAGGACATCAGCCTTCTCTCTATGTATACTTAATCTGAATAAATATTAAACAATCTAACTAAAGAATCACAAAAGGTAAAGAAACAGAAATCTTTTAATTCTAAGAAACTCAGTTCTTTTCCCCATTTGGAAAGTATAGCAGCCCCCAAACTGCTGGGAATTCATGGGAAAAAGAAAAGTAACAATACAATTAAACACAAAGAAGAGTTATAAAATTTCTTTTAGAATCAAGTTAGCACTGAACATCACATCAGAATCATTTGAGGAGGAAAAATGTATTGTGTCTTATAGTTTCTCTATCTAAGAAATATCTATTGGTGTCCACTGTGTACCAGTGTGTTAGACACTGAAAATACACCGTTAAGTAAGGCAGTTAAGACCCTGGTCTTTGTGGAGTTGACAATCTAATAAGAGAGAAAGGAAATAAACAAGTAAACAAACATATAAAAAATAATTACAGCACATGATAAATGCTAAGAAGGATGAACAGGATATTATAATGAAGAATAATGGAAGGAGATGGACCTATTTTAGAAAGAATGATTAAAGACTGCCTGTCTGCAAAAGTGATATTGAGTTAGTCAAGAGAAAAACTGGGAGATTTCAGACACAGAAAATAGCAAATGCAAAGTCTTGGTATAGTCTAGGTATGGTAATAAGAGCAAAGGGATTTAAGAAAAAATGTTTGAGATAACACTGAAGAGGTAGGTAGTAGCCATACCATAAAAGGTATTATATCTGAGTAAATAGTTTGGATTTTAAGTACCATAAAATGTTACTAAGTGATTTAAGTGATATAACCTCGTTTTAATTTAAAATTGTCACTCTTGCCGAAACCGGTTTGGCTCAGTGGATAGAGCGTCGGCCTGCGGACTGAAAGGTCCCGGTTCGATTCCAGTCAGGGGCACATACCTTGGTTGCAGGCACATCCCCAGTAGGGGGGGTGCGGGAGGCAGCTGATCTATGTTTCTCTCTCATCGATGTTTCTAACTTTCTATCTATCTCCCTTCCTCTCTGTAAAAAATCAATAAAGTATTTTTAAAAATAATAATAAAATAAAATTGTCACTCTGGCTTCTGTGTACAAGATGGATTCTAAGGAAACCAGAATAGAAGGAAGGAGAACAGTACGGAGAAACTATTACATTAGCTCATATGAGAAGTGAGGGTGGCAAGTGCCTAGGGAGGTAGGAGTGGAGATTGGGAGGAGTAAAACTGATTTAGGTTATAGTTTCCGAGGTAAAACTGACAGGATTCCCAGATTGTTTGGATGTTTATGCTAGAACGACTCAGTAAATGGAGGTAATATTTACTCAGACAAGAAAGACTCAAATGACTCTTGATGTCCATGATAATAAGTTCAATTACATCACAGAAGGGAAGAAAGAGGAATTTGGTAGGAAGGGGCAACAATTAAGTTGGTTTTTCCCATATAAAGATGGGAGACATGGTCTACAACTGCAGGGGACAGGGACAGGGCTGGGGAAGAGTGGTCAATGGAAAGACTGTTTAGCTGTTTTTGCTTTTTACTACAGGATTTACCAAAGCATGTTTGTTGACAAGAACAATCCAGAAGACAGAGAGAGACTGAGGAACAGGAGGATTGGAGTCTTGGACTAGTAGGAATGGTTAGGATTCATACCACACATCAGCATCTCTTTTTATGTGTAAGTAAATATACTCACGGATGTTAGAGAAAAGCTTAGACCTCCAGGGTTTCTAAATGTATTTTTATACTTATGGCTATGTATATGACTGGATATTTACCATTGCAAAAAAGACCACACAAACTGGGCTTTAAACAAGAAAAAAGTTTTAATTTAAAATCCATATAACTTTTTAATTAAAAAAACACACCTTACCTCTCGTTTGTCTAATGCAGCATACTCAGCTTCTATTTCTTCAGCTTCAGGATCTCGTGAGAATACCATTTGGGATTCCAGATTAAGGGCCAAATCTTTGTGGTGTTGCTTTTCAGCACAATCACAAGGAGTATCTTTATTTTCATTCTCAGCAAACAAGTCTCCTCCATGTTTTACTAAAAGCTAAAAAAGATTTTTTTCAAAAACTTGCAACAATATGTTTAAATAAGTTATTTTCATGTTAAAAATATAAAACCTTTAATAAAGGCAACACAACAAAAATGCAATATTATGTTCCTGAAATGACAATAAAAGTTATTTAGATATTAGTTGCTTCTGATTTTAAGATTGGCAATTCTTGTTTATTAGTATTAAGATGATTTCCTTTGGTTAAAAATAAAAGCTACAACACCAATTTCTTAAACTTTAAAAATAAAGTCCTTTTTGAAAATAATTTTCAGAGAGAAAAAATGAGAGAGAGAGAGAGAGAAATATCGATTTGTTGTTCCACTTATTTATCCATTCATTGGTTGATTCTTTTATGTGCCCTGACAGGATATCAAACCTGCAACCTTGGTGTATGGAAACAATACTCTAACCAACTGAGCTACCCGACCAGAGCTAAAAAAGAAATTCTTAAGCATTCTGCCCAATTCAAAAATAAAGTTTTACTTATCAGTAAAACTATTTATAGTTATTCAATGCTTTCCCTTTTATAAATTTCTAGGAATCATTCTTAAACAAGAAGGATACCAGTTACTTTAGCCACAAATACCTGGATGTCCTGACATAGGGGACAAAAATTTTCATTTGTATCATTCATTATTCAGTCAAACACTGAAATGAAATTAGGATGAGCAAAACCGTTTTCAATATTCCTCAAAATAAGTGATAAAGGCTTCTGGTCAAGATGTCAGCATAGGTGAATGTGGTACACATGTCCTCTCCCAACCACATCAAAATTACAACTAAACAATTATCATTGAGAATAGCCTGAAATCTAGTGGAACAACTAAGGATGTAAAGAAGAAGCCACATCCAGACTGGTAGGAGGGGCAGGCTGGTCCCACACCCATATGGAGCAGATAAAAATTGGGAGGGATATCTCAGTTATGGAGGTTCCCCCTGAGGAGTGAAGGGTCCCAGCCTCACACCAAGCCCCCTAGCCCAGGGTTCCTGTGCCAGAAAGAGAAATCCCCATAACTTCTGGCTGTAAAAACCAGTGGGGATTGAGACTCAGGTTGCTGGAGTCCTGGCAGTCCTCTTAAAGGGCCCATGCATGGACTTGGACTCACTCCCTAGGGCAGCAGCTTGAAAGGTACCAGGGGCATATGGGAAGGAACTGAATTGTCTGGCCTGAGGGCGAGGTACAGAGGGGCAGCTTTTTGCCAGACAGATTCAAAGTTAGTTAGAGGTGAGGCATGAGATTCCGCATTTCCAACAAGTTCCCAAATGATTGATAACATAACACCAGTCTCAGGATCATTCTTTGTATAGCAAGACCTTAAGAAACGCTGCTTTATAATTACTCCATTCAAATCTGTCCTACATTACAACCATTAAGCTAATCTTAATGTATCTTATTTTATAATAGCACTTCACCAATAAAAAATTTTCAGTGACTCAATTTTCTATAAATAAATCCCAAATTCTTGACCTTGGCATTTAGTTTCTTCTCCTTGTTATGGACTCTATCTTCATTTTACAGGATCTGTCTTATCATTCCTTCCACAAAATACTTCAATCTATATGTCTGAGACCTAGAATAATGCTTCACAGAACTGTAATGTGCAAATAAGTAAGTAAATAAATAAATAAATAAATAACCCAGAGAACTTGCTTAAAACATTCCTGGAGTCTACCCCCTACAGATTCTGACTTGGAATCTGGAGGTCTGGTGGATTATATTTATAACAAGCTCCCAGTAGTTTCTGATGCTACAGGTCTGAGGGCCACATTTTGAACAGCCTCCTCTAAATACTTAAAAGTGAAATCATACCTACTCAAACCTTACTACTATTAACAGAAAGTGGACCTGGGTGTGGGTTCTTGACTTCATGCAGGTAAGATTTCACAATACGAGTCCAGGCGAATTTTAGAGGACATTTATAAAGAAAGGCTGAGGACAGTGAAACAAGAAAGGGTTAGGGAAGTGAGCCTAGGCTATTCTCCTTTGGCTCATTAAGAAGTCAGAGAAGAGGAGAAACCAAGATGGCGGCATAGGTAAACACCTAAACTGCTGCCTCACACAATAATTTCAAAACTACAACTAAAAGACAAAATGGACATCATCCAGAACCACAGGAAGGATGGCTTAGTGGAAATTCTACAACTAGAAGGAAAGAGAAAAGTACACTGAGACTCAGAGGAGCTGCAGGAGGCAGAGGTACTGAGACACACGTACGGAGAGGACTGGCAACTGAGTGCGCGGCTGGCTTTCTCAAGCGGGAGGGAGACAAAAGCTCCCGACTGCGCTGAACTCCAGTTCTGGGTGAGACTCTGGGGACCCAAACGCATACAGGGTAAAACTGGCCTGTCAGGAAAGAGAAAAGCACACTGAGACTCAGAGGAACTGTGGAAGGCAGAGGTACCGAGGCGGGCGCGCGGAGAGGGCTGGCAACTGAGCATGCAGTTGGCTTTCTCAAGCGGGAGGGAGACAAAAGCTCCCGACTGCACTTAACTCCAGTTCTGGGCGAGACTCTGGGGACCCAGACTCATTCGGGGAGAAACTGGACTGTCTGGCAGCAGGCGGAACTCCAGGACGGCTTTCTCTCAGAGGTGCTTGCAGCGATTACCATGGTACACTGAGACACAGGGGCCTATTAGGGCAGGGCTGATGGGAAACCAATGCTGTCTGCTCTGCCCTGAGACTCCACCCCATTCAAGCTGAGCTCAGAGGCTTTTGCAAGTCTTCTCACATAAGGGTGTCTCTAGCACATAAGTTCTCCCAGCGTAGACACAGCTGATCCTCACAGCCAATTGGCCTGGAGGTCAATTCCTCCCAGTGATACCAACAATCAAGGCTTAACTACATCAAGACTGTGCACACAGCCCACAAAAGGGTGCACCAAGAGTGTCCACCTCAGGTAACTGGGAAGGCCGAGCCACTGGCCCATATAGGACAACTAGCACACAAAGCTACCCTACCAACTCAAGGAAGCAGCGAAAATGGGGAGACAAAGAAACAGATCACAAACCAAAGAAATGGAGGAAAACAAATGACTGGACATAGAGTTCAAAACCACAGTTATAAGGTTTTTCAATAATTTTCTGGAAAAGGCGGATAAATTTAGCGAGACCCTCGAGGATATGAAAAAAGACCAACTAGAAATTAAGCATACACTGGCTGA
This sequence comes from Eptesicus fuscus, assembly GCF_027574615.1. Taxonomy (NCBI): domain Eukaryota; kingdom Metazoa; phylum Chordata; class Mammalia; order Chiroptera; family Vespertilionidae; genus Eptesicus; species Eptesicus fuscus. The sequence goes on from NC_072486.1 coordinate 27,907,530, forward strand.
AATAAAAAATATTATACAGAGATCTAACAGCAGACTAGAGGATCACAAGAATAAAGTTAAAGATTTGAAATAGAAAGAAGCAAAAAACACTCAACCGGAAAAGCAAAAAGAAAAAAGAATCCAAAAATATGAAGATAGTGTAAGAAGCCTCTGGGACAACTTCAAGCATACCAACATCAGAAGAAGAGAGAGAGCAAGATACTGAAAACCTATTTGAAGAAATAATGACTGAAAACTTCCCCCACCTGGTGAAAGAAATAGACTTACAAGTCCAGGAAGCACACAGAACCCCAAACAAAAGGAATCCAAAGAGGACTACACCAAGACACATCATAATTAAAATGCCAAGAGCAAAAGACAAAGAGAGAATCTTAAAAGCAGCAAGAGAAAAACAGTTAGTTACCTACAAGGGAGCACCCATACAACTGTCAGCGGATTTCTCAACAGAAACTATGCAGGCCAGACGGGAGTGGCAAGAAATAGTCAAAGTGATGAATAGCAAGAACCTACAACCAAGACTACTCTACCCAGCCAAGCTGACATTCAGAATTGAAGGGCAGATAAAGAGCTTCACAGATAAGAAAAAGCTAAAGGAGTTCATCAACACCAAACCAGTATTATATGAAATGCTGAAAGGTATTCTTTAAGAAGAGGAAGAAGAAGGTAAAGATAAAAATTATGAACAACAAATACATATCTATCAACAAGTGAATCTAAAAATCAAGTGAATAACAAATCTGATGAACAGAATAAACTGGTGAATATAATAGAATCAGGAGCATAGAAAGGGAGTGGACAGACAATTCTCAGGGGGAAAGGGGTGTGGGTGTGCGGGAAGAGACTGGACTGGACAAAAATCGTACACCTATGTATGAGGACAGTAGGGCGGGGTAGGGGCAGAGGGTGGGGGGGAAACCGGGTGGAGGGGAGCTATGGGGGGAAAAAGAGGAACAATTGTAATAATCTGAACAAAGGTATATTAAATTAAAAAAAAAAAAAAGAAGTCAGAGAAAAGGGGACCTTGGGGAGAGGCTCAGGGGGGGTTTCCCTGGTATGAACTACCACTGCCCATTGCTATCCTGTTTGCAAGCCTCATGGAGTCCCTTATGAGTTTAGGAGGTGTAAGCCTGTGGGCGGGAAAGAATAGAGGGAGGGGAGAAGTGCTGGCGTGCTCATGGGATGGGGAAGTTGAACCACTGTCTAAATGATTAATATGGCCCTTAGCATCATAATATTTTGGAGGCAATAATGAGATCATATCTTTCTTCATTAAAAATTAGAAAACTGAGTCCCAGAAAGGCAGAGTTACTCCATTGCTGAGCTGGGACCACAAATTCTGTATTCTTTTCAGTTTTAAAATTCCAGGTATTAAAAATAGAATATAATTAGGTAAAACTCTTCAGTCTGACCTGTGAATGGTTTTTATGGCTTTTCAATGAAGTGTGAAATGCTTTGATAGCTGCCGAAGTGTCAAACAGGCTCTGTGGCTGGAAATGAAGAAGTGTGACTTAGCATCTTTGGTTTTCTAGTGACCTCTATTTGATCTGACAAGCAGCTACAATTAAAGCTGTGAATAAACAAGTAGAACAGGGATGCACAAAAAATACCTAAGATAATACTCATTTTAAAAAAGTGCTTTGAAGCCCTATCAAAAACAACCACCTCTGTCATATCAACCATTTATTGAATCATTATGGCATGTGAAGCACTAATATAAATAAAATGAGGTCTACTGAGGAGGCTTCTCTAGGGAGTTTGCCAAAAGGAGAAAAGTCACTGGATTTTAATTGGGCCATGCTAATAGACCTAACCACCATTCCTCTCCAAAGTCCATCTCTATTGCAAAGTAGAAAAACAAAAACTCTCAACAACTAAGAAAAAAGTGTATTATTTATTTTATTAAAGTCTTGAAAGATGTGTTTTAAAGCAGTTCCATTTTGTATAATCTTAAAGCATACAGCACTTGTACATATTGATAATGTTATTTCATGTATTTAAAATAAGCTTCTGAATCTTTCCTTTCCCAGTTCTTTGCATAGTGCAGGGATCCACTGAAAATTAAGGCCAGTGGGCCAAACCCAGCCTGTTGCTTGTTTCTGTATAGACCAAGAACTAAAAACTGTTTTTACATTTTAAACAGTTGAAAAAAATAAAAAGACTATTTAATACTATGTAAAAAGTATAAGAAATTTATGTGGGAGTGTCCATAAACAATGTTCTATTGAACAATGCCAGGCCTATTTGTTCTATGTCTCCTTTTCGGCTGCAGAGTTGAACAATTGCCTAAAATATTTGCTATCTGGGCTTTCACAGAAAAAAAGTTTGCTGATCCTCAGAACAATTCTTTGAAATATAAAATAATTAGAATTAGAAGGGCTTTATTTATAGTTTGTCCTTAATAAATGTTTAACATATAAGCATTTCCAATTTTTAAACCAATACAGTCAACTACTATTTACATTACTTTTATCTCATAAATAATTTTGAATGATTAATATTTTTGAAACTCCAGATTTTCCTACTTAAGAAAATTGTGAAAAATACCCCAAAGCGAAGGTTCAATATAAGCACCTGGTGTTAGAAAGAGTGGACAACAGAAACAAAAGGAAGGGCTGGCCAAAAGAGACAAGGAAAAGCTCTATTCTGCAAACAAGCAGCATGAGTTCGATGAAAACCAAACCAAACCACAAAAAAACCCCTAAAATAAAAAGCAAAACAAAAAAATCAGTCCAAGGTAAATCCAGGTATCAAGAGATAATGGTAGTAGAATCATTAACAGAAACAAGGCAATCAAGAGGAAAAGCAAGTGGCTAAAGAAGACTGAGTACAGTTTTGGAAATGTTGAACTTGAGAGACCTGAAATAATCATATGGTGAAGTCAACTAGGTAGGAAGCAATATAGCATCAGAAATTTCAGGGCTGAAAATTCCATTGCAATATTCTACATATAACCACTGATAAGTTCCCCAAACTCTACTAGTATGATTGAGAGTCACTTATGGGGTGTGTGTGGGCGTGTGTGCATGCGCGTACAACTTAAGCTTACTATGAAACACAATTATCATAGGGAGAAGGAGAAGTTTTAAAGCAAATACTTCATTTCTCTGGTTCTAAATGAGCCATAGGAAACAATTTAAACTAGTGGTTCTCAACCTTTCTAATGCCATGACCCTTTAATACAGTTCCTCATGTTGTGGTGACCCCCAACCATAAAATAATTTTTGTTGCTACTTCATAACTGTAGTTTTGCTACTGTTAATGAATTGTAATGTAAATATCTGTGGTTTCCGATGGTCTTAGGCTCTACAACCTGTCGCGACCCACAAGTTGAGAACTGCTGCTGTAGAGCCTAAAACCATCGGAAAACACAGATATTTACATTTCGATTCATAACAGTAGCAAAACTATAGTTATGAAGTAGCAACGAAAAGAATTTTATGGTTGGGGGTCACCACAACATGAGGTACTGTATTAAAGGGTCCCGGCATTCGAAAGGTTGAGAACCACTGATTTAAACTATTAAATGCATATGTGAAATTGCCAACTGACAACTTTATCAAGTCTGTTCTTATGTAAATATACAGACAGCAAAATATTTAAACAACTAGAGAGATATATTTCCATAGATATAAGTCCTTTAAGAGTTAAAAAAACAAAACAAGACAAAAAACAGCTTGACCTTAGCCATGGAATAAAATAATCAATGTAGCCTTAAAGGCTTAAGATTCTGAAATGAGATATATTTTATTACAATCATAGATTAACAGAAAATTAGTGCTAAATGGGGACTTTAAAAAATATGTATTTTTATTGATTTCAGAGAGGAAGAGAGAAGGATAGAGAAATAGAAACATCAATGATGAGAGAATCATTGATCGGCTGCCTCCTGCATGCCCCTTATTGGGGATTGAACCCGCAACCTTTGACTGGAATCAAACCCGGGATGCTTCAGTCCACAGGCCAATGGTCTATCCACTGAGTCACACTGACTAGGGCTAAATGGGGACTTTTGAGGTAATTGTGAAGGTTTCTTCTTGAATGGTTGGGAATGACAATCTCAAAGAGGTTGAGTGACTCACTCAAAGTCCTACAGATAGTCACTGTGAGGACCAAGACAGTAATAAATATCTAATAATGCGGTACAATCTCACACCAGTCAGAATGGCTATCATAAACAAATCAACAAACAACAAGTGCTGGCAAGGATTCGGAGAAAAAGGAACCCTCGTGCACTGCTGGTGGGAATGCAGACTGGTGCAGCCACTGTGGAGAACAGTATGGAGTTTCCTCAAAAAACTAAAAACGGAACTCCCATTTGACCCAGTGATCCCACTTCTAGGAATATATCCCAAGAAACTAGAAACACCAATCAGAAAGGATATATTGCACCCCTATGTTCATAGCAGCACAATTCACCATCGCTAAGATTTGGAAACAGCCTAAGTGCCCATCAGCAGATGAGTGGATTAAAAAACTGTGGTACATCTACACAATGGAATACTATGCTGTGGTAAAAAAAAAAGGAATTCTTAGCATTTGCAACAGCATGGATAGAACTGGAGAGCATTATGCTAAGTGAAATAAGCCAGTCAGAGAAAGATAAATATCACACGATCTCACTCATTTATGGAATATAATGAACAACAGAAACTGATGAACAAAAACAGATCCAGAGACAGAGAAACAACAATCAGACCATCAAACCTCAGAGGGAAGGTAGGGGAGGGAGGGTGGGGGTGAGGGGGAGAGATCAACCAAAGGACTTGTATGCATGCATATAAGCCTAACCAATGGACACAGACAACAGGGGGGTGAGGGCATGAGTGGGGGGGATGGAGGGGTAATGGGGGAATAAGGACACATATGTAACACCTTAATCAATAAAGAAATTTAAGTAAGTAAGTAAATAAATAAATAAATATCTGATAATACTCTCTCACTCAAACCAAACCCTTTATATCATGCTTGGTATCAATGAACATTATGAAAATTAGAAAAACATTATATACAAATGTCATTATAATTGTTATTCTTAAGACCAAAGGGCTAAAAACAATGATGCAGACAAATAAGTAGTTGGGGGGGGGGGAGGGGAAAGAAACCATATTTAAAATTACCCATGATAGTAAACTTTATATGAGAAGTCTAAGCCTTTCCTGTTCACTAAAGGAGTAGGACAAGAAATGAAGATACTTAACCACTAATACTTTAAGAAATACACTTATATAGTAGGTTTTTAAAAATGCATACATTTTAAGCATTAGCATTAAAAAACACAGTAAGACCTCTGGGAATTAGTTAATGTATGCTTCCCCAGGAAAATCTTCTATTTTACTTCATAGTAAGCATTACCAAAGTGATTCAGGGCCCAAGGCTGGGCTAGTGTACAGTCCAGATAGTGCCATATGAGTAAAATAATATGCTGAAATTTGCTGATGAAAACTAGAATAAATGTAACCAACTAGAGAAGATATATTTCCATAGATATGAGTTCTTTAAGAGTTAAAAAAACAAAACAAAACAAAAAGCAGCTTGACCTTAGCTATGAAATAAAATAATCAATTTAGCCTTAGAGGCTTAAGATTCATAATCTTTAATAAATGGTTGATATGACAGAGGTTGTCATTTCACTTTTATAAATTTCTAGGAATATTCCTCGAAATAAGCGATAAAGGCTTCTGGTCAAGATGTCAGCATAGGTGAATGTGGTACACATGTCCTTTCACACCACATCAAAATTACAACTAAACAATTATCATTGAGAACAGCCTGAATGTGGTTGTTTATAGGGCTTTATAGGACTTTATTTGGGATGATTTACATTAAGTCTAAGAGCTCCTCTGAATAAATAGAAAAATAAAAAGTCATCAAATGGTGTGGTTTATGTAATGTGATATGCTGATAAATCAAACAGTTAAAACATATACATGAAGCAAATCATCAGGCCTGTCAGATAGTTTAGAATAAAACCTGGCACCAATTTCATTCACTGAGCAAAAAATAATGCTGGTAAAAACACTATTTTTTTGAACAATTTGATAAGAACGTCATTGCAAACATACTTTAAAATCAACGATTACTAAAGCAATGTTTATAGAATTTTTGGCAGTAAGATATTAAGGCAGCAATTTAAGAGTATTATTACTACTATCAAGAATGAGCTATTAAAAAAAAAAAAAGAATGAGCGATTGTCTACTCTCGCTTGAGAAATATGACGCAGTCCCATCAGTAATGATGAGTCATTACAGCACGGATTCTTTCATGGGAGGTGGGCATAGAACAATATACAAAAAGGTTTGTGTAAAAGCCTCAGGAATTCTGCCAATAGCCTCCTTTCCCCCCCAAACCCATGAACATCCTTCTACCATGCTGTGAATCAACATTAGAAAACATTGCCTGAAAAAAAAAGTTTCAAGTTAATAACTGTCACTGACTAACTAGTGGGCAAAGGTGACACAAACCCAAGAAATAAAACACTCTAAAAGATTAATTAATATCACAAATAATAATAGTAAAAAAAAAGGGTTTTAGAAGTGAAAAGAATTGACATTTAAGATACAGTAAATAACTGTGAATAACAACAAAAAAAGATATACTAAAGAAATCATTTAAATAACTGTAATCTTTTAAACTGAGTAAGAAAATGAAGGGTATCCATATTTTTGGTATCAATTCAGAAGTAAAGTATATATACATGAATAACATTAAGGAAATAGTAAATTTTCAGATATATCATTTAACCTGATTAGGATCATTGTTGTTTTTTCCAATAAAGGTCTACCTTTTTGGAAAGGTAGATACTCTGTGATCTTATGGAGAGTGCTCCCCATCATAAATATATCTATACGAAAGAACTCTTATGAGTTATGTATAAATTGACATGAATGTAACTGAGAAAAACCTGTTATAAGTAGTGATGATACTATAGAGTAATGATTTCTTATCTTAAGATCCTACATTATATGGCTGACCTTATCTAAGCCTGTTGTTAGATATTTTATATATATATATATATATATATATACACACACATATACACACATATACACACACACACACACACATATATGTACATATATATATGAAATATATAGAAGAAGAAGCTCAAATACAATATTCAGGAATACTTTAATACCCATTAAACAGAAAAAGAAGCACATTTTAAAATTATCAATGATTTTTAAAAGACCCCAATAAATGTATTCATTAATATTCATTCCTTGTTTAGGGAACTGATCAATTCTAGATCTACTACAACTATAGTTCCCATTGCCAAGAGTTGCCATATCCAATATGCATAAATTTTATTATATAAAGTCTACTAAAAATCAGCAAAAAAGCAGAAAAGCTATTTTCTACTAAAGCTATTACTCTCAATATGATAGTGTTTAATGGATTACTATTACCTTCAGGGATGTTAGCAAATTTTCAATTGCTCTTAATACCATTTTATTCCCAAGGTTTGCTGTGTAACTGTGGGTTTGTTTTTAATATTTCCCCTAAAACTGGGGAATGACTTTATGTAAAAGAAATCCTGCTTTTTTTAGAACCACAAAAGGAATAAAAACAACTAGGTAAATTAACTGTTAAGCAAAACATGCTCGGGTTGGTTGCTCAGTGGTTAGAGCGTCAGACTTTGAACCTAAGGGTTGTGGTCAAGGGTGCGTACCTGGGTTACAGGTCTGATTCCAGCCCTCTGCCCAGCCCTGTGTCTCCCTCCCTCCCTTCTAGTCTCTCTAAAAAAATCAAAGGAAAAAATATCCTTGGGTGAAGATCAAAATAAATTAATTTTTAAAAAGCAAAAGAAACACTGATTATTACATATTTTCAAGACAAAAATTTTACCATGCAGAATATTTAAAACAACAAAGTTTTACCTCTACACAGGTTTTCATCCCTGAGGCAGCAGCATAGTGCAGGGGTGTGTTTTTTTTGTTATCTACAGCATCAATAGCTGCTCTCTCATATTCGCCTTGGTCAAGTTTTGCTCCTTTCCATCTTAAGATCATCTGCAGACAATCTGCTCTTCTGAAATCATCTTCCACGGGGCGTGCTAAACGAGGATGAAGGGCTCCTTCAGATATCATAATTTGAGGTCCCATACACAACAAATGCATAGATGTTTCATTGTGCACATTCCGTTTATTTGGATTTCCATCTCTACCAAAAAGAAAAGTCCTAAAGTAGTAAAGAAAAAAAGGACAAAATCCAGTTATTTCCTACTTTGAAATAAGAATACATAGAAGATAAAAAATTTAAAAGGTAATTATGAATATGCACATTTGATACTATACCAAAAGTTTAACAAGTTGTCATTTATTGCTAATCAAACTTAAAGATTACTGTTCAGACTCTGAAATTAATATCAATGAACCTTCTATACTGCTACATTAAAATTCATTGATCTACCTTGCATTATGAATAATCTTTTACCCATGCATAATTTTTAAAAATCATATACAGTGTGATCCTCTGAAAAATACTGATTCACTGAGTTATGTAGATTTTCTAGATGTCACATTTCATTTCAAATATTTCCTTAAAATCATATTAGTTTACAGCACCATAAACCTTACTATAAATCCTGGTCATAAGAGTATTTCCTTGTGCAATAATTTAAAAAATATATTTTTTATTGATTTCAGAGAGAAAGAAAGTGGGAAAGAGATAGAAACAACAATGATAAGAGAGAATCATTGATCTGCTGCCTCCTGCATGCCCCACACTGGGGATTGGCCCCTAACCTGGGCATGTGCCCTGAATTGAACTGTGACCTCCTGGTTCATAGGTTGACGCTCAACCACTAAGCTATGCAGGCAGGGCCCTTGTGCAATGATTTTATAAAATTTCTTTTTACTTTGTGTAAGATACCATGCTAGATGTTAGAAGTACAAAAAAGACACTTTTATTACAAAGTTGCAATTTAGGTAGGCAGAGAGAAGATATACAAAATTATAAAATACAATGAAATAGTGTATGCCAAACAAGTAATACAAACAAAAAAGAGCCATATAAGTTAAAGAAAAAGAAAGAAAGACTAAGGTTCCTGTGGGTTGTGACAAGCTAAGAAGATAGATAAAGCCTGCCTAGGACCTTGAAGGAAGGGTAAAGAAAGAAAGCTGAGTGGAGTGGGGAAGGGGATACTGGGGCACAGAGAGCAGCATGGACATGGTAGAAAGAACATACATGGCATGTTTCAGGTATATAAAAAGAGCAGCTTAATTTGAACAACAATTTGTATAAAATGAAATTTAAAAAGCTTGAAAGTTTTTTGTTAAGTTCTAAAAAACTTTGAATACATGTTTAAGAATTATATTTCACTGTGTAAGCAAAGAAGTGTTTCTTTCTGTTCTAGCATCAGACTACCAAAGCTGCATAATGTACCTCTAAGAAAAATAAATTTGTTTTGGAGCTACTTTTCTATCCTTTGCTTCTTTCATGTTATAAGCTAGCAAATACAAAATTTAATTCCTTTGTAATTAGGTAAGAATCTTTGAATAAATATACTCCGTTACTAATGCTTGAAAAGCGTTAAGTTTGTTAGTATTTTAAGGAAATGTTTCACTTTTAGAAAAGTCTTTTCAAGTAACTAAACCCCATTAAAAGAAACTCAAATCTGATCATAATTAGATAAGGCAAAGGTATCTGTTTTTTAACTTCAACTAGTGAATCAGAGCTTAAGAACTTTGCTGTAAGCTCTAGTCTCTGCAATTTGTTGATAGCTGACAAGTACTTTTCTAGAATCAAAATCATTGTAGCAACAAGCATATGTGAACCAAGCTCACTATTAAAAACTTTTGGTCTAATTTAGACTTAATTTTTAAAAGTCATACCTAATAATTTAAGCATATTCAGTTTTAGAAATTTCAATTCACTACAATACCATATAACACCCACATCTGTATGTATATATTTTCAAAGATCAGGGTTTTTTCCCCCCTTTCACTAATATGGTTTTCCCCTTTGACTAATTTATTATCAACTGTTTTACAGTGATACTTACCCTAATATTCTATTCATTCCATGTCTAGCAGCATAGTGTAATGGAGTATTGTGCTGATAGGGTTCCCCATAAGATGTATTAGGATCAAGGGATTCTTTTAGCTGAGGGTTGTTTTCGTATATTTGGCAGGCCAGGTTTTCATCACCATTGATGAGTGCTTTACGGAATTTGGTGGTTGTATTTCCCATGTTTTGTTTTGTTGTTTTTTTCCAACAGGCAGTGGCACTTTTTTCCTCACCCTTCAGCCACTTCTTGAATGCTTCTGCAACATGTTTCACATTCTAATAGAGGAAAAAATGATCACATGAGATTGGGAAAAAATGATCACATAAGATAATTATGAAGCAGTATCCTAAAGAAACCATCACAATTAGGAACACTAATAAAACCCAGGAAGAGGATATAAAGTGACAACTTATATTACATTTACTAAATTTCTCTTACTAGCCAAAAAAGTCTCAAATTTTTAACACTGTCCAAATTAACTTCTTGTTAAACTGTAACATTTTCCTGTAGAGACACTGTTAAGGGTTCAGAGGCTGTACTTTGTACTATTAAAGTTATCTGCATGCAGTAGCTTTTCAATGTTCCTCTTTACCTGGGCAGGAAATGTGTTTAATTGAATTTTATGGGTGAATGTATTTAAATCTCTATATAAACTATGTATAAATCTGACTCAACCAATTTGTGGGATAGTGAAAAATGTAGATTTTTATTTTTGCTCATATAAGAACTCCAGAATAGATGTTAAACTGAAACTGCTCCGTACTTGTAAGGACATCAGATAAAAGGCTACAAATGAAAACATATAGGACTATACAACTCAAGTGATTAAAGAGATAGTCACAGTAAACTATTAAACTGATTACTACACAGAATGGAAACTGTTTATTCTATCTTAAGACCATTACATTTCTTTCTACTATAAAGAATTTAAAACAAAACTGAAAACATTAAATACTTGCACATACTATGTTTAGAAACAGGCTATGGTAATGGTCATATGGGCATTAACTACTGAAGCAATGTGAGGTGGGTGGAGGAAGAAGGACATGGAAACAATCACTGGATTTGGAGCTCAAAATCTCTTATCTACCTATACTAGTTGTGCAATTTTGAGTTATTCACCCTCTAAAAGCCTTGGGTTTCTAACTGTACAGTAAAAAGAAAATGACTATTTCTTTTAAAAAATATATTTTTATTGATTTCAGAGAGGAAGGGAGAGGGAAAGTGAGATAGAAACACCAATGATGAGAGAGAATCATTGGTCGCTGCCTCCTACACACCCCACACTGGGGATCGAGCTTACAACCTGGGCATGTGCCCTGACTGGAAATCAAACCAGGACATCCTGGTTCATAGGTCGACACTAAACCACTAAGCCACACTGGCAGGGCAGAAAATGACTATTTCTTAAGGATGGCTGTGAGGATTATAAGTACTTTATTTAAAGTACCTACCACAGTCCTTGACTAGTGTACTCAATAAATGCTAGCTTCCTTCAATTCCAATAAATGATTCTAAATCTACTCTTGAACTATGATCAAAAAAGTGATAAACAGCATATGCAAAGGCAGGTATAAAACAAAAGGCTTATTCAAGTACGGATGAAGTTCAGGATCTCTAGTGTTGAACTACCAGGAAATAAAACTGAAAATAGGTTGGGTCCAGACTAAGAAACTTTTACTTTAACCTGTAAAGAACAGATAATTAAAGGCTTTATGAAGGGCAGTGATATAATTATTTTATGCTTTGGAAAATTAGTTATTGTGACATTGTAGAAGATAGACTAGAGGGAGGAAAACTTAGAAGGAGAATACAAGAATCTATCATGTTACCCAGTTAACTCAGTGGCAGGCTGGACATTAAAACATAGCATTAAGAAAAGTTGAAAATAATATGTACTTTTTCAACACAAGCTTTGTAAAGGCAGTAACAGTTTCAACAGAATACAAATTAAAGGAGTGAAAAACAAATTAGTAGGTTCATTTCTTAGAATACGTTTTTACTGATTTTTAGAGAGGAGAAGGGAGAGGGATAGAGATAGAAACATGGATGAGAGAGGAACATCACCTATCGGCTGCCTCCTGCACGCCCTTTACTGGGGACTGAGCCTGCAACCCATGCGTGTGCCCTGACTGGGAATTGAACCAGCGACCTCTTGGTTCCTGGGTCGATGCTGAGCCTCACTGGCTGGGGTGGTTCTCTCTCTCTCTCTTTTTTTTTAGTTTTCTGTATAACAGATGCTCTCAACTTTGGCTTATATGTTTAATAACATGGGGAACTTCAGAGTCCCAATGGCCAAACGACATCCCAGTTAAATCAAATCAGTCTCTAGTGGGTGGCACCCAGGCCTTGGAATTTAAGCTCCTTAGGTGAGTTCAATGTACACACACCACTGTATAAAAAGCTCCTGAATACCTCTAGCTAAATGTTATATCTGAGTATGGAGATTAAGGTGAGCAGGCAGGGCAAGACATCTGTTCAACTTATTTTAGAGATAGGTATTAACTACCTACTTATAATAGCAGCACACTTTCTGGCACACAACTATACTTAACGAGGTCATCATTTGGCTCTTTTAAAGGTTGTTACTGACTTTTTACTCTAAATATGCAAATATATATACACAGAATGTTTTGAAAATATGAAAAAAGAAAAAGGACAAAAACCTCATAGTCTTGTTACTAGAAGATAACCATTGTTAGCATTTTGATAAATAACCGTCTTATTTATAATGTATGTAAATTGTGTTTGTATGCATATATATATATATATACTATAAATATTTATATATATATACACTATAAATATTTATATACATATTGGATCATGTTACATAATTTTTAAAAATTTATTTAACTTTTTAGAGAGTTGTTAAATCTTTAGTGTAAAGTCCTTTATCATCTCATCTTGAATGAGGAGCAAATTCCCCCTCCCACAATCTATGTTTTGATATCACAATATACTATAGCCACTTTTGGGATTTTTTAGCAATAGCCTGGATTTTATTTTTCTTTGTTTATCATAGAATCTAGGAGCCATATGTTTATCCTTAGTGAACTAATTTGTTTTGTTGTACTGTTTTAAGCACTTTAAGAGTTTATTATTCTTAATGAAAACTCCATTCAGTTTATTGTATATTTTTATTTATAAAAAATATAAAGAATATCACATGGGTTCTAAAAGGTCTTTCCTAAGGATTTGGAAACTTTCAGTTGTTTGGCCTTATCTTTCTTCCCTGATAGACTATCGCTCAAATTATGGACATTTTCAGAGTTTTGGATTAGACTAATAACACATTTTCGTTGAATTACATTATTACTTTAGAGAAATGTCCTATAAGAAAATAATTTCTATCCAACATGTGAAAAAAGTATCTAAGAAAGCAATGATATCATCATGGGAGTACTTAGTTAAAAAAACCAAGATACTTTAAAAAAATCAATAATACTCTAAATGTGCATTTAAATATTACTGTTACTCATGCTGAAAGCATAATGGCATCTGGAAATCTTTTTGTGGTTCTAAGTTATTTTCAAGTATGTTTCATTTTTAAAATATGAGTTCAATAAGCCTGAAAGTTGCCAGGAAATGCATCATTTAAAGCAGCCATAGTTCCATTCCCTCTCAGATTTATTTTCACAAGTCTTGCCTAGAAATTTGCCAGATGTGTCCTTTCGCTTTTTTATAGCTATAGCAGTATAACCTGAGGTGACTGTTCCCTCTTTATTTTTGAAATCAAACACTTAAGTACTATTTCTCCAATTCTAAGATAAATCTATATAGAGAGCTTCAAGATACAAGTGATGGATTATCAAAGAGGCAAAATAATTTCTTATTTGGGCTTTTAAGTTATACAGAAAAATCCAGGTGAAGTTTCATCACTGACTAGTAAAGCACAGCACTTAATAAGTATTTAATGAAAAAAAATAAGAAAAATATACCACCAATGAACACCAGAGAGCTTTCCCTAATTTTTCATTAACTTTTAAATGTGAAGGGCTCTATAACTCTTGCTTTAAACCTTTGTCTCTCAACTTCTCCATTCATATGTGCAACAACTCAAGTGCACTTAAACTAATAAACTACCGCCAGAAACCTTTTACAGAAGATGAAATACTTCAGATATAAATAACACTTAATTTATCTGTTTCCACAAAAGTAAATTATTTTAAAGTCATAATTATGGATTGAAATTGCTGACCTAAACAAAATAAGTGACTGCTATTTTTCTCTTAACTGGAAGAAGACCCATTATTGCATGCTGCGCGCGCACGCGCGCACACACACACACACACACACACACACACACATCATCCTGCAACTTTCTGCAAGTAAGAACAACTCAACAACTGATAACAGCAATCTCAATCTAAAACTAAACATTCCTTTAGCCAGAACAGAAACAAGTAGAAAGTTTATTCAAACAGTATGTCCAATCGCACCCCTCTCTTGAAATCAGAAAGATGTGTCTCAAGGAAGAAAATTCCAGAAAGCTCTACTTCCAAAGAAATGCTCTAATTGTTATTTAGAGGATGATTTAAAAAAAGGAGAGGATGGTTTAAAAAAGGACTCTAAGAGAATTATCAAGGTGTAAGGTAAAAAATAAATAAGGAAAAAAGTCATGAAAAGTCAATACACTACCGCAGACAGAAACCATATGGGCAAATAATATATTAAGCTATCAACTCTGTTCATTCACTCATTCAATAACTGTAGTAATGTTTATTGATCACCATGCACTAGAATCATGGGGCGGGGGTGATTTCAACTGGTCTAGGGAGGACGAGGCCAGAGTGAAAAATTTAAAAACTATCCAGTTTACTACACACACAAGTCAGATTTAGGAGGCCAATGCCTTATCCATTAGGCTACAAGTCAGATTTAAATTAAGGACCATGGATTGGTTTCGAAACTGCTAAGCCTAATGTATTAGCAAGAACTGTGATGGCAAGGGAAAGGGAGGTAATAGTCAGAAAAATCTGTTTCTATTTTACCAAGTAACTTAACCTCTTTGAGTTGTCACCTATACCCCAGAAGTATTAATATTTATTTTCTTAAGTTAACAAATATAAGTGAACAAATAGAAACCAATGCATCCATAGTGTTTATATTGTGGTAGGATTATAAAGATAAACACTGTAAGGTTTTTATTTTATTCTGTTTGTGATAGGGAGCCATTACAGGTTTTTGAGCTAGATCTTTTTCAGGCTTTAGCATTTTTAGAAAAATACATTTAAGATTTATCCATGTTGATGTATAAATCAATAGTTCAATCCTTTTTGTTGCTGAGTAGTAGTACATTTAGTGGATGTACCACTGTTCATTCAACTATTCACATATTACAGGACATGATGGTTGTTTTCAGTTTGGGGCAACTGTTAAATAAAGCTACAATGACATTGACATATAAGTTTTGTGTGAATATGTGTTTTAATTTTCCTTGGGCAAATATCCAAGAGTGGAATTACTGTGACATGTGGTAAGTTATTTCACTTCATTAAAAAAATACATTATCTTGGTTAGCATTTTGAATCACCAGGTTTCTTTTTTTTTAACCCTTTCAGTAGCCGTTCTAATGGATGTAGTGATACACAATGATACTAAGTTGCAGGATACAAGATCAATATGCAGAAATCTGTTGCATTTCTACACACTAATAAAATATCAGAGAAATTAAGAAAACAATCTCATTTACAACTGCATCAAAAAGAATAAAATAGTCATGCACTACATAATATTTTGGTCAATGATGGATTGCATATATAACAGTGATCCTATCTGTCTGTCTGTCTATCTATCTATCTATCTATCTATCTATCTATCTATCTATCTATAAAAGCCTAAGTGACCCTTTGACCGGTAGCTATGATGTGCACTGACCACTAGAGGGCAGGCATGGAAACATGGAACAGACTGGTGAGTCTCAGAGGGAAGGGGAGAGGGGGGAAGGCAGGAAGAGATTAACCAAAGATCTTATATGCATACCAGAGGCCTGGTGCACGAATTCTTGCACCGGGCTGGTTTCGGCCTGATCCCCGCAGGCCAGGCTGAGGGACCCCACCTGTGCACAAATCCATGCACTGAGCCTCTAGTAAGATTATAATGCAGTTGAAAAGTTCCTATCACCTACTGATGTCATAGCCATCAAAATGTCATAGCGCAAAGGGTGTAAAAAGCAACAAGGCTATGGATGAGATGGCAAACAACTTTAATGTGACTATGGATGAGGATGACATTGAGGAGTTCCTAGAGGTGGTCCCTAAGAAATTGACTAATAAGGAGTTGTTGGACCTGGAACAACAACAACAACAAAAACATAGCTGAAGAAAAGGCAAGAGAAAAGGAAACTGCAGAGAACAGAAGAACCCCAAGAGAAATCAGTGAAGGGTTTAACAGGAGCTTTTGCAGACCTCAACAAGCTCCTTAAAGTTTGAAAACATAGACAACACTGAAAGGTTTTCTTTAAATATTCATGGTGCACTATCTGCTTACAAGTAAATCTATGATTTAAAAGAAGAAGAAACAAACCAAGTAAACCACAGGAAACACATCTCTGAAAAGAATGACACCTCCTTGAGGAAGCCCTTAGGCAAGTCCTTCAAGAGGTACTCCAGAAGAAGGCATTGTTATCTTAGGATAAAACAGCTCAATGCATGTTACTGCCCCTGAAGTCCTTCCAATGAAACAAGATGTGGAGATGGAAGACAGTGATACTGATGATCCTGACCCTGTGTAGGCCTAATCTAATGTGTGTTTGTGTCTATGTTTTTAACAAAAAAGTTTATAAAGTACAAAAAAATTAAACTTAAAATTAGAAGAAGCTTATAGAATAAGGATACAAATAAAAATATATTTTTGTATTGCTGTACAATGTGTTTGTGTTATTACAAGAGTAGAAAAGCTTAAAAATTTTTTTTACGTTTATAAAGTAAAAAAGTTACAGTAAATTGAGGTTAATTTATTAAAGAAAATTCTTTTTTATAAATTTAGTATAGCCTAAGTATATACTGTTTATAGAGTCTACAGTAGTGTTCAGTAATGTCTTAGGTCTTCACATTCTCTCACCGTTAACTTACTGACTCATCCTGAGCAACTTCCATACCTGCAAGCTCCCATTTATGGTAATACCCTATAGAGGTGTACCATTTTTTACTTTTTATACTTTATTTTTACTGTACCTTTTCTGTTTAGATATACAAATACACTGTGTTACAATTGCCTTCAATATTCACTACAAGATGCTGTACAGTTTTGTAGTCTAGAAGCAATAGACTATACCATATAGCCTAGATGTGTAGTAGGTTATAACATCCAGTGCACTACCATGTTTGCATGATGACTAATGAGGCATTTCTCAGAATGTATCCCTGTTGTTAAGCAACACATGACTGTACTCTATTCTGCTATTGCAGCTTGAAAGCCATAGGCAATATGTAATAGAATGGGTGTGGTAGTGTTTGTACTTGATTTACAAAAATAGACATGGGTATTTGGCCAACGGGCTACAGTTTGCCAACCCCTGATTTGATGGAAGGAGCATATCAGAGAACAATTTGGGTTGAAATTCCACATTTACTACTTCCTAGTTCTAGTACAAATCAGTTAACCTCTCTGAATCTCAATTTCCTCATCTGTAACATGGGGGTAAAGCCACCTGTCTTGAAGAATTGTCAAGATTACCTAGATAAAGTAGGTTAATACAGTGCCTAGCACATAGCAGGTACACAACACATTTTATCTTCCTTCCCCTATCAGGATCTGCAAGCCATACTCATTCTTTTTTTTTTTAATTTAATAAATCTTTATTGTTCAGATTACAATTGTTTCTCCTTTTTTCCCACCATATCTCCCCACCACCCAGTTCCCTCCCCCCCCCCGCCCTTACCTCCCCACCACTGTCCTTATCCATAGGTGTATGATTTTTGTCCAGTCTCTTCCCATACCCCACACACAGACACCTTTCCCCCTGAGAATTATCAATCCACTCCCATTCTATGCCTCTGATTCTATTATATTCACCAGTTTATTCTGTTCCTCAGATTTTTAATTCACTTGACTTTTAGATTCACTTGACTTTCAGAAAACCTTAAGAAAATTGTTGTTCATAATTTCTTGATAGATATGTATTTGTTGTTCATAATTTTTATCTTTACTTTTTTCTTCTTTTTCCTCTTTTTAAAGAATACCTTTCAGCATTTCATATAATACTGGTTTGGTGGTGATGAACTCCTTTAGCTTTTTCTTATCTGTGAAGCTCTTTATCTGCCCTTCAATTCTAAATGTCAGCTTGGCTGGGTAGAGTACTCTTGGTTGTAGGTTCTTGCTATTCATCACTTTGACTATTTCTTGCCACTCCCGTCTGGCCTGCATAGTTTCTGTTGAGAAATCCGCTGACAGTCGTATGGGTGCTCCCTTGTAGGTAACTAACTGTTTTTCTCTTGCTGCTTTTAAGATTCTCTCTTTGTCTTTTGCCCTTGGCATTTTAATTATGATGTGTCTTGGTGTGGTCCTCTTTGGATTCCTTTTGTTTGGGGTTCTGTGTGCTTCCTGGACTTGTAAGTCTATTTCTTTCACCAGGTGGGGGAAGTTTTCAGTCATTATTTCTTCAAATAGGTTTTCAGTATCTTGCTCTCTCTCTTCTTCTGATATCCCCATAATTCTGATGTTGGTACACTTGAAGCTGTCCCAGAGGCTTCTTACACTATCTTCAACTTTCTGAATTCTCCTCTCTTCTTGCTTCTCTGGAGGAGTGTCCTTTGCCTCTTTGTATTCCAAATCTTTGAGTTGATTCTTGCGTTCCTCTAGTCTGCTGTTGGGTCTCTGTATAATATTTTTTATTTCAGTCAGTGTATGTTTCATTTCTAGTTGGTCCTATTTCATATCCTCGAGGGTTTCATTAAATTTATCGGCCTTTTCCATGAAATTCTTGAAAAACCTTATAACCATGGTTTTGAACGCTATATCCATTAGTTTGTTCTCCTCCATTTCTTTCATTTGGGATCTGTTTCCTTGCCTCCTCATTTTCGCTGCTTCCCTGAGTTGGTTGGGTAGCTTTGTGTACTAGGTGTCTTATTGGTTCAATGGGTCAGCCTCCCAGTTACCTGAGGTGGACACTCTTGGTGTACCCCTTTGTGTACTGTGTGTATAGCCTTGTTGTAGTTAAGTCTTGATTGTTGTTGGTGTCACTGGGAGGAATTGACCTCCAGGCCAATTGGCTGTGAGGACCTGCTGTGTCTATAAAGGAAGAATTGCTGTGCAGGAGACACGTTTATGGGGCAGGACTTGTTCCAGTAGGGCTTTGGTGCTCACTGAGTCTGCCTCTTGAATGTGTCCCTTATGAGAGTTGTTGAAATCTGGTGTCGTCTCACACCGACCACTAGATACCCTAGTTTCTGAATCTCCAATGGGGTGCAGGTCAGCTACTGTCTGAGGCCCCCCAGCAGGAGCTACAGCAAGAACTAGTTTTTTTTCTCTTTGCTTGGGCAGTTTTGGAGCCATCTGACTGGAGCTGCAGTTAATTTGGTTAAGCTGCCACAGAACAGGCCATTTATATGCAAAAGCTGCTGTGTGGAGCCCCGGGTTTGTAGAAGTGCAGGGCGGGGTCTCAGGGCAGGGCGGGGGTCTCAGGGCGGGGCGAGGTCTCTGGGCGTCACTAAGCTAGGGCGTGGCAAACGGCGATGGCTGCCATCAGCCGTCTCTGCCTTTCCGCGTTTCCAAGTCCCTGCGTCCTGCGCTCCAGCGCAGTAAACACTGATTGCTGGGCGCACCTCTGCAAAAAGTCACTCTCACTTTCTGCCCAATGGCAGAGAGTCCAGCTTCTCCCCGTAGGCGTCTGGGTCCCCTGCGTGTCCCCAGAAACTGGATTTCAGAGTGATCGGGAGCTTGTCTCCCTTCGGGTTGAAGAAAAGCCGCGCGTCCAGTCGCCCGCCACCAGCCCGATTTGCGCGCCTCCGTACTTCAGCTTTTCAGCGTTTGTGCTCCTTTCTCTCCTTAGTTGTAAATCTACCACTCAGCCAGCTTTCCCGTTGTTCTGGGTGGTAGACGTTTTGTCTTTTAGTTGTATTTTTGAAATTGTTGTGCGAGGCGGCAGTTTAGTTGTTTAACTTTGCCGCCATCTTGGTTCCTCCCATACTCATTCTTTTTAAAAGACAGTAAAACCTTAAGAAAATTGTCACCAACTCTATATTTCAGATCAGGAATAATACATAACTGGTAGTTTAGACTTTATGATTTAATAGATGTCTGACCTTTGGGAACTATGTTCAACTATCTTCTGAACCAAGATAACTGCATTTTCACTAGTTTTCTAGGTCTCTGTCAACATTAACAAGTCTCTCCTATGTAATTACACTTAAAAATACTAAGTGAAGGGATATAGAATTTAGTATAAAACCAGGAACTGTAGATAGAATCTCACATTGTGAGTATATGGAACGAACACACACACACACACACACACACACACACACACACACACACACCATTAGCAGGAAGCAAGAGATCTTAGTCTAAAATGTTACTAAAAATGAAGTATGGTTTAAGAGATTTGGGATTTAGCTTGCCTAACTGCATATTAAGTTGAAGTCAAATATGGCTTTACTCTTGGTGGCTTCCTGGAAAAAGTTCATGAAAACTCACAGTCTATAGGAAAACTTATGAGTATTAGCGAATACTATGACAATGATCTAAGCTCAGAAAAATCTTTTAACAAAGAAAGCAACTTCCCTGTAATATGCACTCCAAAATGAGAATTAACTGTTGTTATTATGATATCTTAAAATATGGCAGGATTCAAAACAAAATGACTACATAAACACAAAAGGTATTATGATAGCACTAAAAAAATTATATGAGGTAGTCTGGCTGCCTGAGGTTTCTCAGCAACTAAGAAAAAGGAGATTAACCCAACATATACAGTATATGTTCTATATATATATTCTGATGCTCTTGTTACCTTTTATATCTATATGAGTTTCACAGTGTGGAAAAGGATGCAAGTTAGAAAAGGAAAAAATGAAAATAGCTGCAAAGGGCAGCAGCTGACTGCCCTTTTTGCCAAGCTGGCAAGTGAACACTGAAAATAGCTAGCATGAGGGCCACAAGTGGAAGAGTTCAAACTTGGGGTACAACTATGTGAAGCATCACTCTCACTTTTCTATTTCCTATCAAAACATAATTATCTGCAATTATCACAAAATATAGAACTCTCCACACAATTATATTTTTCAGTTAGCTAAAATTTTTCTTAGGTAATATTCAGCTTTCATACATTTGACTTTTTGACTACTCAAAATATTATGTTATACTTTAACTTTCCCTTCACAACAATTTCTCATACTTTGAATTCAGAATTTCATAGTGCTGAAAAATTAACATTTAAGGCTGTAATGCTATGGTTGCTTAATTTCAGCAACTTTGGCATCTCTGATTAAGCAGCAATGTTTGTGTTCACAATTTTTGAATAATGTATCATCCTTACTTCATAAACATAAGTAAAAATGCTAAATTGGTAGTCTTTTATCTTGGTATTAGGAAGCCAAGGTCTTGAAGTTGATGCAATTGAAAAAAAAGTCAAAATTATTTACGTTTCAAAAGGCAAACCTTTAGCCTCAAACTTGAGGCTCCCTAAACTTAAATCAACTGTCTATCCAATTGAAAAAAAACCACACTATTTATGGAAGTTTAGAAATTTATAATCAAATATTATTTATAAAGGTAATAACTTTTACTGGAAATTAGATGTCTAAATGTCAGGGAACAGAACTGCTCCCTAACATATCTCTAATAATTACAAATATTCAAATTTAGTACAAGTTTACAAAATAGTATTAAGAGAGAAAAAAATCCCTTTCTCACGCTAACAACAAAGAATAAATAAAATGTATTAAAGTCACTGAGACTACATGGCTTTGCTATATCTTCCATTTGGAGGACTCATTTTAAATTATTGTTCTAGGTAGAAATCTAGAAGTATTATATTGAGTCAAGGTATAACACTACTTAGCTTCTAGGAGCTCATACTATTTCTTATCCATTGTCTTGCTAAACCTAAAATAATTTATCAAGTTAAACTAAGTTTATTCAATAAACTTATCCATTTCTCTGAGGATGTGCTACCCTATTCTACAGAAAAGAGTTATTAACATTGCAGGTCTAAGATGGCTATCCTTAAAAAGATCTGCTTACAAGATTGGCCCTTGACTGGTGTGTGGAAACGTGGATTAAGGAGGGTGTACACCATTCCACAACTGATTGGTGTTGGCTCACTGTACCTAAGTTGTTTGTATAAACAATGTGGTATATGCTAAACATTTGCTTTTCCTCTGGGAGCCTGGAATTTTGGTACATTCTAGGCAAAATTTGCCTACGTAACCAGCCTTCAATAAAAGCCTTGGGTACTGAATCTCTAGTGAGCTTCCTTTGTAGAAACATTTCACATGTGTTGTCATAATTTGATGCTGGAGAAATCAGACACATCCTGTTTGATTCTGTGGGGAGAGGACTCTCAGAAACTTGTGTCCAGCTTCCTCTGGACTTTGCCCTAAATGCATTTCAACTTGCTGGTTTAGTTGTAATGAATTTGGGTTGTGAGTGCAACTACATGCTGCATCTTGTGAGTCCTTCAAAAGAATCACTGAGCATGGAGGTGAAGTCAGAAGTGGTGTCACAGTGTTGTCAAAAGTGGGATTTGCTAGACTACCCTGGACTCATTAAATAATGGTGAAACATTGTTTGAGAAATGTAAGACTGAAAGAGTGGGGAATAATGAGCCTTTGGTCCCTGGATAGCTATGAAGTTATCCATATGAAATAGCAGGTGAGCTAATTTTTGTTATGAGAGATAAGGTTGCCTATGAAATTTGAAATGGTTGGTTTGCTAAACCTCCGGCTGCTTTGCCTGTACTGGCCAAAATGTGGGGATGGGGGGAATTACATCCCAGGTGATATCTTTGGTTTTTGTTCTTTTCTGAAGGCTGGAGAATAAAGGGCCTAAACATTCCCAAAGGTGAGCTTTGGGTAGGCCAAAAATGTTGAAAGTTTGCATTGTTCTCTCCTACAAGTGAGAGGAAGAAAGGGTTATATCAGTTGCCACGGCTGGAGCAAAGTTTTAGATAAACCTAGAGGGGGGGTTGGGGGGAAGTGGAGGGAGCTATACTTCAACAGTTCCTTTAACCTAGCTGCTGCTGCAGTAAACACAATCCTCTAGCATTATGCCAGGATATACTCCCAATCCAAAACACACACACGAAATGGTAATCATGTAAATGCTAAATTTACTTCTAGGTATATTTATTACACACACACACACACACACACACACATACATATATATGTATATTATACACACACACACACACACACACACACACACACACACTAGAGGCCCAGTGTATGAATTTGTGCATGGGTGGGGTCTGGCCGGCCTGGCTCCAATCCAGCTGGATTGGGGCTGGGCCTGTCGGGAGGAGGAGATGGCAGGAGGTTAGCTGGCTGGCCTGCCCCAATCAGGGCTTGATCAGGGCCGGGCCAGCTGGGGGGAGGGACCGAGGGTGATTGGCTGCCAGGCCCCGCCCCCGATTGGGGTTGGGGGGCCGATGGGGGCGGGGCCGGGTGGGGGAGGGGCTGCAGGTTGGCCGGCCCTGCCCCCTATTAGGGTGGGGGAATGATGAGGGGTGGGGCCAGCTGGGGGGAGGGGTTGTGGTCTGATCAGGGTGGTGGGGGCCCATAAGGGGAGGGGCTGGCTGGAGGGAGGGGCTGCGGGAGGTTGGGTGGCCAGCCCTGCCCCCTATTGGGGTGGGGGGTGTGATCGGGGGGGAGGGGGACGGCCAGGGGTTGGGTTAGCTGGGGGGAAGGGAGGGAGTTGGGGGTGTGGGGGGCCATTTGGCCGGCTGGCCCTGCCCTTGATCGGGGTGGGAGAGTCCAATCAGGGGTGGGCCGGCCAGGGGGAGGGGCCGTGGGCCAGTGGGCCCCACCCCCTGATCAGGCTGGTTCACTGGCCACAGTGGGTGTCATAGCGACTGGTCGTTGGTCGTTTCAGTTGTTCTGGTTGTCGAGGTAGCTGGCTTTTTATATATATAATTGATTTCAGAGAGGAAGGGAGAGGGAGAGTTAGAAACATCAATGATGAGAGAGAATCACTGATCAGCTGCCTCTTGCACATCCCACATGGGGATTGAGCCCACAACCTGGGCATGTGCCCTGACTGGGAATCGAACCGTGACCTCCTGGTTAATAGGTCGATGCTCAACCACTGAGCCATGCTGGCCCAGCTACTTCTAGGAATATTTAAATAAATTTGCAGTGAGAGAGGAGAACCAAGATGGCAGCATAGGTAAACACTGGTACTCATGTTTCCCACAATCACATCAAAATTACAACTAAAATACAGAATAATCATCATTCAGAACCACCTGAAATCTGGCTGAATGGAAGTCCTACAACTAGAGAAGTAAAGAAGAAAGCACAAGGAGACTGGTAGGAGGGCCGGAGGGGCAGAAGGCTGGTCCAAAACCCATGAGTGAAATTTTTTTAATTGGGAGGGATATCTCTGCTGAGGAGGCCTCCCGTGAGGAGCAAGGGGTCCTAGCCCTACACCAGACTCCCAATCCAGGGTTCCAGAGCTGGGAAGAGAAGCCCCCTTAACTTCAGGCTGTAAAAACCAGTGAAGAGAGTAGCTGATTGACATGGAGGCTGCTGGAGACCCAGGCAGTTCCTCTTAAAGGGTTGGCGCATGAACTTACACAGAGTTGCTCCCTCTGAGCTCCCGCACTGGGGCAATGGCTCAGGGGGATCCAGGGACATACAGGGAGGAAATGGATTGTCTTGCATCAGAGCAAGAACTCGGGATGGCTTTCTCCCAGACAGAAGTGCTCATAGGGATCATTGTCCCTATGCTGAGACCTCCCCAGTACAGTGCTGACTGGCAGCCATATCTGACTTTCCATCAGCTTGGCTCACACTGTTTGCTCCACCCTGGTGATTCCATGAGACCCTGCCCCATCTAATTTGCAGCCCCGCCCAAGCTGTTCAAGCGGCGTTCCCATATGAATGCCTGTCCTGGCTCAGGCTTCAGACTTTCCTAAAATCTCTCAAACAAGCAGCAGCTACTGTCAGCATGCCCCATACCTATTAATAAGAGACCCAAGACAGCTTGGCCTCATCTGGGTACTTCCAAGCCCAACACTGTAGCAGCCATCTGCAGATTGCTCCTTAGGTCCTACCAGGTGGCCCTAGGCAGTGGCTGACCTTTCACCTCCTGGGAGGCTTCAGAGCCAGTGCACCTGGTGGACAGCTTCAGACTACATCAGATTACAACTTTATACATCCACAAGTGACACACTCAAGACGCAGACTCAGTAAGCACCAAAGCCCCACTGAAGCAAGTCCTGCTCCATAGGAGTGTCTCCTACATAGCAGCTCTTCCACTGTAGTCGCAGCTGGTCCTCACAGCCAACTGGCCTGGAGGTCAATTCCTCCCAGTGATGCCAACAGTAATCAAGGCTCAACTACAAGATGATGCACAGAGCCACACAGGGGCGTACCTAGAGTGCCCAGCTTAGGTGACTGGGGAGGCTAAAGGACACCTACTACACAAGGCCACTCTACCAATTCCAGGAAACACAGCAGCTCTACCTAATACATAGAAACAAACACAGGGAAGCAGCCAAAATGTGGAGACAAAGAAACATGTCACAAATGAAAGAAGAAATTTCCAGAAAAAGAACGGAATGAAATGGAAGCAAGCAAACTACTAACTACAGAGTTCAAAACAATGGTTATAAGGTTGTTGAAGGATATTTTTTAATACATTTTTATTGATTTCAGAGAGGAAGGGAGAGGGAGAGAGAGATAGAAACATCAATGATGAGAGAGAATCATTGATTGGCTGCCTCCTACACACCCCTCAATGGGGATCAAGGCCACAACCCGGGCATGTGCCCTTGACTGGAATCTAACCTGGGACCTTTCAGTCTGCAGGCTGACCCTCTATCCACTGAGCCAAATCGGCTAGGGTTAGCTCAAGGATCTTAATGAGAGCTTCAAGGGACTTAGTGAGAATTTCAAAGACATGAAAAAGGACCAGTCAGAAATTAAGCACACACTAACTGAAATAAAGAATAATTTACAGGGATTCAACAGTAGAGTAGAGAAAAAGGCAGCCATGTAAATAAATAAATAAATAAATAAATAAATAAATAAATACAAACAAACAAACAAAAACAGGAGAGTAGAGGATTCCGAGAATCGAATCAATAATTTGAAATATGAGGAAGGAAAAAACACCCAATCAGAAGAGCTAAAGGAAAAAAGAATCCAAAAATATGAAGATAACGTAAGGAGCCTCTGGGACAACTTCAAGGGTACCAACATTCACATTATGGAGGTGCCAGAAGGCAAAGACAGAAAACTTCCCCTATCTGGTGAAAGAAATAGACTTATAAGACCAGGAAGAGCAGAGAGTCCCAAACAAGAGTAAACCAAAGAGGCCCACAGCAAGACACATCATAATGAAAATGTCAAAGGTTAAAGACAAAGAGAGAACCTTAGAAGCCGGGGAGCGGAGGAGGAGGAGGAGGATACACAATATGAACAATAATATGAACAATAAAATGGCAATAAATATAAACAATTGAATCTAAAAATCAAAATAAATGAACAAGGAATCTAATGAACAAAATAAACTGATGAATAAAATAGAACCAAAGGCAGAGAAACATGGAACAGACTGAGGAATCTCAAAGGGAAGGGAAGAGGGGGAGCAGGAAGAGATTAACCAAAGAACTTATATGCATATAGGCATTACCTATGGACACAGACAATAGTGTGGTGAAGGCTTGGGGTGGGGTAGGAACCAGCTGGAGGGAGGGCAATGGGGGGAAGAAGGGGAGCATTTGTAACACTCTCAACAATAAAGATATCCTAAAAATTTGCAATGAGAAAAAAAGGGAAATTTTTACAAAATGCTTTTTTTTTTTGTATTTTGTGGCTATCACAACTGGATATATGAGAAAACAAATGTAAAATATTATGTGCTTATAATTTCATAAATGCTCACCCCAATCAGAAAAGGCTGCAATTAAAAAACAACCAATACAGCAGTGGGACAAAACTTCCCTGGCCTTTTGTTGCTGGTGAGCAGATGGAATTTAAACTCTTTGAATATTTGAAACAGAGTAAGTCTCCATAACTGATTATCTTTGTCGATTGCAGCCTCTGCAAGAAAGGAGGCAACATAAAAAGAGAAGCAATCTCTAGATGTAGATAGACTTTTAGAGTTCTAAAAAGCAGTTTTTATTCGCTAATGAGGTCTTATGAAATCAAGTTTCTGATCCTTAGAGGAAGATGCTCCTTCGGCCTGATATGTATATTTTTGAGTGGGTCAATTTGGACTCTAAGATTGACAAGATAAAAGGGCTAAGAAAACCATGCTTGTTACTTGGATTTGGAACACAGCTATCTGGCCTTGTAGAATTTTGGATCTGCAAAAGACTAACTGCTAGATTTGTTGGAATTCTAAATTCAGTTCCCAATCACCTTGGCCTGACTGCTAAAAAATGAAGCTGTCAGCCTTGGCCAGTTTTCTCAATGGTTAGAGAGTTGGCCTGTGGACTACTGGGATCACAGGTTCGATTCCAGTCAAGGGCATGTACCTCGGTTGCAGGCCTCAGTTGCAGGCTCAATACCCTGCTCCGGGCCCGGGTGCATGCAGGAGCTAACTAATTGATGTGTCTCTTTCACATAGATATTTCTGTGTGTCTCTTCTCCCTTCCATTCTCTCTAAAAATCAAATAACCTTGGGTGAGGATTAACAAACAACAACAACAAAACTGAAGCTGTCTGATATGGGCTGTTTCAGCCTCAGCACAAGCTCAGCTGAAAAGAAGGCAGGCAGAGGCTCAATGAACAGAATTTAGATTCAGAGTGTTCCAGATTTAGGACACTTCTTTGTGGGGCCCTAAACTATGAAAACATCATTGGATGCTGGCTGAACTGTCTGGGTCACATCCACATGCCCCACAAGAAATGACTTACTCTCTGATGGGACCATCTAAAATTAGGCTACTGATCAGTTCTATATTTCTGATTCAGAGGCTAATTGCATTCCTAACTTGTGCTTCCTGCCAAAAGCTGCAAGTTGGAGAGCACATCACAAGGAGTGTGATGACCCCTCCACTCACTCCACTCATGACAGAGTGGATTCTGGACTCCCTTGGGAGATGGCTTTCCAGATTAGTTACAATTTACAACAATGGACTGATAGCCTGGCTCTACTTCCTTCACCTTTCTCCTGGTAGACACACCTTAGTGAAGCATTTTAATTACTAAATATAGGGGGAGAGAGAAATACAGTTGGGGGGGGGGGAGGGAGAGAGAGAGAGAGAGAGAGAGAGAGAGAGAGAGAGAGAGAGAGAGAGGTGTTGACCTTTTCCAGACTGCTCACCAGATAGTCAGGACAAAAAAAGAGGGGAAGTTATGTTATCCAATTTTTAATATTTTTGAAAAGTCAGGATTTAATCCCAACCAATTCCTGAACATAATGTGTCTTTCTGGTAAAATTACATGAAAATGTTTTTCTACAAAAATATTTCTGTATCTTTTGCACCCAATCTTTGTGGATAAAAGGTCTGGGTAAGAACAGGTGATGACTGAAAAATGTAGTTATGATTGCTAAATAGGGCACACTCATTTTGTAATGAAAGAGACAAAATAAAAACCTAGCACCCTGGGAGGCATGGAAAAGGGTATTGATGATCTCTGTTTTTTAGAATTATTCTTTTTTTTTTTTACTTTATTTTTATTATTTACAGTATTACAGACGTCCTAATTCCTCACCCCAATTTGCCTACCTCTACCCAAACCTAACCCCCACTTCCCTCTGACCATCTATGGGTTATCCATATATGTTCTTTGGCTAACCCCTTCACCTTCTTTCATCCAGTCCATTCTCCTCTTACTGAAGGAACTCTGAATGCCGCCTTTCCAAGAGGCAATGAGCATTTTGAATTCAAACTGAGCTATGATCACACCTGACAACCTTACTACAAGACAGCATAGGGTGGCCTAGTTCCCACACTTTCCATGAGAATATCTTGAGATGTCATTAGTAGTTGTGAGAAGGATGAACTGACGTCAAGGACAAGCAAATCTGTTTGGAACTGTCTGCCTTCAAGGAGTCCTGAAACCAAATACTGGACTGAATTAATTGGACTAGACTAGGAACCGCAGGGTCAGAGACGACACAATAAGTCACACTGAGGGTTCTTTAACCTGTACTACTTAATATATGTCCTTCTTGAAGTATACTAACAATTATGAATTAGTTGTTTCCAGAGGTATTATGTGTGGCCTCTGGAATTGTACTATTTTTGTGAGTAAGCTATTAGGACACTGCTTCAGCCCTAAAATGCATTTAGGTCACTTTCACCTTATCAGTCTGATTTGTATTACGTCTATATTAATGACTTGAGCCACATAAAAATAAACTTAAATATCAAAACTTAAAGAGGAAGCCATATGGCTAAAATAGATCTTTATGATTTAACTAGAGGCCCGGTGCACGAAACTCGTGCATGGAGGGGGGGGGCCTAAACGGGCAGTCAGACGTCCCTCTCACAATCCAGGACTGCTGGCTCCCAACTGCTCGCCTGACTGCCTTCCTGATTGCCCCTAACCTCTTCTGCTTGCCAGCCTGATCACCCCCTAACCACTCCCTACAGCCTGATTGATGCCTAACTGCTCCCCTGCCAGCCTGTTTGCCCCTAACTGCCCTCCCCTGCAGGCCTGGTCCCCCCCCCAACTGCCCTACCCTGCAGGCCCGGTCGCCCACAACTTCCCTCTTCTACTGGCCTGGCCACCCCTAACTGCCCTCCCCTGCATGCTTGATCGCCCCTAACTGCCCTTCCTTGCAGGCCTGATCCCTCCCAACTGCCTTCCCCTACTGAACTGATCGCCCCCAACTGCCCTCCCTTGCAGACCTGGTCCCTCCCAACTACCCTCCCCTGCTGGCCATCTTATGGCGGTCATCTTGTGTCCACATAGGGGCAGTCATCTTTGAATACATGGGGGCAGCCATCTTGTGTTTGGAGTGATGGTCAATTTGCATATTACTCTTTTATTAGATAGGATAGAGGCCTGGTGCATGGGTGGGGGCTGGCTGGTTTTCCCTGAAGGGTGTCCTGGATCAGGGTGGGGGTTCCCTTGGGGTGTGGGGTGGCCTGGATGAGGGGCCTGTGGTGGTTTGCAGGCCCGCCACGCCCCCCAGCGACCCAAGCGGAGACCCTGGTATCTGGGATTTATTTATCTTCTATAATTGAAACTTCGTAGCCTTGAGTGGAGTCAAGCCTCCTGCTCGCTCCATGGCCGCACCCATTTTTGTTGGGATTTATTTATCTTCTATAATTGAAACTTTGTAGCCTTGAGCAGAGGCCAAGGCAGGCCAGGTCAGGTGGAAAGCTTGGCTTCCTCCATTGCTGGGGAAACTCAAGCCTCCTACTCTCTCCAGCTCCGTGACTGCTGCCATTTTTGTTGGGATTTATTTATCTTCTATAATTGAAACTTTGTAGCCTTGAGTGGAGCCAAGCCTCCTGCTCTCTCCATGGCCACAACCATCTTGGTTGGGTTAATTTGCATACTCACTCCTGATTGGCTGGTAGGTGTGGCTTGTGGGTGTAGCGGGGGTATGGTCAATTTACATATTACTCTTTTATTAGATAGGATTATTAGACAGGATGAGATTTAACCATCTAAAAGGTTTAGCCTCTAAAAGGCATAGGTATCAAGATACTTTGGCCAAGTGCCAAGGGGATACTAGGTGTAGGGGTTAAAAATGCAGATTTTTTTCAATAGATGGAATTACACATATGTTGATATATATGCCATTTAATATGTATGCTATTTTGTTGTATTGATAAGAAGCTTCAAAACTTCATATGTCAAATTTGCTGAAGGTGTTAACAACATAGGTATTTTTACACTTAAAAATGTCAAATTTTGTGCCAAAAAAAGAGCATTTGCGGGAAGTTTTAATTCATTATTTTATTTTGAAGAAAAGTGCTACTGAGTACTTTGGGAAGCTTATGGTGAACATGCTCCATCTCAAGATACTTGTAAACGCTGGTTTAAACGCTTTAAAAGTGGGGGAGGGTGGGGGGAGGGGGAGAGTTCAACCAAGGGACCTGTATGCATGCATATAGGCCTATCCAACGGTTAAGTTCAACAGGGGATTGGGGCATGCGTGGGGAGAGGGGTGGGATGGGAGTGGGGGGATGAGGACAAATATGTGACACCTTAATCAATAAAGAAATTTAAAAAAAATAAATAAATAAAAAAATAAAAGTGATGATTTCTATGTGAAAGACAAAGAATGTCCAGGACAACCAAAAAAGTTTGAAGACCACCAATTACAAGCATTATTGGATGAAGGTGCGGGTCAAACACAAAAAACAACTTGCAGAAAGATTAAACATTGCTCAGCAAACAATTTCCGATCATTTACATGCAACGGGAAAGATTTTAAAGGAAGGAATATGGGTGCCACATCAACCGAATGAAAGACAAATGGAAAACTGAAAAGTCATCAGTAAAATGTTTCTTCAGTGGCCCAAAAGAAAGTCTTTTTTGCATCAAATTGTGACTGGCCATGAAAGTGGATTTATTTTGTGAATCCCAAATGCACAAAATCATGGGTTGATCCAGGTCAACCATCAACATCGATTGCAAGGCCAAATCGCTTTGGAAAGAAGACAATGCTCTGCGTTTGGTGGGATCAAGAAGGTGTGGTGTATTATGAGCTCCTAAAACCAGATGAAACCGTTAATACTGATCGCTACCAAAAATAAATAATCCATTTGAACCACTCTTGGATCATGAAACGACCAGAATATGCCTGAAGACATGGCAAAGTAATTTTGCTTCATGATGATGCACCATCACACACTTCAAAACCAGTTAAAGATACGTTAAAAGATCTTGCCTGGGAAGTATTAATGCACTGCTGTATTCACCAGACCTTGCTCCTTCAGATTACCACTTGTTCCAATTGATAGCACACACACGTTCTGAGTAGTACTTCAAAACATATGAAGAAGTGGAAAATTGAATCTCTGAATGGTTTGCCTCAAAACAAGAAAAGTTCTATTGGGATGGTATCCACAAATTACCTGAAAGATGGGGAAATGTGTGGCTAGTGATGGACATTACTTTGAATAAAGCACTTTTGATGTTTCTCTTGAAATTATAGTGTTTTCTTTGATTACAAGATCCACTATTATTAACCGGTACACCTAGTAGATATGGAGAAAAGAGTTAACATAGCAGACTTCAGATGACTATCCTTGGAAAGGCCTGCTTGTAATGGCTAGCCAGCTGGTATTTGGAAACTTGGACTTAAGGAGGGTTCACACCATTACCTAACTCAGTGATTTTCAACCTTTTTCATGGCATGGCTCTCATAAACTAATTACTAAAATTCTGTGGTACACCAAAAAATAGGTATAATTTTGATTCATTCATACTGGGTGGCTATTGTCTTTTTTTCTTCTTTTTAAAAATATATTATTCTTTTTAAAAATATATACATTTTATTGATTTTTTACAGAGAGAAAGGGAGAGGGATAGAGAGTTAGAAACATCGATGGGAGAGAAACATCGATCAGCTGCCTCCTGCACACCTCCTACTGGGGATGTGCCCGCAACCAAGGTACATGCCCTTTACCAGAATCAAACCTGGGACCCTTCAGTTCGCAAGCCGATGCTCTATCCACTGAGCCAAACCGGTTAGGGCTGTCTTTTTTCTTTTATCCTCACCCTAGGTATGCTTTTATTGATTATTAGAGGCCCGGTGCATGAAATTCGTGCATGGGGGAGGGGGAGTGTCCCTCAGCCCAGCCTGCATGCTCTCCAATCTGGGACCTCTCGAGGGATGTCCGACTGCCCTCTCACAATCCAGGACTGTTGGCTCCCAATTGCTAGCCTGCCTGCCTGCCTGCCTGCCCCTAACCGCTTCTGCCTGCCAGCCTGATCACCCCCTAACCACTCCCCTGCCAGCCCAATTACCCCTAACTGCCCTCCCCTGCTGGCCCAGTGGCCCCTAACTGCCCTCCCCTGCAGGCCTGGTCCCCCCCAACTGTCCTCCCCTGAAGCCCCAGACACCCCTAACTGCCTTCCCCTGCAGGTCTGATCACCCCCAACTACCCTCCTCTACAGGCCTGGTCACCCCTAACTGCCCTCCCCTGCTGGCCTGATCGCCACAACTGCCCTCCCCTGCCAGCCATCTTGTGTCCACATGGGGGCAGCCATCTTGTGTACTGGAGTGGCAGTCAATCTTCATATTACCTCTTTATTAGATAGGATTTTTTAGAGAGTGAGGAAGGGAGATAGAGAAATATCGATATGAGAAACATCGATTGACTGCCTTCTTTATGTGCCAGGGATCAAACCCGCAACCTAGTATATTCTCTGTCTGGGAATCAAATCTACAGCTAATATCATAATGGTAAAATATTTAAAGCTTTCCCAGTAAGAAAAGGTACAATGCTAGGATGATCCTCTCACTACTCCTTTTCAATATCATACTGGAGGTTTTAGCTAAAGCAGTAAGACAAGAAAAGGAAATAAAGAGTATACAGAATGGGAAGAAAGAAGTAAAACTGCCTTTGTTCACAGATGACATGATCATCTGTACAGAAAACCTGAAAGAATGAACCAAAAAACTCCTGGAACTAATATAAGTAATTATAATAAACTTGAAAGATACAAGGTCAATATATAAATACCAATTGCTATATTCCAGTAAAGGGCAAGTAAAATTCAAAATTAAAAACACAACATCATTGCTGAAACCGGTTTGGCTCAGTGGATAGAGAGTCAGCTTGCGGACTGGAAGGTCCCAGGTTCGATTCCGGTCAAGGGTATGTACCTTGGTTGCGGGCACATCCCCGGTAGGGGGTGTGCAGGAGGCAGCTGGTCGATGTTTCTCTCTCATCGATGTTTCTAGCTCTCTATCCCTCTCCCTTCCTCTCTGTAAAAAAATCAATAAAATATTTTAAAAACACACACACACACACACACACACACACACACACACACAAAAAAAAATCAACAACACATAACATCATTTATGTTATCATCCAAAAAATAAAATACTTAGGTATAAATCTCACAAAATATGTACAAAATCTGTTTGGGGAAAATTATAAAGCTCTGATGAATTAAATCAAAGAACTAAAAAGATGGTGAAATTTTCCATATTCATAGATAGGAAGACTCAATATTGTCAAGATGTCAGTTTTTCCTAACTTGATCTATAGATGCGATGCAATGCAATCCAAAACAAAATCCCAGAATGTTATTCTGTGGATGTCGACAAACTGATTCTAAAGTTTATATAGAGGTTAAAGATCTGGAATAGCTAACACAATAATGAATAAGAAAAATGTTTAAGGACTAATGTGACTTCAGACATACCGTAAAGCTATAGTAATACATTAACAGAACAAAATAGAGAACTTAGAAATAGATCAAACTAAATATAGTTCATTGATCTAAATGTGAAAGGCAAAATAGTGGTTTCAGAAAAAATGGGAGAATATCTTCGACTGTAGGGAAAGCAAAAATATCTCAAACAAGACACTGTTAACATCAATTTATTTCATGTCCATAATGTTATTGTCTCCCCCCCAAATTGTTTCAAATCTCTATATTTTTAAAAGATAAAACACAATATTTTATCTTTTAAAATAAGGTTTTCCGTATGCCATAGCCTTTCTCTCCTTTCCTCTTTCAGAAAAAACATTACCTAAAGTTGGTTTTCTTTTTTATTTGTAATCCTCACCCAAGGATACGTTTTCATTGATTTTTAGAGGGAGAGGAAGAGGGAGAAAGAGAAACACCAATCTGTTCCCCCCAGGGTATGCTTCCTGACTGGGGATTGAATCTACAACCTAGTTATGTGTGCTGACTGGCAATCAAACCCACAATCTTTTAGTGTACAGGATGACACTCCAACTAGCTGAGCCACCTGGCCAGGGCAAAGTTTTTTGTTTTTGTTTTTTTAAATGGGAATAATCTAGTTACTCATAAGTAGAACAGATAAAATGATGGTTAATCATTCAATGTAGTAGCTAAAACATACACAAAAAAATCTATATGATCATTACCTAAGGGAATGTTTTTTTAAAAATCCAATAGAAATGTAAACTTGTAAGTAGGTAGTTTTATATTTCTTTTTATTTCCCATAGAAAGGCGTTAAGACACTCAAGTAGAAAAATATAGAGTGCAAATATAGATTTAAAATCATATTTGTCCTGAATTTTCTTAGAGATGTTTACTGAACCCATAAAAAGCAATATCAGAGTAAGCAATTTATATCTAATCTCTCTGCATTTTGCTAATAATAAGAATAGCTATCAGCTGGGATTCAATTCACCATCCTTTGGCATTTCAGCAGTGTTTTTATACTAACTTCTAAATCCTATATAATAAAGTGGTAATATGCAAATTCACCATCACTCCAACACACAAGGTGGCCGCCCCCAGGTGGACACAAGATGGCCTCCACAAGATGGCCGGCAGGGGAGGGCAGTTGGGAGGGACCAGGCCAGCAGGGAGAGCAGTTAGGGGTGACCGGGCCAGCAGAGGAGAGCAGTTGGGGACAACCAGGCCTGCAAGGGAGGGCAGTTGGGGGGAACCCAGGCCTGCAGGAGAGGGCAGTTGTGGGCGACCAGGCCTGCAGGGGAGGGGAGTTGGTGGGGACCAGGCCGGCAGGAGAGGGCAGTTAGGGGCAACTGGGCCGGCAGGGGAGCAGTTAGGCGTCGATCAGGCTGGCAGAGGAGTGGTTAGGGGGTGATCAGGCTGCCAGGCAGAAGTGGTTAGGGGCAATCAGGCAGGCAGGCAGGCAAGCAAGCAATTGGGAGCCAGCAGTCCTGGATTGTGAGAGGGATGTCCGACTACCCGTTTAGGCCCGATCCCCTAAACGGGCAGTCGGACATCCCTCTAGGGGTCCCAGATTGGAGAGGGTGCAGGTTGGGCTGAGGGACATACACAACACACACACACACACACACACACACACACACACACACACACACACACCGTGCACTGGGCCTTTAGTAAAAATATGAAACTTGAAAAGGGTGTTGAGAGTAACTCTTTTTCCCCATTCCTAATGCTTTCTACCATTTGAAAGGAGCTCAATGGGTACCTTATTCCTGACCTTCATCTACCTTAGGGAGATTAGCAAACTAGGTGAGAGAGAAAAATGAATGTTTTGACCTCCCAATTGGTTCAGAACCCAGGAAAGGAACTTCCAACAAAACAGTAGGTTTCTTAAAACATCGTTAAGGAAGGTAAGAAACATAATTTTACCCCTTTAAACAAAATATCAGATCCTCATGAAAACGAGACTTCCAAAAATGGCTGCAAAATTATACAAAATTTAATCCTGTTGTTTATCTATTTTCTGTCATTTAATCTGCACAACAATCCCACCTGCATTTTACAGTAAAGAAACATAGGCTTTGGGATTTTAATTATTTTGGAAAGGCTTATGGTATCTTTACAAAATTCTGAAGACAAACTTCTGTTCCAATCCTGGTTTGAACACTCACTAGCTTACAAGCTACTTTAAAATGTTGAGACTTTCCCCCCCAATATGTAAAAGTAGACAAGTAAGTCTTCATTGCTGGGCTATTATAAAATAGGGTGGTAAATTACATTCAATATTTGCTAAACAGTAAGTACTCAGTATAATGTAGCCATCATCATTATTACTAACTTGCCTAGAATCACAATTATCCTTTTTAAAAATACTTAATAAAATTATATACAGAAAGTATAAAATTGGAAAATATATAGAAAAGTATAAAGAAGAAAATAAGAAGATGACTATAATCTTTAAATCCTGGAATAATCACTGTTAACATAGTGGAATATTTTCTTTCTATATGTATAAAGCTTTCTTTTAAAAAAAGTATTTTTATTGATTTCAGAGAGGCAGGGGAGAGGAAGAGAGGGATAGAAACATCAATGATGAGAGAGAATCATTGATCGGCTACCTCTTGCATGATAGGGGATCAAGCCCCTAACCCAGACATATGCCCCGACTGGGAATTGAACCATTACCTTCTGGTTCACAGGTCGATGTTCAACCACTGAGCCACCATGGCCAGGCTATAAAGCCGTCCTTTAAGTGCAGAACTGGATCATGCTGTATGATAAAGTTGGCATTTTTCTTCTTTTGTACTTAATTTTATCATGAGCATGTTCCCATGTGAATATCCCTCGAATACTATCAAAGTCTGACATACAAATAATAATTTATTCCTTTATTCCTTTATATAAGTTGGTTCTAATTTGTCCACTATTATGGGTAAACATATGTATTTTTCACCTGTGCTTTTTTTACCCACAGGATGTCATAAACCATGTAGTAGGATCTGTTTTCGTGGCAAAGCCCCTATCTATTAATATACATGTGGACATTTACATTCTGGTTTGCATCTGGAAGAAAGATTTCATTTATAATTTATGTATCTTTAGCTACTAATATCAAATCCTAGCATTAAGAACATTCTATTGCCATAGTGACAAACATAATTAAGGTTAAGGGCTTCACCATGTCTATTGTGTGTTTTCCAAACCATAGACCCAGTCAGAAAATGAAAACTCTCCATCAGAAACAAGAACCTAAATCCTATGTATTTGACTTAATGTTCTTAAATTCACTTTATATTCTCTGTATCTTAATGAAGTAATGAGGGACAAAAATATAATAACTGATATCTATAAAAGACAGGAAAGATGGAAATTTGAGCCACCTATGCTTCCCTGCATCCTGAAGAAATGGCAACAGGATGAACATACTAGTAAGTGCTGTTAAGTGACTCTTTTTCAAACTGAAAAGTTAAGAAATAATTCAAAACATGATTCAACAATTCGGCACAATACCTGAAATTAAAAATTCAAAGTGTATGACTTCCACAGCAAGCACATAAAATTAAAGTCTTGCTGGGCCAGGAGAAAAAGAAACATAATAAAGAGAGCAAGTTGCCTTTGTGGGACCTAATTGCTCCAATGAAGGTAGTTATTAAGCACTGGCTACAAAGAAACACTAAAACCTACAAAACTCTCAAAAACCAAAACAAGACCAAGTACTCTCAATCCAGGTTGTTATAAGGAGAAACAGAGATTGGCCTTTGTTGGAGAATATGAAGGAAGCTATGGGATAAAGTTGTAAATCATGATATAGAGTCATCTAAAAGCAAGATGCATACCAATATTACTATGACTGTTAGGAAAACACCACATTCAATGACAAGAATTAATAACTTCATATACTTTACAGAGGATTAAAGGATGTTTAATTATTTCCCAAAATACATGAACTTAGGAACTAGAATTTTTGCCAAGGGAAGTATGCTGCAATAAAAATCAGCCAAACAATAATTTCAAATTAAAAACAGAGGCATACAACACATTGTTTTTAGAAAAGGGGAAGCAGAATAGCAAGACTGGAAGTCAATGACTGGTAGCCTATGCTAAAAGCACATGATTATCAGGTGCGTTTCTCAGAGGAAAGGCATGCTCCTCTAGGCACAGAAAATAATAAATTCATGCAACAAATATTAAGCACCTACCATGTGTCAGGCATTACTCTAGGTGCAAGGGAATACAGCAGAAACAAACTAAAATTGCTGTCCACATGGGATTTACACATTCTATATTCAATAGTGTAAGGTATTATTAAAAAAAAAAAATTAGAGCCAGAAAGGAGATAGAGTTTTGAGATGTCCTATCTTTAAAAGAATGGTTAGAGAAAGTGACATTTGAGTAAGGAGGTAGTGAGCCATGTGATATCTAGACGTAAGAGTATTCCAGGCAGAGGAAACAGCCAGTGAAAAGGGGCATACCCTAGGCCCTGGCCAGGTAGGGCATCGTCCCACTACACCAGTGGTTCTCAACCTTTCTAATGCCGCGACCCTTTAATACAGTTCCTCATGTTGTGGTGACCCCCAACCATAAAATAATTTTCGTTGCTACTTCATAACTGTAATTTTGCTACTATTATGAATCGTAATGTAAATATCTATGTTTTCCGATGGTCTTAGGTGACCCTGCTAGCAGTTCTCAACCTGTGGGTCGCGAGGTTGAGAACCACTGGTGTAGTGGGACGATGCCCTACTGTTATGAATCGTAATGTAAATATCTGTGTTTTCCGATGGTCTTAGGCGACCCTGCTAGTAGTGGTTCCCAACCTGGGCGTCGCAACCCACAGGTTGAGAACCGCTGCTGTGAGCCTAAGACCATCGGAAAACACAGATATTTACATTACGATTCATAACAGTAGCAAAATTACAGTTATGAAGTAGCAACGAAAATTATTTTATGGTTGGGGGTCACCACAACATGAGGAACTGTATTAAAGGGCCGCGGCATTAGGAAGGTTGAGAACCACTGCACTACACCAAGGTTGCAGGTTCGATCCCCAGTCAGGGCACATATAAGAATCAACCAATGAATGAATAAATAAGTGGAACAACAAGTCCCCCCCCCCCCCCCTCTCTCTCTCTCTCTCTCTCAAAAATAAAAATAAAAAAATTTAAAAAGGAGGATACCCTATCTGTTCAAGGAACAGAAAAGAGGCCAGTGTTACATAGTGTAGAGTGAGGAGTAAAGTAGTATTCTCTGAAGTCAAGAGATGTAATGAGGGCAGGTGAACTGTTTAGAGTTTTGAAGGGTCATCATAAATCACTAGGCTTTTATTCTTTGTGAAAAGGGAAGCCACTAGAGGGTTTTTAGCAAAGGAATGAAATGACCTGACTTAATTTAACAGGATCACCCTGGCTGTCTGTCTAAAAGACTAATGAGGGTGGCAGCAAGGCTAGAAACAAGGAGACTATTTAGGAAGCAGCTGCACTAATCCAAGTAAAAGATGATGGCAGCTTGGACCTGGGAGGTTGCAGTGGAGATGGTGAATCCGAGATCAGATTCTGGATGTACCGTGAAGTTAAGGACCAACAGAATTTGCTGACATCTAGGAAGTAGGTATTGAGAGAAAGGGAAAAGATAAGAATGACTCTAAGTTTCTTGGCATGTGCACCTGGAAGGATGGAGTTACCATTACTGAGAGGGCAAGATTGCAGGAGGTGAGGTATGAGAGGGATGGGGGAAATCTGCTTATTTTTTAACACATTACATTTGACAGGCCTACTAGATGCCAGGTAGCCCAAAGGATATACAAATCTGAAGGTAAGGAAAAAAAGGTCTGGGCTGGAGATATAATTTGGAAGTTGGCAATGTATAGATTGTATACATTTTGTATAAACAATTTAATGTTAAGATATAAAGCCACTGATGTTGGCCCTGGCTGGGTGGCTCAGCTCAGTTGGTTAGAGCATTGTCCCAATATGCCAAGGTCGTAGGTTCAATCCCCGGTCAGGGCACATACAAATCAACCAATGAATGCATAAATAAGCAGAATAAATCAATGTTTCTCTCTCTCAATTGCCTTACATATCTAGCATTTAACCTACAAATTGTTTTTGAACAGTTAAAAAATCGTAACTACCCCTCCCTCTGAATTTCCTTCATTCTGTGATACCAAGGTATCAGCCCAACCTTTATCTCTCCTTCCTAGTCCTCCCTATTCTATAGGAAAGATAATGTTCTTCCAATCAGAATATCATATCCTAACTTTTTAAGTAATTCTGTGGATGTCATGTCAAGTCACATTTCAAAGTAAGAAGAACCCTCAGAAGAGTACTTATCCAAATGTATCAACTTATAAAATTAGACACCAAAGGATAAAATTATTATCTCTAGCCATCTTTATTTTGCCTGAGTCAAGCTAATAGTTTAACAGATTAACAAGGGGAAAAGACCATTAACATTAATAAGAATGCTATTCAGTTATCTAGTGACAGGGCATGCTATGCCAGTTTTGTCCTCCACAGTCCCATTAGTTCAATATTAAGTTTCCCAAAAACTAATCTCAAGACTATTTACAACACTACTTAATTCAGATAATGTGGCAATTTTTCTGACCAACATTTATCTTCCTGGTTATACTCTATTCAACAGAGAAACTGCTTGGAGAAAGCCTGGAGCGCCTTTGATACTTTGTGTCCCAAGCTGAAAACCTTTATAATGGTACTCCAATCTTATTTCACAAGGGTTCTAGGTAACTGACAGGCAACATATTGATAATTAAATAAGTGCTGTAGAAGGCAGCACAGTATACATGGAAAGAATATGTGCTGTGGAGCATTGAACATCTTCTAGGTTCAAGTTTTAATTCTTGTCTTTACTTGCTCTCATTTTATAGGATAGAAGCCAAAATATTAGTATACTGCCTCATATTGTTGATATCTAGTCTTTAGTTACTTTAAAATACGAACTCCTTGGGATTAGGAACTATTTTCAATATCTCTGTATCCCTCCCCCCATTATATTCACATAAGTACTGAATAAATACTTAATTACAGATGAGATATTAATATATCAGATAAACGTCCTACATAATAGGTGCCCTTGCTTCCAGATCTCACTCCCAAAAGTATCCACCCTCCCCTCCCCCCATCGCCACCACACAAGTAGCTTAACTTTATCAAGTCCGATCTTGTCCAATTCCATTTTAAAACCTTCCCAAGGCTCCCAGCTCTTAAGGATATAAGGAAAAGTCCCTGCTTAGACCAGAATTTATCTCATCACTGCCTATCTCTGATAACTCCGACCCACCAGTGACCTGGAATGTTCTTACCACCCCCCTACAAACTCCTCAATAGATTAACTCCTCCTAGTCACTTAGCTTAGAAACCATTTTCCTATCCTGATCACGGTTCTCCAACCCTCAACCAACATAGTTAGATGTCCTGCCTCCCCAACTTGAAAATACACTCACTTACCATCAAATACTGTAATGAAATGTTTAATCTGCTTCCCCAATTATCTGGTAAACTTCTTGAGGACAAGAATCACACAATATTCAGTTTTATACTGGCATATAAAAAACACCTTTAATATTATCTATTGAACATAATGATAAAGTCCTATGTTCTCAACAACATTAGTTTTCAATTCGAGAATATAATCATGTTTATTTCCCTGTTTGCTTATAAATAACTTTGGGGGTGGGGGGGGACCATGGCTGCCCAACAGGTTAAAGAAAAAGATTCTCAGGCCTTATTTTGCACACACATTTATTATGATTCAGAAAGCAAAATCAGCATTATTTTTTTTCCAAAAAAAAAAGAAATATATTTTACAAGAACTTTCTCTTATGGTGACCTGCTTTGTCTTGGCCCCATCCCCAGAGCATAAAAAGTTGCTACTCAGCCTGGAATGCCATCTTGGGACCAAGAGGTGACAAATACCATATTTTCCGGCGTATAAGACGACTTTTTAATCCAGGAAAATCTTCTATATGCCCAGTCGTCTCATACGCCGGAAAATAGGGTACCTGCTATGATGACTAAACAGAAAGATATATAAGTCTACATTCCTGATAGCATCATGGAGCCACCATACCGCACTGGACAGCCTACCTCTAATTTCTCATTAAAGAAAATGAACCACCTAATTTGTTAATACCACACGTTAAAAATCATTTCCTAATTGATAGGAAAGATAACACAAAGTTGGAAGAAAAGTTAGGAAAAAGTTAGTAAAACCTAGAATAGTAAAACCTAGAATGTATCAAAGCCATACAAAAAAAGATAGACATTAATGATTATATGAAATACAAAAAAAGTATGGTAAACAATACCATAAACTAAGACAAAAACAAAAGACAGACTAACAACATATTTGCAAACAAAGGTAAAGGATTATATTCATAACATATCAAAGAGAGCCAACAAATTGATAA
The DNA here is from genome assembly GCF_027574615.1 of Eptesicus fuscus. Taxonomy (NCBI): domain Eukaryota; kingdom Metazoa; phylum Chordata; class Mammalia; order Chiroptera; family Vespertilionidae; genus Eptesicus; species Eptesicus fuscus. The sequence continues at coordinate 27,950,403 of NC_072486.1, forward strand.
GGAAAAAAACTCCAATAAAAAAAATGAGTAAAGATATGAATTAGCAATCCAGAGAACTGAAGAACCAAAAGGACCAACAAGTATATTACAAGATGATCAGCTTTACAAGTAGTTAGGAAAATGCAGAATTAATAAGAAACAATTTTATACTCATTTTATTATCACACAAAAGCATCAGCGATAGCATCAGCTTATGGGGGAAAGTTACTCTCAGACATTAATGATAGCAATAATTGTGTCAACATTTCTGGAAAATAATCTGGCATTATTAAAATTAAAATTATATATATTATATACAAGACTAGAAGCCCGGCACAAGAAATTCGTGCACGGGTAGGGTCCCTAGGCCTGTCCCCTTCCCGCCCCCCGCCCCCCGGCCCCTGCCGCTGCTGCCACGGTTGCCCTCTGTGTGTGTGGCAACCAGCGGGGCTATTGGGGCCCCAGCACCACCCGAATCAGCTGCCACCCACCCTCGGTTCCCGGTTCCCCATTGGGCAATCAGAGCCTGCTGAACAGGGGGAAGGACCAAGAAGTTGGCCATTCCCACCCACTTGCTGGCCCTGCCCCTCCCCCACCACTGGTCACCCTCTGTGTGGGGGGCGACTGGCGGGTGATTGGGGCCCTGGTGTACATGCTGCCACCCACCCCCCGGTTCCCCGTTCCCCATCGGGCGATCGGAGCCTGCCAGCCAGGAGGAGAGACCGAGAGGTTGGCCAGCAGGGCCCGGTTGGTTGTTTGGGGCCCGCAGGCTGGGGGCAGCTCCTGCGTTGAGCGTCTGCCCCCTGGTGGTCAGTGCGCGTCATAGCTGACTGGTCATTCTGCCATCTGGTTGATTTGCATATTACGTTTTTTTAATATATATATCACTGCAATCTTGTTCATAATAGAAGACTAGAGACAACCAAATGTCCAAAATGAACACAGATATGCTTTCAGATATCTACTGCTACAGAACAAATGACCCCAAACTTAGTGCCTCAAAACAATATTATTTCTCAACATTCTGTAGGTTGGTTGGGTGGTTTCTTTGTTGCTTTCACCTCTGGTTCCTCTGCAGGTACATTGAGCTAAAGGATCAGCTGAATGAGTCCAAGACAGCTCACTTTCATGTCTGCTGGTTGACACTAACTGTCAACAGAGGCATATTTGGTTCTCTTCCAAAAGACCTCTCATCCTCTTACAGGCTAGACCAACTTCTTTACATGGCAGTTGCAGGAAAGCATTCCTTGAAGGCCTTTTAAGAACCAAGCTCCAGAACTCATATATCATTTCCACCATACTTATTGGTCAAAGCAAATCACAAGGCCAGCCAAGACGCAGGTGATGGAGAAACAGATTCCACCTCTAGCTAGGATAAGCAGCAAAATCACATTGCAAAGGGGACTGCATACCAGGATGGGAGGAATTTAAGGTCATTACTCAACCTACTACAGGTCAGGAGGGGTTTGTGTGTGTGTATGTATGTGTCTGTGTCTGTTGGGATGTATACACACATATGTGCACGCACACAAAATGGGCACATGAAATACAATATACTAGTAGTTGTTAAAAAAACAAGATATAGAACATTTACTATAGTGTGCTATCATTTGTATGTGGGGAAGTTATGTATATATTTCATCACATATATGCATGTTTGTAAAACCTTGGTAATATAATTAAAAATTAACTAATGAAATACTGAGCCATGCAAAATAGTCAGCATGCTGTCTGAAGATGCAGGGCACTGAGGGCAAGTTAGGAAGGCCTGCAGAGGTCTGAGCCAACTGGCCCACAGCCAAGAATAATAGGGTGCTAAGTGGGGATAGGGAGTTGCAAGGAGTTGTGGACCCACAAAGAGGCATAGCCAGCAAACCCAGCAGTCAATGATACAGGGCAGTAGAGGGAGATACAGGGTGGTCTACATGGCAGGGAGAATGATAACACAATGAGCAAGTAAGTAAAACCATATTGAGCTTAATGTGAAGCCAAGTTTCTTACTGCCAGAGAAGGCCTTTATAAACATGGAAAGGAGGTTGACTAGAAAGAAGCCTGGGGAATTGGACTGGAATTGAAAATATAGAAACATAACTTACGGTTCTATAATATGTACAGGCATAGAAATAATTATGAATGTATGTGAGAGTGTGCATATATATATATAGATACCATATTCACATACTCATACATTTCCTACTTTCTATAGGCTAGGGTGGGGAATGTCCGGCCCATGAAATCATTTGGTCTGGCCCTGCCCAGGCACTGAGGTTGAGTTATTTAAATGTTTGACCAAACATAGCAGGCTCATTTTTAAGTTGATAATTTTCTATGGCCCAAGAATGATGTTATAAATATCCAAATGGCCCTTGGCAGAAAAAAGGTTCCCCACCCCTGCATAAGGAACGACACCCCAGTAGCAATGAACACACTAAGCCCCTAAAGCTTTGTTTTTAAACACCATCTTTTACAAAAATAAACAATAATCAAACAGGGCTCCTTGGAGAAATGGCTGATTCCAGGACTAGACCAGGCAAAGTACAAGATGAACCAGGAACAGCATGTTCTGCCAGAAATGCACAATGAATGAGATGGGCACATGATAAACAGGCATAGGTGCCAGCTTGCAGAGGTTTCCAGTGACTAAATCCGGGATAATGTAAACAGCAAAATAAATAATAACAGTAATAAATCACAACACACTAAGTAAAATTGAAAAACATGAGTCCTTGCTGATTTAATAAACAAATAAATGGGAGAAAGAAAAGTTCCACCTTACCAAAAAAATACCAACACATGTAAAAGGAATAATACAAATAGAGAATTATCATTTGGCAATTATCATAAAAGTGGTGAATTAGGGGAGGAGTCTTCACTGACACCCCCACTAAGGCTAGTAAGCAGAGTTTGATAAGAAACAGGATGATAGTATAATTTTGGACTACCTCTCCACAAATACTGATCAAATATGAAAGTACACCACATGACGAAGGTATTAATTACCAGTAGTGGTATGGTTTGACACTGTATGCCTCTGCATTAGATGCACTGAAAAGGGCACAACCCCATTTCTGTGGTATTCGTATTAGGAATGCAGGACCTGATTGAAGTCATGAGGAAATATCACATAGACCTAGGTTGATGGTTATCCTACAAAATTTAGGGCCTGTACTTTCTAAAACTGTCAAGGAAAAAAGCAACTGAAGAAGTCTGAAGAGATATAACTAAATAGAACATGTATTCCTGAATAGGATCCTGGACCAGAAAAGAAAAGAGATATTGTTGGGATAGTCATGAAATATGAATAGGTTCTTTGGACTAGATGGTAATGTTGGACCAATGCTCATTTTCTGATTTGGAGGGTTAAATGCTGGTTATATAAGATTACCTTGTTTCTGAGATACAGGCACTGTAGAGATTATGGGTGATGGAATGAACATGTTTGCAGCTTCCTCTAAAAGGTCCAGAAAAAAATATGATAATGGGTATGTATTTACACATGTATGTAATATATGTATGTATGTGGAGAGAGAGGGGGGGAGGGGGGAGAGAGAGCGCGCGCGCACAGGTGATGGAACAAATGCAGTAAAAAATTAACAATGATAGAATTTGAGTGAAGGAGTACTTTGGTACTGTTCTGGAATCTTTTCTGAAAGTTTGAAATTATTTCAAAATAACAAAATGTGAAATAAAGATGTAATATAGAACATTTAGTGCTAGAGCAAATGATAATCATTATTGTCTGAGGCCATGACAGAGTGAAAGCCCTGCTTAATATGTTTATTTACTTGCCTTCCTTTACAATGTTCAGAGGCAATACATTAATAAGGAGGGCAATGTTTTTATGCCTATTTATAGAAGAGCATCTCAATGTTTTCTCTTCATGAACTTTAAACAGGCATTTTACAGTTCAAAGAGGAAGGGAATCTTGACTTATTCATCTTTGTGGTCTCAGCACCTAACACATTATAATTCAATCATTGTTCTGTCTTTGAACAGTAATTCTACACACAATATTGTTCCAATCAAAAAATACAGTGACCTGATTATCAAGGACTCTGCTACAATGGGAGAAACTGCCCATGTCAAATTAAAATATGTATATCAGAATGAGCATAGAAAAATATCAAGGACTAGAGGTCCGGTGCATGAAAATTCATGCACTGGAGGGGGGGGTCCCTCAGCCCGGCCTGCCACCTCTCACAGTCCGAGAGCCCTAGGGGCAGGAGGCAACCCGGCGATCAGGGGAAGGTGACACCCCATGACACCTCTGCTGCTGCCACTGCCGGAAGTTCAAGCCTCGGCCAGCCCTGGTTACCTGAGCCTCGGGCAGCTGCCATCTGAGGCTTGCCTGCACCTCGGGCTGGCCCTGGGCAGCTGGGGGGCTGAGGAGACTGGGGGACTCCGGAGACAGACACACTCCCAGCCTTGCTGCACGCCTGCCACCCCGGCGGGGCTGAGGGGACTGAGCGCCACCATCTTGTGGCTGTGGGCGCCGCCATCCTTGAGGCAGTCAATTTACATATTCCCTTCTTATTGGCTGTGGGCACCACCTTTGAGGGTAGGGGAAGTCAATTAGCATATTCCCTCCTTATTGGCTGTGGGTGCCACCATCTTTGAGGGTGGGGCAGTCAATTAGCATATTCCCTCTTTATTAGATAGGATTATTAGATAGGATTACCTTTCTTAAAAACTTAGAGGAGGAATAATTATTTGTCCTACAGTCCTAAAAACAGAAGAGTGTGTAACCAGTAACAAAAGGTCTTAGCCTAAAGAATGGCAAACTGTTGAGTTTTTGGTAAAACAAACAAACAAACAAAATAAAAATTTTAGAATACAAATGGGGCTTTTGGTGAAAAGAGTTAACAGTGGAAGACCAACCTTAAAAAATGTGAGAGGGTCTGAAAAATTATTAAAATGAAACATATGAAATTGCTAATAAAGCATACATCTTATTAATAGATGAGTATAATCATTTATAAATGTGAAGGAATATATTTTCATTACAGAAACAGAAACTCTCCAAGACATTTAAATAGATGTCATATACCTCAATACTCTGTCCTTCCTGGAGAATACACACATTTTTTTTAATATGTGTTATAGGCCCTTGCTGAATTAGTAAAAAAGGAGTTATGAATGCCTGAAGACTGGTTATGATTAACCATAACAAACTTCATAAGTGTCTTTTCAAAGGTTTAAGCAACTGGAAATTACATTTTGATAACAATTCATCTGCTCTAGAAAACAAAAGGTACCAATAAAAGTACAATCATTCAATTTAAAGCATTATTAGGGAACTTAAAAATTGTTATAACTATATTACAACTTCTTCCCCATAAGGAGAAATTGTAAGGTCAAATCTTTTCTAGCATATTATAAATAAAACAAAATTTAGCATTACTATAAACCAGAATCTGTATGGTTTGGGGTTTTTTGGAGATAAATACTTCTTAGAACTGTTCTAAGAATGAAATGAGATAATGTATATAAAGGACTTAGCATGGTGGCTAGCAAGAATTAAGCACTTAACAGTATTTATTGTGTTTCTTCTTTTTAAAAAAATATACTTTTACTGATGTCAGAGAGGGAGAGGAAGAGAGATAAAAACATCAATGATGAGAGAGGATCATCCATCAGCTGCCTCGTGCATGCTCCCTACTGGGCATGGAGCTCACAACCTGTGCCCTCACTGGGAATCTAACAGTGACCACCTGGTTCATTGATTGATGCTCAACCATCAAGGCACACTCGCCGGGCAATTGTGTTTATTATTATAGCAAGGATGTGAAACAACCCTGAAATACAGTCAAGTGACTTAAAAACCTATAAGAGAAATCTGTAAAGGTGGTGGATAGACTCATAGTTAACACCTAAATTTGGCAAATTCAGTGAGGAAAGCAATGTTAACTTATTTATCCTTGTAGTCCCAGAATCTAACACAGTGCATGGCACACACAGTAGGTATTCAATAAAGGTTTACTGAAATGAAGTGAGTATGAAGTAAGTTATCTGGAAAGGGAAAAAAAAGAGGTAGTCTGAAAAATAAACAATCCAAAAATTACTATGCGCCCTAAGCAAGTCACTTTGAGAAAGAAAATACCTAAGCATTTTCAGAACCATGCATAAAAACTCACCTCAGACTAGTCTTTTTAATAATGACTAAGCCACTCTCAAATCTGTCTTGGCAAATGTGTCACATAAAAATTCTAATATTAGAGAGTATTTTAAAATTTCATCTAAATAAAATGTTGTGTGCATCCTCAAAGATGGAAAAAGTACCCAAAGCACTGAGGAATCTTTTCTAACTTCCAGTCAAGGAGAATCAGGTAAGTTTAATTCATAGCTCTTCCATCTATATATACATAAAAATTAGCTTAAACTTTTAACTACAAGTAAGTTGTAAACACACGTATTTCACTTTCACAAGTTCAAGTGCAAACCCCAGAAAAGAAAGAAAATCAATTATTCCAAAAGTGGGCAGCACTAAAGAAGTATAAAAGAGTATCTAACAAAACGCTCCCATGTCTCAGCAGTCAGTCACCTGTTAGAGGGCACACTTAGGCACAGTCTACTGGGTTTTGGAAACCCTTGGCAATGACGACTCAAAATTCTCAGTGCAGTGGGCAAGGAAAAAAGTGTAATATGGAAATATAGTCCTATCTTGCGTACCTTTCGTCCAAGAATAATAGGGCTCAGTAGACTTTTTTTTTTTTTTAAATATATTTTTATTGATTTTTTACAGAGAGGAAGAGAGAGGGATAGAGAGTTAGAAACATCGATGAGAGAGAAACATCGATCAGCTGCCTCCTGCACACCCCCCATTGGGGATGTGCCCGCAACCAAGGTACATGCCCTTGACCGGAATCGAACCCGGGACCCTTGAGTCCTCAGGCCGACGCTCTATCCACTGAGCCAAACCGGTTTTGGCGAGTAGACTTTTTTTAAAAAGACCTTTCAAGTTATTGTCTACCACCTCACTACAGCACCACGCTTTTTTTTTAACCTGGGTATGCGCCCTGACCTGATGCCTGCGACCCTTCGGTGCACTGGACAACACTTCAACCAACGGAGCCACACGGACCAGGGCAGCAGCACCACACTCTCATTTGGAAACTGATCAATTTTATGAACGGCACACTTAATAATACACTCAACTTTATACGGTGCTTGGTTTCTGAACCTGGGGAGGATGGGACGCGCCGCGGAGACTCGGAGACTCTGGTCAGTAAAGTACATTTCCAGACAGACAGCTGGAGCTACATCTCCTGAGCCTACTTCAAACTAAAATCTGTGAACAGTCTGAAGTTACAAATCAAATAACAGTCCCAAGTCCACTGCCTGAAGGAGGTTTTGCAAAGAAACAAAAAAATCATCACTAAACACATCTACCTTTAACAAAATGACAATGTTTTCAGAAACAAACAAAAACCAATGCTAACAGGCAATGTTACAGAAGTTTACAGAACAATAAAAAATCTGCAATACAGAGTAAAGTTATTCTTAAATGATCATTTGCTTCCTAAGGTGCCTTGAAAAGTATCAAATGCATGAAGGCATGTAAGAGCTATTGTCCAGTCACTGACAGCTTTCAAATTACTTTTAAATCTAATTTCTGCAGTGGCAATTTTAAAAGCCAATCCAATTTTAATGAGAAAAAATGCCTATTCCAAAATCTGGAAATACAGTTAATTTTTTTTTGTAACTAGGAAACAGGAAGGTCATAGCACCAAGGTGTGTAACATCTGTAGGTGGTTGATCCAAATGAGTAAAAATTTTTAAAAAGACCTCTCTGGAATTAAAGATTTAAAATAATATCTTATCAAATATATTCTGATACAATCTTTAAAAATCACTTTAGTGGGATTTTTTTGTTCACCACGAACGAAACAAAACCTTCCAAAAATTTTCACATCATATACACACTTTGTAAATTAAGAACTAAATTCCAAAACACATTGGAAACATCAGACTTTCGTTTTCACATTCACTTATCAGATTGACTCTTAAAGCCCTGATGGAATGGGCCTTTATTTCAATACAAGGTTGTTCAATATTCCATTCCGTGTGCATCGAGCTCGTGAGACTTAATTCTCAAAACCTCCTTAGGAGATGCTTAATTACAACTCTAGTTCCAATTTCCTGAGACTCAAAACAGCAACGTAGAGAAAACAGCTTACAGGAAGGGAGAGGAATGAAGGTCCAGGACAGAGGCCCATTCTTTTGTTTTGGTGGCAAAAAAGCTCCAAAAATAAAAGCCACACGAGCCATCGGCCCCTATCCCCGCCCATCACAGCCCCGCGGAGCCCTTCCATCCACCCGCTCAGGACTCGAGCCCTCGAGATCCCCAAGCTGTCCCCATCTCCAAGGATGGGCGGGGGAGGCTGTGAAGACGGGGGCACAGAAAAGGGGGTGGGGGGGACACAGATCCTTTGAGGACAGTGACAAGGAGAGGCATCCAGAACGGGTAGGATGGGACGCGCCGCGGAGCCTCGGAGGCTGGCAAATTCTCTGGGAGAAGGGCCCCGGGGGGCAGACAGGGACGGCGACAGACGGGCCGTCCTCCACGAGAGCGAGGAGGCGCGCTCGCGGGGAGCCGGGGAGGGCGTGAACTAGGCGGCGCGGAACCAGGAGCCCGAAACGGGCTGAGTTAGCCCCCAACAGACCCGTGCCGCGACGCGGAGACTTACGGTTATTTCCCAGGCTGGGGGTGAGGGTCGGGAGGACCCCGCAGCTCCGCCACCGCCGCGGCCGCCCCAGCCTCTCCGGCGGAGTCCGTGACCTCAGTTACCCTCCCCGCCCCACCCACCCGGACGGGCGCCCCCTTCCTCGCCCGCCCGGGTGCGCCCGCCGGGCGGAGGCTTGCCGGGGCCGAGGGTGCGCGCTGGAGACCCGCGGGAACGCTGCGTGAGCCGGACGCGTCCGCGGAGAGGCTCCGTCAGCAGGCGCCCCCCATCCCTCGCCGGCCGCCGCGCCGCCTTTCTCGCGGGAGGGGAAGAGGGGGCGGTGGCTCTCGCCTCCGCCTCGCGGTCAAGTCCGGCTCATGCTCCAGCCCGGCGCGCGCGCGCGCACAGCCCCGGGCCTCCTCCCGTACCCGCCCCTCGCTCAGCTGCTGGCGCACCCACCGCCGACGCCCGAGCCTCCCGCCACCAGCCCCACGCAGCCCGCAGGCAGCCCCCGCGTGAAGCAGCAGGTAACGGCCGCAGCTCGGTTGCCGACCCGGAAGCTCTTCCGCCGCCACCGCGAGGCTGTCACGGGTGTGAACCCGGAAGCGGTTCCCTCGCCCCGGTAGCAGCGGGATGGAAAGCTAAGGCCTTGTGAATATCTGGAAACCCCTAGTTCGGGAGAGGGTGAGGGGTTTATGGTGTTGAAGTGCGAAGAGAGGGAAGGACAATAAGGAGCCCGTGGGCTAGAGGTTCTCCAAGTCCCAGACCTCCGAGCTCTTAGAGGCGTGGGAGATAGGGAGCGCGGCCGGACACATCCGGCGACTTCGGGGGGCGACCGAGGGTTTTCCTGTCACAGGAAGTTGGGCCCCGGCCGCTAGGAAAGGGAAGGGAAGGAGGGATGAGACCGCGGGGACGGCCCCCCGCCCCCAGGTGACTGTCCCACCCAGGGAAGCGAATGTAGCGGCCCGGGAGGTGCTCGGCCGCCCGCACGGGTGAGACGTGGAGCGGCAAGATCCAGACTCCAGCGAGAAAACAGAGGTTGGGAGGCTGCACTATCTCCACATCTGGTTTCTCCAGGCAAGGAATTCATTTCTCCCAAGTCGCCAGAGCCACTGCTTGGGTGGCAGCTCTTGGAGCAAAGAGGCTTGCACAGCCTTCCCGGTGATGTGGTAACGTCCCACCCAGGCAGAGTATCGCTTGTTGTCCTTTCTGGGAATCCTGTTCACCGCACGCCATTCCCGCTCGGCTCTCCTCGCTACACCTCTCCGTCTTTTAAAAAGAGGCTTTTGGCTTTCTTTGTTCGCTTTTTCTCCACGTTGCTTTTAGCTTCTCCAGCAGGCTGATCTAGCCGGCCCAGCTCTCTCTCACTTCCATTCTCATCTCACTCTTGGAGAATTTATGCGTCTTCACAGTTTCTCCTTTCATCTAGTCTTTCCACGGTTTTGCTGTCCTCATCTTATTTGGAGGAATGTTTTCATGGCAATATAAAACAACTCATTCCATGATCTTCTTTTTCCCTTAACCCCATGTTCCCCCTCCCCCTTAGAATTGGGTAATAGAACCACAGTAACAACTAATATATAGCATATTTAGACATGCTAGGGATATCATGCTTTCCCCAAATAAGCTCCTTAAATGTACTTGCTGTTCACTGTAGGAATTCACTTGGTTCCCAGTTTCACTTAGTTCCTTCTCTGTTAGCCAAATTTAGTACAATTGCCTTCAAAAGCTATTTGAAGATTACTAAATATCTTAAATTGTAGAGTAGAATGTCACTTAAAGAATTCTAAAATTATCAGTGAGGTTTATTGATTGATAAATGACGAATTGAACGGACAAGGAGAAATCAAGCTGAGTAGAAGAAGCACTAGTGGGTATTTTCTATTCTGCTTTATTATTACTAACTCTCTTTTTATTGCCATTAACCAATTTTAAGAATGAGGTTTTTATGGTCAAAATTCCTTGTAGGGGAATTCCTGATATTTAGTTCCCATCTCTTCTCTTTAATATTATGATGCTTTAAAATAGTGGATTTGTTTCAGGAGAATGGGGAAGGGGCAAGTAACTTAGCCACTCCACTTGTTTTTTCATTTGTAAAATGGGAATAAAAATAATCCCTACATCATCAGATTTTTTTGGGGGGGATAAAATGAGTTAATTTATGGAAGGCACTTAGCACAGTGTCTAGCACAAAATAAGCATTATAGGTGTTAACTATTTATATTATTTTAAAAGTATATTAAATTTTATTTAGAAAAATGAAAGCAATAAAAACTTAAAGGCAACTTGATAAAAGTTATTTTGGCTGGTAAGGATAAAAATAAAATGCATTTTATTAGTTATTTTCAATTATGGACAGTAAGGTTTGTGGGTTGCTTTAGCTATTTAAAGGTGGTATGGATTTTGTTGTTTTTGTTTTTGTAATCCTCACCAGATGGTATGTTTTTTTATTGATTGGAGAGAGAGAGAAAAAAACATGGATGTGAGAAACATCAATTGGCTGCCTTCCTTATGCCCCCTGGGCATGTGCCCTGAGCAGGAATCCAGCCTGCCACTTTCCAGTGTATTGGGCAATTCTCCAACCAACTGAGCCACACCAGCCAGGGCTTGACATGGGTTTTTGAAGGTTGAGAAACATTGCTTAAGGATGGAGGAAGGGAGATCTTTCTTTTTGTCCTCAGGAACATCTTACAGATTCCTAAGATAATGTGCTTTTGGGGGAGGGGAGGATGGGGAGGTATTTATGAAGATATATTTTCTGATTATTGGTAATTTCTATTAGCATGTTGTTTGCAAACTGGTAAATAAATCATCCTGTTGACTTAAACTTCCAATACTAAATTTATGATCCCTATATTCACATACTGATTCTTCATTGCAAAAGTCTTTTTAAGTTTGCACTTCTGTCCTCTATTTAGCAGATGTTTCTTATTAAAGACATTGGCATTTTTAATAGGACTGTCTAGCATAGTAGGGAGATGTTAACAAATCTGCCTATTGGGGACTAAATAGCCATTTGTATACCTCCCTTCCCCCAGTCATAGTGACCACTAGAAAGGCCCCTATGCGTGAGCCGGGGCCTTTCTAAATTATATTTTTTTAATATAATTTTCTTTTCTTTTCTTTTTTTTTAAAATATTTTATTGATATTTTACAGAGAGGAAGGGAGAGGGATAGAAAGTTAGAAACATCGATGAGAGAGAAACATCGACCAGCTGCCTCCTGCACATCCCCCACTGGGGTCGTGCCCGCAACCAATGTACATGCCCTTGACCGGAATCGAACCTGGGACCTTTCAGTCCGCAGACCGACGCTCTATCCACTGAGCCAAACCGGTTTTGGCTAATATAATTTTCTTGATTTCAGAGAGAAAGGGAGAGGGAGAGGGAAAGACAGAAACATCAATGATGAGAGAGAATGATTGATCGGCTGCCCCCTGCACGCCCCACATTGGGGATGGAGCCCACTACCCGGGCATGTGTCCTTACCGGGAATAGAACCATGATCTCCTGGTTCATAGGTCGACGCTCATCAATGAACCACACCGGCCAGGCCCCTATAGATTTTCAAATGATTTCAATTAGGTACTTTTTTGGGTGGCAGCTCTTTGAACAAAGAGACATGCATGTCCTTTCCCATTAGTGGATGTTATGGGAGGATGTTAATAGGTGATTCTCCAATTGAGAACCATTTCTGCATATTTGTGAGGCCTCATTATTTAGGCAGCATATCATCATTTATGTCTAAGCATTTACCTGAATAGAATGAAGAATATAACAAAATGCCACATATTTCCTATCCTTAGTAACTTGAACCCTTATTTAAAACTCAGTCTAAGCATATTGCAAACTCGAGTTATAGCTTAATTATTTTTAACTCAAGTTAATCTCCCAGTCCCCTCACATTTGTTTCTGCCTTAGCAGTTTTGCCTTCATATATTAGTAGCTTTTATTCTTTTCCTAACTTGAGCCTTTGTTTCCTTTTTTCATGTCACTGGAAATATGTATATTAAGAATAGTCAAGTATGAATATTTCTTGAAAATCAATTTTTAGAATCTTTTAGGGTTATGTTAACATTAAATGATGTAAAAACAAAATACTATATAACCCTCATGGTAATGTCTTTTATTATATCACATTTGTTTATCTTTTTAGAAAAGTGATGAGCATTGATAAAGCATTTTGCTTATAGATATATATATTTTTTCTAATATGAGTTGACCAGCTCAAGAATTTACTTGCTTTAAATAGTGTTTAGCCTTAGCCAGTTTGGCTCAGTGGATAGAGGGGCTGCCTGCGGACCGAAGGGTCCCAGGTTCGATTCCATTCAAGGGCACATGCCCAGGTTGCTAGCTCGATCCTTAGTGGGGGGCGTGCAGGAGGCAGCCGATCAATGATTCTCTCTCATCATTGATGTTTCTATCTCTCTCTCCCCGTCCCTTCCTCCCTGAAATCAATAAAAAATTATATTTAAATAGTGTTTAGAAAACTAAAAATTACTTTTCTCTTTTAGGTGCTTAATAGAAATAAAACACACAAATGGTTTCTGTAAATGTGCCATATACATTTTGTATACACAATACAATGTCTTTCTTTGGGAGCTTGTAGTCTTTAAGGAGGCATCCATACATATCATAATTTGAGGATCTATTATCTTGGTCATTGTTAATGTGAGGTGAAAAGTAATTGCTAAATAGAAATTCTGAGAAGAAAAAGGACTTTTATTTCAATAGTGTACGAAGCTCTGTTGCATGAAGTGCGGTTTTAAGAATGATATTATGGAAAAATGAACTGAAAAAAATCCTATGCGATATAGAGTGAGAATGAATGATATGTCTTCAAAATGAATATCGCAATCTTAATGTTTTATTGTAGTTTCTCTGGTGAAATATCTGCATCTAAACAAGTGAAAAAAATTTTAATATATGTTTATTGATTTCAGAGAGGAAGGGAGAGGGAGAGGTAAAAGCATCAATGATGAGAGAGAATCATTGATCGGGTGCCTCCTGCATGTTGCGCGCCATCCATCCCTTATTTATTTATTTATTATTATTTATTTATTATTTTATTTTTATTGATTTTTTACAGAGAGGAAGGGAGAGGGACAGAGAGCCAGAAACATTGATGAGAGAGACACATCAGCCAGCTGCCTCCTGCACACCCCCTACTGGGGATGTGCCCGCAACCAAGATACATGCCCTTGACAGGAATCGAACCTGGGACCCTTGAGTCCACAGGCTGATGCTCTATCCACTGAGCCAAACCGGTTAGGCCTGTATCACTTTTTTAAATATAAAAGGCAGATTTTTATGCAATTAAGACTTCTGAAACTATGGACTTCTGAAAGTATGTTGTGTTGTTTTTTGACATTTAACAGAAAAGGGGAAAAGGATTACAAGAAAGTCTTAAATTACAAGCTAATGTTTTGAATAGTTTAATGATAAGATATAATCAGTCATCTCTGGCTTGCCTTTTAGGTAGTATATATTCTAAGAGAGAAAAATCAACATCTTATTTAGAAGTGTTACGAAGTGATTATGTGTCCTTTAATGTAATCTTTCAAGATATTTCTTTCTTTGTTTTATAAAGCAATGGGGAATCCAGAAAACATAGAAGATGCATATGTTGCTGTTATTCGTCCAAAGAATACTGCCAGTCTAAATTCCCGGGAATACAAAGCTAAGTCATATGAAGTGAGAACAATCTGCTAACATTTGATTTGCTACTATTGAATGTCATTCTCTATTATTTTCATTTACATGTAGTCTTACCATATCCTGTAAATTCTTGTTGACAGCCTAGATGTTGACAAGCTAAAATTGACAACCCTAGATCTCTGCCCATCACTGTCTTTTTTTCTGCTGTATATTTTTGACCATTTTTCTATTCATTGATACATATAAATTATTAGATATTAAAAGGCACTTGTTTGAGTTTTCCAGATAATTTATAGATTTGGTTTTTAGTACAATTTATGAAATGGCTCTCAAAATTAAAGAAAAAAATTTAAAGTCAGCTTATTCAAAATTACAGTCTACACATTGTTCTTCGTTATTCAAGGAACTGTTTTTTAACAGTTCACTAAAAAATATCTTTTTACCTTTAGTTAAGTTTTAGGAGATTAGTTGCTTTTCTGTAGTCTTCAATTATACAGGGTGGAGTAGAAGTAGATTTGCAATTGTTTGTATGGAAAATTATACAATAATTAATAAATAATAATACAAGAATAAACTGTTTTGCGCACTCACAACTGGAAACCTACTTTTGCCACACCCTGTTTTACATGTAGATGTGATTGGCGGGGGCAAAATAGAATTGTTATCTTTTCTATGCAGCAGATTGCAAACATCATAAAGTACTTCTAATCTCACCTAACTCCAGCTAATTTTTGTAGCATTTTGCTTAAATTACTTTTTAGGGTTAGTTATCTGAAACCTATTAGAATATTTCAGGGGTTCTCAGGAGGCTGCTGCTTTAGCAGTGCTCTGGCATACTGGTTGTCAATCCTGGCTGCACTGTTGAATCACCTGGGGAACTTGAAAACTTCTAGTACCAGGACCCCACTCCCTAAGCATTTTCATTTAATAGGTCTGAGATGAAGTTGGGTAACGATACTATTTAAAAAGCTTCCCAGATTATTCTAATATACAACTAGTGTCTAATATGCAGCTGGCTTATATTCTAGGGTAAATAAATTTGATTTAAACTTTCTCTTATTGTTTTTCTTAAGATTTTATTGCATGAAGTTCCCATTGAAGGGCAGAAAAAAAAGAGGAAGAAAGTTTTGTTGGAAACTAAACTTCAAGGCAACAGTGAAATAACACAAGGCATATTGGATTATGTAGTAGAAACTACCAAACCAATTTCTCCCGCAAACCAGGGTATCAGAGGTAAAAAAAACAAACAAAACTTGTTTGTTTCTTTCTCTTTTTCTTTTTTTCTTAAGCTCTTTCTTTATTTAATTTTAATAAATCTCTATTATTGAAAGTATTACATATATCCTTCCCCGCTGCTCTTTCTTTAATACAGTTGCTTTAAATGCTTGTGGAGAAAGACATTTAAAAAATATATTAGAATCAATTTCTTGTTATGCTCCTTTTCATTTAAAAAACTTTAAAGAGACTCAAAAATTTTTTAACATACAGCTAAGCCCCTTGAAGATGTAACCTGTGTAAAGAAAAAGTAACCTGACTTTAATTTTTTTTATTGATTTAGAGAGAACAGCCAAGGGGAGAGGGGTGCCATGAAACTAAAAGAAAGTACAAACTATTTTTGCTAGAAACATAGTTTGTTAGGTATTTTTGAACTGCAAAGATGAGAGGTTTTAGAATATAAGACTTGTAGGTTTTTATTTGTCTCCCTTGATGCCACATCAGGAAAATAAACTAAGAATGGTGGTTACAATTCAAAACAATAGTTTGTAGCCCAATCATCTATATATATAAAAGCCCAGTGACCAGAATGGCGGAACAACCAGAACAACTGGAACGACTGGTGGCTATGACACTCACTGCAGCAGCCAACCGGCCCCACCCCCAATCGGCCTCCCCTGCCACCGCAATCGAGGGTGTGTCCGGCCAGCCAACCTCCCACGGCCTCTCTCCCCTGCCGGTCTGGCCTCATGGGCCCCCATTGGGGTGGGTGGCCGGACCCCACCCGTGCACAAATTTGTGCACCAGGCCTCTAGTATTTTAATAAAAATCTGAAATTGAGGGTGGAGGTTGAAGATTAAGTGAAGAAATGCTAAACTTTTAAGATTTGCAACTTATACACCACCCTCGTTAACTAGCCTAGACTGTAGTAAAATTCTTACCATCTGCATCCCCGCCAAGTGAGGAGTTATATGCCTTTTGAGCCTGCAGGAGGCCTTACTGTTGAGCTGCTCTGACAGTCCTTTAGCAGGACAGTTTTCCTTGCCAGGCATAGGAAACTTCTCTTCTATTGAATCAAGACCAGGACCATGTCTACTGGTTGATTGTACACAAAATGAACATTATCAGAATTATCAGCTTTTATTAGGGCATATTATAAAAATTGACTGTTCTTACTGCCTTTTTGAAGAAATTTTAATTCTCAGAGTAATTCATAAAATATAAAAGCCCATTATTTTTTATCTTTACTGACTTTTCAAAACATGATTAGGAAAACGAGTAGTACTACTGAAGAAATTTCCTTTGGATGGGGAGAAGATGGGCAGAGAAGCAGCATTATTTATTGTTCCATCAGTTGTCAAAGGTAAAATTCAAGTTTTATCTTATGAATCTTTTTGTGCCTTACATGCTAAGTTAAAATCTATTTAGGAATTTGCATTCATAGTTACTACATAATACTGTTATATAAAATACATGTTGTAATTAATATAAGATGGAGAAATTTGTTACTTAAATATATTTTTTTAAATATATGTTTTTATTGATTCAGAGAGGAAGAGAGAGGGAGAGAGATAGAAACATCAATGATGAGAGAGAATCATTGATCGTCTGCCTCCTGGACGCCCCCTACTGGGGATCGAGCCTGCAACCTGGGCATGTGCCTTTGACCGGAATCGAACCCAGGACACATCAGTCCACAGGCTGATGCTCTTTCCACTGAGCCAAACCAGGTAGGGCTAAACAAAGATGTTTTGATTTAAAAGTAATATTCAGGCTTCTGGACTGAACATAATGTTTTTCCCAGCCATACTTAGGGGGAAAAAGTTCAGTATTTTAAATTATTTTGGAAATCTTATTAATCAGTTTTATAATATTGTTGAGAAAGAGAAAGAGGAAATAATTTCTTTAATTCTCCAAGATTATACATGCTGTATTCACCCAAGTGGATAAGGTCACAGAACTGCTCATCACTTGACTCCAGGTCTTCTAATTTGACATTTGAAATAGCCCTAGCCAGTTTCAATGTTTCAATCTCTTTCTGCCTCTCCCTTCCTCTCTGAAATCAATAAAAATATATATTTTTTTAAAAAACTAAAATATTTTGTTATAATTAACTATTTTTATAAACATATACTTTTAAATAAGAAATATGCCGTTGTAAACCTTTTATATGATGGCATAATTCTTCATTTTTCTTTTCCAGATAATACTAAATATACGTATACTCCAGGATGCCCAATTTTTTACTGCTTACAAGATATTATGCGAGTCTGTAGTGAATCCAGCACTCACTTTGCTACTCTTACAGCAAGGATGTTAATAGCCTTGGATAAGTAAGAACTGCCCTTAAAAATATTTTTTAATAAATCAAATATATGTTGATAATAGAAATTATCTCTGATAGATACCAACACTTTGGGAAGAAAATAATGAAATTAATACTATATGTATTCATAAATAGTAAATTTTTTCTCTTTTTTTATTTTAATTTTTTTTACTTTAAATTCTTTATTGTTTAATGTATTACATACATCTCCTATTTCCCCCATTGACGTCTCCCTGGCCACCCCCAACCCCCAGCACATGCCCTCACCCCCCCCCCCCCACCCAACCTCCATCTGTGTCCATTGGTTATGCTCATATGCATGCATACAAGTCCTTTGGTTGATCTCTTACCCCCTAACCCCCCGCCTTCCCTCATAGGTTGGATAGTCTATTCGATGCTTCTATGACTCTGGTTCTATTTTTGTTAGTTTATGTTGTTCATTATATTCACAAATGAGTGAGATCATATGATATTTATCTTTCTCTGACTGGCTTATTTCGCTTAGCATAATGCTCTCCAGTTCCATTAAATGGTAAATTTTATAAAAATTACATTTATTAAGATGACATTGGTTAATAACATTAAATAATTTCTGGTGTACAATATTAGAATTCATTATCTGTATACTCTATTGTGTGCTCATAACCCAAAGTCTGTTTTCCTTCCCATATCATATATTTGACCCCTAACTAATTCACCCTCCTTTACCCCCGCCCCTTTTCTCTCTGGTAACTACTATTCTGTTTTTTGAATCTATGAGTTTGTTTTGTTAGTTCATTTGTTGCTTTTTTAATATTCCACATATGAGTGAAATCATAAGGTTTTTGTCTTCTGTTTGACTTATTTCACTTAGCATAATTACCTCAAGATTCATCATGTCGAAAATGGCAATGTTGCATCATTTTTTATGACTAAATCGTATTCCATTGTATATATATGCCACATCTTCTTTATCCAGTCATCTTTTGATGGGCACTTAGGTTATTTCCATGTCTTGGCTATTGTAAATAAAGCTGCAGTAAACATAGGGGGTATATAAATCTTTAAAAATTAGTGTTTTCATATTTTTGGGGTAGATACCCAGAATGTAGTTTTTTTCCCTGAGTTTTTTATTACTAACTGGAATTGCTGGATCATATGGTAGTTCTATTCTTAATCTTTTTAAGGAGCCTCCATATTATTTTCCATAGTGGCTGCACCAATTTACATTTCCACCAAGTGCCTGAGAGTTAGTTTCCTTTTCCCCACATCCTCATCAACACTTGTTATTTCTTGTCTGTTTAATAATAGCCATTCTAGCTATCCCTGGCCAGTGAGCTCAATGGTTAGAGCACTGGTCTTTGCACTGGAGGCTCTCAGGTTCAATACCTGGTCAAGGGCACATACCTGGGTTTCAAGTTTGATCCCCATGCCCAGATCAGGGCCACTTTCGGGAGGCAATCAGTCATGTGTCTCTCTCACGTTGATGTTTCTCTCTCTTTCCCTCTCTCCTTTCTCCCTCCCTCCCCCTTCTCCACCTCCCTTCCACTCTAAAAATCAATGGAAAAAATACCCTCGGGTGAGGATTAACCAAAATCTTATATAATAAAAGCCTAATATACAAATTGTCCCCTCATCTGGAAGTTCAACCAAGGGGCAGAGCTGGCCAGCCAACCACCCTCGGCCCCTCCCCTGAGTCAGCTCCAACCTGGCCAGCAGTGGCAGGCAGCCGCTAGGGACCCTACCTGTGCACGAGTTTTGTGCATTGGGCCTCTAGTAAATAAATAATAGCCTTCTAACAGGTATGAGGTGATACCTCATGGTTTTGATTTGCAAGAAATGGTAAGTTTTTGAAGTTTCATATAAAAATGAAAAACTCCAAAGATAGGATTGTCCTTGTTTGCTTGCAACATGTTAATTTCATCTTCAAAAATGGCAAAGAATACCTTGTTTTAATTAAGATTCCTTTGTTATAATACTAGATTTAGTATTGAGTTACTCTCATCAGTGAACAAGTCTTTTACTCTACCATGCCTTTGTCTTTCTGTAACAACAGGGCTAATGTACCTATGTCTCAGTGGTTTAAATTTTAAAAGTGCTTCACGTTTTTTGAAAAGGGTTTTTATTATTATAATGGTTTATACATTTTTTAAAGTAGTTTGCTATGTCCATGAACAAAACTTTTATTAATAGTAAATGAAGTACTTAACCAACATTAATTAAAAGTATAAAGATCTGAACATTAGAAAGTATCACATACCAGAATTGGATAGTATTCTATTTTTATCTTCACTTTTGAACAAATGTATCTACTATTCATTCTTTCTGTTTTGCCAGGTGGTTAGATGAACGTCATGCACAATCTCACTTTATTCCAGCTTTATTCCGACCATCTCCTCTTGAGCGGATAAAAACTAATGTCATAAATCCTGCATATGCTACTGAATCAGGTCAGACAGAAAACTCACTACATATGGGCTATAGTGCACTAGAAATAAAGAGTAAAATGTTAGCCCTAGAGAAAGCAGATACCTGTATTTACAACCCTTTATTTGGATCAGATCTTCAATATACAAACCGGGTAAGAATTGAATGAATTTTGGCTTTGATTTCAAAAGACATCCCAAATGTAGTTTTTTCCCCTGAGTTTTTTATTACTAACTGTAAATATTAACATGACATCCATATCTCTATTTATATACAGGGTGTCCCAAAAAATGTATATATTACTTTAGCAGCTGATTTCTATTACATTTTAAAAATGAAATGTATTTTAATAAATACTGCCTTTATAATTATTCAAAGTATGTATACATTTTGGGGGATACCTTATATATTAAAGTTAAATATCTAAAGCTCTTAAAGGTTTT
Organism: Eptesicus fuscus; assembly: GCF_027574615.1. Classification (NCBI taxonomy): domain Eukaryota; kingdom Metazoa; phylum Chordata; class Mammalia; order Chiroptera; family Vespertilionidae; genus Eptesicus; species Eptesicus fuscus. The sequence goes on from NC_072486.1 coordinate 27,971,092, forward strand.
TTTGTTTGTTTTATTTTCCCTTTCTAGGTTGATAAAGTAGTAATAAATCCATACTTTGGTCTAGGAGCTCCAGACTACTCAAAAATCCAAATTCCCAAGCAGGAAAAATGGCAGAGAAGCATGAGCAGTGTCACAGAAGACAAGTACTGTTTTGCTTTTACTTCACCTTGCTTTTTTAAAACTTGCATTTTACTGTTATAGTTTAAAATTAATTAACATGCAATATGCAATTTATAATACAATCATTGCATAAGTGATTCAGTTTATAGCTTCTCAATGACACATAGCTTTCAATTTGTTTTTATGAATAGGGAACGACCATGGGTAGATGATTTTCCTCTCCATCGAAGTGCCTGTGAAGGAGATTCAGAATTATTAACTCGTCTTCTCAATGAAAAATTTTCAGTCAATCAATTAGATAATGACCACTGGGCACCCATTCATTATGCATGCTGGTAAATAGATTACTTTTTCTTTTTCTTTTAGAAAGAATGAATCATCCTGTATAATAAAACCCTAATATGCAAATTGAATGACCGGTGAAACTGCCGGTCACTATGATGCACACTGACCACCAGGGGGCAGATGCTCAATGCAGGAGCTGCCCCCTGGTGGTCAGTGCGCTCCCACAGGGGGAGTGCCACTCAGCCAGAATCCGGGCTCACAGCTGGCAAGCACAGAGGCGGTGGTAGGAGCCTCTCCCGCCTCCGCTGCAGTGCTAAGGAGCAGCGAGTAGAGCGGTAAGTAGCAGAGAGTAGGCAAAAATATGCTTCTTTATTCTATCCATATGTTCTTGCCTGCCCATTATGGAGAATTTTTATATCAAATTTGGAAAGAGTCACCCTAAATCTTCTAAACTAAACTTAACAGTTGTTTATACATATTACTAGTAAATACGGCTAGTAGCAACAGTACTAAGAAAACTGCACATGGTTTACCTGGAACTAAACAAAAAGAGGTAGAGAATATAGTTCAAACCCCAAGAAAGTACACTGTGGAATTTGGAAAGACATAGGCATGAATTTTATTTAGGAATCCCAAATTTATATGTGGCTATATTGTTGCCCTTTTGGGGGGGAGGGGGAAGCACAGGGTTATTTTCTCATCTAGTAAAAGAATGGTAATATTTTCAACTATCTATTGCATAAAAACAGAAGTATGGTCTAGTATTTAATGTGCTTTGGATTGCCCCTAGGTTTCAGTCCCAACTTTTAGTTCCTAAAAGTATAACCTTTAGCAAGGTTACTTAAAGTCTATAAGGATCCGTTTCTTTATCTACAAAATGGGTTTAATCATAGTACCTTTCTTAAGATTAAAGAAGAAAATGCAAATAATGCTTTGAGAGTAACTGGCATATAATAAGCACTCAATAAATGTTAGCTATTACTATTAAAGTATTGTAATAATTTAAAGATTTTGATTTTTAAATCTAAAGTTCATTAATCTTCAGTATTTTTTTTAAAAAATCTTATTACTACAATACACCAAGGAAAAGGTTTGTCCTTTGATAAAATTAACTTTGTGTCGCCCTGGCCAGGTGGCTCAGTGGGTTGGAGCATCATCCTATAAACCAAAAGGCTGTGGTTTCAATTCCCTGTCAGAGCATATACCTAGGTTGTAGGTTCTATTCCCAGTCCAGGTATGTACAGGAGGCAATTGATTGATGTCTTTCCTTCCCACTCCCATCCCCTCCTTTCTAAAAATCAATGAAAACAAATCAGGTCAGTTTTGAAGATATGCAATTTTCCCCTTAAATGCACCATATCTAAAAACAAATTTCCTTTCCTCTTTCCCCCTCCCACCCATTTATTTCTAAACAATAAATTACTTTTCCACCATTGCTTCAAACTACATCCTTACATAATTATTTGGCTGTAACCAAATGTTGGACTCACTACTCACTTTTCTGGGTTTTTTCTTTGCTTATTTTCCCACTACCTAAAATATTTTACCTCTCTTCAATATCTCTTCAGTTTATTCCTATTTAAAATCCAGTTAAATTTGTTAGCCTATTAAAACGCTTTACAGGACCATCTTAGACTGAAATAATAATCTTCCTTTTCCAATATTTTTAAAGCATTAATTATATACTATCTTGATAAGTTTATAGTATCTTATTTTGTTGATTAGTATCCTACACTGTTCCTTAAATTTTAGAGTATTATGTAACTATTCCATGTTTTTGTTTTACTTCTCTGATTACATTGTACTCCTTTATTAGAGCAGAGACTCTGTATTTTACATATCTTTATGTGTCATCCATTACCTAACATAACAGCTACATACAGAATTACATCTTTGGGCCTATTAATCACAGGCCTTTGTGAAAAGTTTATGAATTACTTTCTGATTCTGGACATATTTTTTACTAAAACTTTTCTCTCTCTAATTTATAATTTTTGTGCTTTAAGTGCTCTATCTTTTGTTTGAAGTTATATTTTCTCCGAGTTGATCAGAAGTAAACACAATTGAATTGAACCAGAAAAATTAATAAGAAATCAGTCCCTAGGCACTGAAAACATTGTCGGTATCTTAGTTCTTTGCTCTCTGCCTAGAAAAATCTTAGATTTCTTTGCGATGTCTTCTTCTAAAATTTGGAGTTTTAAAACATTTGAAATGACTTTTTTAGGTGCTTTTTTTTTTTTCTAATAGGCTTGGAAAGGTTGAGGCCACTCGCATATTGTTAGAAAAAGGAAAGTGCAATCCAAACCTTTTAAATGGACATCTTAGTTCTCCTCTTCATTTTGCTGCTGGTGGAGGACATGCTGAAATAGTACAGATTCTCTTAAACCATCCAGAAATTGACAGAGTAAGTTATTTTCCAGGTTGTTTGTTTTTTAATGTTTAAGCAGTGAATAACAAATAATGACACTAAAATGTTCAGTAGTATACTTGAGAGGTTAGCTGAAAAATAAAAACAAATTTCACTTACTATACAGAATACATATGTGTAAACTTTGCTTTTATACATAAACATTTTTGATGATGATAAAATATGCCTTGCGTAAAATGTACCATTTAAGCCATTTTTAGGAGTACATTTCAGTGGCATTAAGTACGTTCATATTACTGTTCAATCTTCTACAGAATGTACATAAAATTTAACCTCTTTTCATTTCATATTGTATTTCTTCAAAAATATATTTAAAAATGAAAAAGATTTTCTACCCACTTTCTAAAATTTGTATTAACAAGTATTTTGTGAAAGGAAAAAAAAGATAGTTTTAACAAAACCTGTGTTGTATTTTAATCAGAACTTTTAAAAAACAATAATCACATTGATATCTATGCTTTAAGTCTTTCATATTTGGTAATTCATGTTTAAGTATGGCATGTACTAAGTATGGTTCTTATTTACTTACTACTTGAGAAGAGTCTTTTTTAAAATCAAACTTTAATATTTGCCTTTACATTGCCATGTATTTATAATGCCTTTTTTCTTTATCCTCTCCTTTCCCCCCACATTTTTAGCATATAACAGACCAACAAGGAAAATCCCCTTTAAATATTTGTGAAGAAAACAAACAAAATAATTGGGAAGAAACTACAAAATTGTTGAAGGAAGCCATTAACAAACCAGTAAGATTATCTTCATAGTAGAGCCAAGTATCCTACTTAAGTTGATAAGTAATTTTAGGTTCTGTGGCAAGAGTGGAAAGATGGCTGGTTTCTTTACTGCTTTTATAAAACCTCATGGTTAGACTTCATAAGCATTAAATTTGTTATCATACATAACGGTTCGACATTTATTCTTTTTTTTAAAAAATATATTTTATTGATTTTTTAACAGAGAGAAAGAGAGAGGGATAGAGAGTTAGAAACATCGATGATAGAGAAACATCGATCAGCTGCCTCTTGCACAACCCCCACTGGGGATGTGCCCGCAACCAAGGCACATGCCCTTGACCGGAACCGAACCTGGGACCTTTCAGTCCGCAGGCCGACGCTCTGTCCACTGAGCCAAACCGGCTTTGGTGACATTTATTCTTGCTTAACAAAATGAAACTTGTATAAGTAAATCTTTTAATCACTTAAAATTAATTTATTTTTCAGAATAATCTCTATACTTGTGCAAATTACAAATTGTAATCTGTTCATTGAAGCATATGTCTCTACTTAGGCCTCCTCAGCAATATTTTATATTTTTAAATACTGACATTAAACATCATTCATTAATTTAGTTTCAGCAGGTTATCTATTACAGATTCATTTTACTCCTCAAGAAAGTGAATGAGTTAAGATTGGAGATTTCCTAGCTTTTTTGTTCTGCCTATTCAACCTGGTTTTCCATCTTATTATGTCCAAAATTACTAGCAGTGACATTAAGGTAGAAAAGAATTAACAATTAGAAAAAAACTCAATCTTAAAAGTTATAGTGATTATAAACCTATCATTAATTTAAAGATTTGAAAACTTGCAAACCAGATAAAAGGATTTATATCAACAGATATAGAAGAAAAGTTTGATACCAACAGATATAACCCATATGTCTGAGCCTTTCCAGACATTCCCATCAGTGAGACAATAAGTCTTTGTTGAATATTTCTGTGATTTAACACCATGAAATGCTGAAATTGATAACTGATAAAGAATATATGATCTCTCCCTTTAAGGATGATTACATACTCATGCACATTTTGTCAAAACACTATTCCATGAGCACAAGACAAGGGCAAGAAAATAGATAAGTGGTATAGGCAACTTTATGTTAAACTTCTTTGCAATTAATTTTCTAATTTTATACTAGTTAAAATATTTTTTTTTCCTCGCCATACTTTTTATATTGGAATGTAAAAGATAAAAGGAATTAGGTACTTTTATCCAAAATGAACTGTCCTGGAAGTTGTTTGGAGGCCCCATAACCACAAAAATGTTATTGAGAATTTCATTTGTCTCTGGGAATTTCTGAACTGGAAGGAAAAAAAAATGGCTTAAGGTCCATTGCTTAAAACTTCTACCTGCAAAGTCTTCTATTACAGATTTCTCTTAGGACAAATTATTGGTGGTACACATTTCTATAGTATAATTTGTGGCCCATTAGACTCATGAGGTACTTAACTAACACCAGATTTAGTTAATCAATGTATATCCCCCATTTGATACCTACATTGGACATAACAGCTTATGAAAAAATCCTCTCAGAAGATTTTGAGGTTGAAGTTTTTAAAACACTAATTGTTCTTAGTTTCTCAAAATTATTTGGCCATGGGATATCCAGAGGAAAATGTATTAGAAAATATAAATAATGAAAGTAAAATTTTAAAAATTATTGCCAGCAGATTCTCACTTGAAGCCATTTTTCTGATATTTTCCATGTTGGAAATCTATATTAAGCAGATGAAGTTGAAATTAAAGCATTTTGGTGGATTTGGTTGTATAATTTCTAACCAGGTTGCATAATTTATTATCATTCTTTGTTCTAGTATGAAAAAGTTCGAATATACAGAATGGATGGATCATACCGTTCTGTTGAACTAAAGCATGGAAATAATACCACAGTGCAGCAGATAATGGAAGGAATGCGTCTCTCTCAAGAAACACAACAGTATTTCACTATTTGGATCTGTTCAGAAAACCTCAGTAAGAAAGTTATTATTTTGTTGTGTGAACATCATTATTCTTTTTTGAGAGTGTGTTGGTCAATTTCACTTAACATCAGTCTAACATCAGTTAATTACTGACTTTTAAATTTTAAAACGATACAGTGTTCTTCTCTTTTATATAAATTACCTGTTGAAACAGGTAAGCTTCCCCCTCACTTAATTCAAACAATATTTTAAGTGGTAAAAACCAAAACATTTCTTCTTTGGCAATGGAATTTTATTTGAATGCCATTAAATGTGGTGGCTCATCCAACTTGCCTTTATTTTCAGTGCTCAAAATAATATAAAGTGTTTTCTTTATATAAATTTTCTTTCAGACCTTTTTATCTAAAATCAATCTCACTATAGATTTGTCTCTCAAAGTATTGCAAATACATAAAGGATTTAATTGAGGTTGTTTTGATTGGTTATCTAATGATTTATTTTTTTTAAACCAAATACAACTGATTGTATCATAATTATTTAGGCTATCATGAAATTAAGGATCTTAAATAGATTTAATAAATTTTATTTCTTTTAAGAATTATTCCCATAATTCTTATGTTATTATTACTTTTTTAATCCTCACCCGAGAATATTTTTTCCATTGATTTTTAAAGAAAATGGTAGGTAGGGAGAAGGTGAGGGGAAGAGAGAGAAAGAGAGGGAGAGAAAGACAAAGGGAGAGACAGAGACAGAGAGAGAGAAACATTAACATGAGAAAAACATCGACTGGTTGCCTTCTGCAGGCACCCTCACCAGGGCCTCAGATGGAAGCTGCAACTGGGGTATCTGCCCTTGACTGGAAATCTAACCCGTGACCTTTCAGTCCTTGCAGCGATGCTCTTACCACTGAGAAACACCAGCCAGGGCAATTCTTATATTCTTTTAAAATATATTTTATTGATTTTTTACAGAGAGGAAGAGAGAGGGATAGAGAGCTAGAAACATCGACCAGCTGCCTCCTGCACACCCCCTACCGGGGATGTGCCCGCAACCAATGTACATGCCCTTGACCGGAATCGAACCTGGGACCTTTCAGTCCCCAGACCGACGCTCTATCCACTGAGCCAAACCGGTTTCGGCCAATTCTTATATTCTTAAAAACAAAAGCAATCAACTCAAGTTGGGTAGTATTAATTAAAGTCGATGTTGATTTAAATTTACACTTAATTTATGTGTATTCAGTACTTAAGTGCAAAGAGTTTAATACAAAGTTTCTATGCATTGATATAATTGATCTATTTTTACATTATCATTTATAAAAGGAAAGATGTTTTTCAGGCCTTCAACTCAAACCATATCATAAACCCTTGCAACATGTTCGGGACTGGCCAGAAATACTGGCTGAATTGACTAATTTGGATCCCCAGAGGGAAACACCACAGCTTTTCCTAAGAAGAGATGTGAGACTTCCTTTGGAAGTTGAAAAAAAGGTTTGCTTGAAAATCTTACAGTCTTGTAAATGTGCAGAATTTATTGAGTTCCTATAGTAGGCACTAGAGGCAGAAATTGTGCTCTTCCTGTACAGGTGGGGTTTACTTCGGTTTCTCTGTTCAATCCTCACATCTCTTTGGTAAATGGTAGAGTTGGAGTCAAACCGCTATCTAAAGCCCCTGGTTGGTTTTCTCGTTTTCCTTCCATCGTCTTAGAATGCAAAAGAGAGTCTATTCTAAAGAGAATTATTAACAACCAGATAGAAGGCAGATTATACCAAAAAAAATTTTTCAAAATAGTGTCAAAGAGAAATTTAATAAAGGGCTAATAAGGTGTGTAAATTTCAAAGGAGCAAAGAAATACCTTAGGATGGGGAAGTACAGAAAAGAATATTCTAAGTGGAGAAAGTTATATTTGCAAAGGGGACATAAAAAATTGTTCTCTACAGTCAGTAAGTAGCTGTTCTCAAGCACAACATTATATAGATACTAAAAAAAAAAGAGAATACAATTTACATTGGATAAAAATATCTGTGCCAAACAAGTATGTTTGGATTTGAATTAGACTACAAAGGTTAGATAGCTATGAAAATGGGGGTAGGAGGGAAGTCTCAAAACTGTGAAAAAAATATATAATGCATTTATATATTCTTTATTCAAGAAAACATTAAACAAACAAGGTTAAGCAAATGTCAGCCCAAGAAAATTTCAGTAACCATGTCCAAACTTGGTAAATGTTTTGTGCCTGACTACTCATATTGTTCCTCTGAGATTTGATCCTGTTACCCAAATATATTGGAAGGTATACCAAAATTTGTATAAAATTTACCAAAAACTAAGATCTAGATTATTTATTAAAAATATGTTAGAATCACAAATAGAATGAAGGAAATAAAACCACGTGATCATCTCAATTGACATAGAAAACTAGAAATAGATAGGAGCTTCCTCAATATGGTAAATGGAGTTTATGAACAACTCACAACATCATACTGAATGTTGAAAGACTAACAGCATTCCTCTTAAGATCAGAAATGAGACAAGGATGTCTGTTTTCATCACTGCTATTTTACATAGTACTGGACATTTTAGCCAGAGCAATTAGACAAAAGACAAAAAAAAAAAGGAAGAAAAGGCATCCAAATATGAAAGTGAAAACTAAAACTATATTCACAAATGAGAAACCAATTTAAACCTATTAAGATGGCTATAATAAAAATTTATAAAGGAAAATGACAAGTATTGGTGAGGAAGGATGTAGATAAATTAGAACCACCCTGTACATTGCAGATGAGAGTATAAAATGGTGCAGTATCTATGGAAAAAAATTTAGTGGTTCTTCAAAAAACTAAACAGAATGACCATATGATCCAGCACTTTCTCTCCTAGGTATATATCTGAAGAATTAAAAACAAGAAATCAAACAGATACCTGTATGCAGTGTTCATGGCAGCACTATTCACAAATAGCCAAAAAAGTAGAAACAAAGTGTCCATCAAGAGATAAATAGATAAACAAAATGTAGAATATACCTAAAATGAAATATTATTCAGCTGTAAAAAGGAATGAAGTCCTTATACATGCCATAACATGGATGGACCCTGAAAACATGCTAAATGAAATAAACCAGACACAAAAAGATAAATATTGTATGATTCTACTTACATTAAATATCTGGAACAGGCAAATTCATGTAGTCAGAAAGTAGATTAGTAGTTGCCACAGATGAGTGGCACAGGGAGAATGAAGAGTTATTACTTAATGGTTACAAATTTTGTTTGGGTGATGAAAATGTGAAAATAGTGGTTGGTGATGGTTGCTCAACATTGTGAATGTAATAAATGCCACTGAATTGTATGCTTAAAAATGGTTAAAATGAAAAAAAAATTTGTTGTATGTATTTTAACATAGTTTTTAAAAATATATTAGATTCATGAAATATGGAAATAATATAAGTATACTTAGTCTGTCTTCCTTCTTCACCTAAGTAATGTTTTAGAAGTTGGCTGGTAGAGAAAAAGAACAATAATGGTAATACTCAGATGATAAATTGCATAAGTATTTTATAAATAATATAAAGTAGGCTCAAGTGAAAAAAAGCAAGGCTTAGTAAGTACTTAAGGTAAATCAGAATGTCATAATCTTCTGGAAAAGTAGTTGTTTTCTTTCACTTTTTATGTAATTTAGAAATTCCTACTTGTACTGTCTGAAAAATTAAAATAGACTGATTTCATTTAAAAAGAACAATAGTTGATTGATACTCACTGAACATACTATTAGGAATTATAACTCAGCTGGAACTTCAAATTCACTAAGTCAATTTTTATTAGAAAAACGTTTTCTTGGATCTTCTTTCCAACATCTTATTTTGAGACATTAAAACCCATAGGAAAGTTGAAAAAGAAAATTTACACCATATCCCATTCATTAAATTACTAATTGTTAATGTTTTGCTACATTTGCTTCATATTCTCTCTCTTTGTGAACCATTTAAAAGAGAGTTGCAGACATTATGGCACTTCATCCCTGCATATTTCAACAGGCATCTCCCAAAGGACATACCTATATACTACATTACCCTTTGCAGGGGTCCTCAGACTACGGCCCGCGGGCCACATGCGGCCCGCCAAGGACATTTATCCGGCCCGCCCGGTGTTTTTGCCGCCGCTGCCTGTCCTGCTTAGCAGCCGACATAGCAGTGTGCATAGGAATTTGTTCATAGTTTTTTTTTTTTAACTATAGTCCGGCCCTCCAACGTTCTGAGGGACAGTGAACTGGCCCCCTGTTTAAAAAGTTTGAGGACCCCTGCTTTATAGCCTAATAAAATTAATATTTCTATAATAACATCTAATATCAGATCTGTATTCAGATTTCTCCCAATTATTTTAAAGTCTTTTATAGCTCCCATCTGTAAGATCTAATCAAGGGTCATGCTTTGCATTTGATTATTAGTTTCTTGTAATCTGGAACAATTCCCTCCCTTTTTTCCATGAAATTCTATTTTTTATATTATGAAGTATTATAAGATATTATTTTAGTTAAGTGGCAAAAATAATCTTTACCATAAAGAATTGGATCATTGTGAGTTATATTTGGAAGTATTTTAAGTATTCATTCAGAAACTTTGTAATTGGTGATTTTTTCCAAGTAGAGCTATATTCTGTAGAGGAGCATTTTTTAGTATGTTAATCTTTTTGGATAAAGTAAAACTTTAAAGTTTTTAAAACCTGAAAAGAGGCATATGCTCTCCTTTAATGTTATTTGCAAGTGCAAAGTATTTTTAGTCAAAGAAAACATGTTTGTCTTAAACTTTTTTAAACTACACGTACAATACTTCTGAGAATTAACACACTTTCGTTTATCTTCTTTGAGTTTAGTATGAGTTCTTTTTACAAGCATAAATAGAAAAATGTTTGAAGAATACAAAGAATTTGAGTAAATTTATGCTCAAATTTACCCATATCCATAAACTGGTGAAAATTTTATTGGACTGTAAATCAGAGGTTAGCAAACTATGGCTTATTGCCATATCTGACCTGCTGCTTATTTTTGTATATCCTGCAAATTACTAAAGATTGAAAAAATTTCAGAAGAACAATATTTCATATCATGTGAGAATTTTATGAAATTCAGATTTCAGTAATCATGTATACAGTGTTACTGGAATACCACCACACCCATTTGTTGATGGATTGTCTGTGGCTGCTTTTGTGCTAACAGTAGCAGAGTTGAGTTATTGTAAGAGACTGTGTGACTCACAAAGCTTAAAGTATTACTGTCTGGCCCTTAATAGAAAAAAATTTCAGCCCTGCTCTTAAGCAATAATGGCTTATTTATATACATATATGTAATTGTTGCTTTTCTATATTAGATAATGACAAGTTATACTTTTGTAACAGGAAATTATAGCCTAGTAACCAAATTATACTTTTTTCTTTTAAGATTGAAGACCCACTAGCTATTCTTATTCTCTTTGACGAAGCCAGATATAACTTATTGAAGGGCTTTTATACAGCTCCTGATGCCAAACTGATAACATTAGCAAGTCTGTTGTTGCAAATAGTTTATGGAAATTATGAGAGTAAGAAGCACAAGCAAGGTTTCCTAAAGTAAGTATTTCATGTGAATGTAATGTGTGGTCTTGTGCTATGCTTAAGATTCAATTTAACCAAGAATATTTAGAGATAAATATTTATACATTAGTTTGGAATTAAGTACACTCAGCCCTCTGTATCCGTGGGCTCCACATTCACAGATTCAACCAACCTCAGATTGAACCCACGCGTATAGAGGGCTGACTGAGGGACAGCATCCTAGAGAGTCCTGGAACCAATCCCCCTTAGATACCAAGAGACAACTGTAATAGAAAGCATGGAATGAGAAGGAAAAAAAAACCCACCTATGTAAAGCATTCTTTAAGTTTTACTCTCTAAGTTCACTAAAGCTTGAATGAGTATTAGGAAAATGTTACAAGGCAGATGCATTTAAAAATCCCACCACAAAAACTAGTTTCATGTTGAGAGAAAACAGTGAGGTTTTAGCACACCTTACGTTTGTTTATTGTGGTTTTCAGTTTTCAAAGATATTTTGTGGTTATTGAAAAAAGAAACATTTCTCTGAATTGAATGATGTTAAGATTGTAGCTTTTGTTTAAAAATTATTTAGAGCTCTCTGATATTTTACAACATAGTATTTTTTAGCTAAAAACTCAAGTTACTTAGAGCCTTTTGTGTCTAAATGATTATATTACTTTATCTAGTAAAGATTTTTTTAAATATGTTGGCATATTTGCTTACAGTGAAGAAAATCTAAAATCTATTGTACCTATTACCAAATTGAAAAGTAAGGCACCTCACTGGACAAACCGAATACTTCATGAATATAAGGTAAGTTGTTTAATAAAACTAAAAGGACATTTTATAAGAGAGTTGAAATTTTGTTAGTATTATTAATACGATTTAAATAAAGTTCATAAAACATATAGTCCTGAAATTAAAAAAGGATCTTCTGGTTCACATGCCTGAAACTGAAAGGAAGACATTTTTATATTTCTGGTTTTTTTGTGTTGTTTTTGTTTTTTTTTTTTAATGTATTTTAGAGGAAGAGGGGGAGAGAGAGAAACATTGATGAGAGAGAGACATCAGTCATTTGCCTCCTGTATAAGCCTTGACCCCGGGATCTAACCTGAAACCCAGGTATGTGCCCTGACCAGGAATCAAACCCAAAACCTTTTGGTGTACAGGATGATGCTCCAACCAACTGAACCACCTGGCCAGGGCAAGGAAGTTATTTTTATTTTAAATAATGTGCAATCTTTTCATAAATACCTTTTATGTGCTGGATACCATGGTAAGGACTAGTGACTTAAAAAAAACATGAAATAATATCTCTGTCCATGAGGCACTTAAAAAGCCTGGCAGGATAGACAAGACATATTTTTAGACCCTGATATTTCTTTTTTCATGTAAAATCTCAAAAGAAAAATTGCTCTTGGGATAATGTCACTCATTCTTCTTGGAGGTCAGCCTTGATTTTAGAAACTGCTTAGTTGGCCTCTTTGGATTATCAAAGGTACCTTCTCCTTTCATATCTCTTTATTTTATTTTATTTTTTGTTTTAGAATCTTAGTACAAGTGAGGGTATCAGTAAAGAAATGCATCACCTTCAGCGCATGTTCTTACAGAATTGTTGGGAAATTCCTACATATGGAGCAGCTTTTTTCACAGGACAGATATTTACAAAGGCAAGTCCCAGCAATCATAAAGTCATCCCTGTGTATGTAGGAGTGAATATAAAAGGACTTCATCTCCTCAACATGGAAACTAAGGTAGATTTTCAGCTCTTTTTGACTAGTCACATACTATAATAGCTAAAATAACAGTACCAGCCTACTGGCATATGTGCAAGCCTGTCATTGCAATTTCATTTTTTAATAGCAAAGGATGGGAGGGCGTTAAAAACCAAATGATTATCAATAGGGGTTAACATGTTAATGATAGTACATTTCTACATTGAAATACCTTTTGGCTATACAAGAGAATGAAGAATATTTTTGTGTAGAATGACCTCCAAGATGTATTTAGTGGAAAAGCAAGGTGCTGAAGCATATGTAATATGCTGCCTTTTGTGTAAAAATGGGGGAAGTAGGTATTTATTCAAAGAAAACCAAAACACTGACTCAAAGAAATTACACTACCATGTTCAATGTAACATTATTTACAATAGCCAAGATACGGAAACAATCTAAATGTCCAACGATGGATGACTGCATTAAAAAAAATGTGATACACACACACACACAATGGGATGTTATTCAGCCATAAAAAAAAAAATGAAATCTTGCCATTTGTGACAGCATGGATGGACTTTGAGGGCCTTATGCTAAGTGACATGAGTTAGACTGAGAAAGACAGATACCATATGATCTCACTTATGTGGAATATTACCAAAAAAAAAGACAAAACTAATATGTTTCATGTTAATTATAGCTCAGTTTTTTTAATAGGGGGAGTGAATACTATCCTATGTAATAAAAGGCTAATATGCAAATTGTCCCCTTGGGAGTTCGACCGGGAAACCAGAACGTGTGCTGACCACCAAGGGGTGGTGCGGAACATGATGGGCGACCAGCAGCAGCTGCGGGGCACTGAAGGAGGAGGCATGGAGGCAGGGAGGTGGGGAACCTGATCAGCCCTGATCACTGGCCAGGCCTAGGGACCCTACCTGTGCATGAATTTTGTGCACCGGGCCTCTAGTATTTTATATTAGAGTGACTTTGGGATAAGGAATACAATACAATAATAAGCTGATGTATTCCAGTGGCATTCATAATCCCGTCCACATTTCATCCTGTCCCCCAAAACGTCAAATGAAGTTTCTATGTCACATATTTTCCTCTTCAAATATGTATCTTTTTCATTTAAATCTAATTGATTTTTAAAATACAGTTAAAATGGTTTTTAAGTTGCAAATAGCATAGAGTGAAAAGTCTCCCTCCCACTCTTGTTCCCAGTTACCTGGTTCCCTTTTCTAAAAGCTTCAAGAGACTTTTTATGCTTTATAAACAATATGTATTATGTCGGGTGGGGGCAGGGGAGCCCGCTGGCCAGGGGGAAGGACCGAGGGAGGTTGGCCGGCTGGGGGGAGGAACCACAGGAGGTTGGCCGGCCACCAGGGGGAGGAACCATAGGAGGTCGGCTGTGAGAGTGCACTGACCACCAGGGGGCAGCTCCTGCATTGAGCATCTGCCCCCTGGTGGTCAGTGTGTGTCATAGCAACCAGTCAACCAGTCATTCAGTCACTTAGGCTTTTGTATATATAGATGGGGTCATCATTTACTTTTAAAATATTTGACACATTTTACAGGACAGTCAGCTTTCTAGTTTGTATAGGAAGCTAATAAAAATCAAATCACTTAGATTTCTCAAGAATAGGCTGTTTTTCAAGTCATTTAAAGTAATGACTAAGCTTAGGCATTTAAAAAAGATACTTTGTTAGGAAATTTCATCATAAACCAAATTTTTATTTTCATCATTATTTTAGTCTTTATTATGTAATCATATAACTTCTGAAAGTATTCTAATTGTAGTTTAGTCATTTCATGATAACTCAGGATCATCCTTATGGACAGCAGTTACTTTACCATGCTGTTAGATATGCCTGTGAATGGAGATAGAGAGTATGTAGGGATGTTGAGCTGAATAGGGACTGACTTCAATAATTGACCTGGAACTTGATTTTTTAAAGTTTATTTTTCAATTACAGTTGACATACAGTATTAGTTTCAGGTGTACAATATAGTGATTAGACATTTATAGACTTTTTGAAGTGACACCCCAGTAATTCTCTTACCCATCTGACACCATCTATAGTTATTACAATATTATTGACTATATTCCCTATGTTGTACTTTACATCCCCGTGACTGTTTTTATATCTGGCAATGTGTACATCTTAAACCCTTTCACCTTTTCAAATCATGCCCCCAATTCCCCTCCCATCTGGCAAACATCAGTTTCTCTGTATCTGTGTTTGTTTCTGTTTTGTTGGTTTATTTTGTTTTTCAGATTCCACATAAGAGTGAAATCATATGATACTTGTCATTCTTTGCCTGACTTACTTCACTTAGCATAATTTCTTTAAATCTCTGATGTCAGCTTGTTTGGGGGTCGTTTGCTTATCATTTTCTATTTAAACTATTTTAGTCATACTAAAGTAGCTTTTTATTAGCTTGTAACCACTTTTCTCTTTGTGTTGTTAAAGAAAATGAAGGATAAATTCCCCTCACCCTTTCAAGAAATTTTTTCTCTGCTATTGCAGAGCATTTTAGACTAATTTCTACAAATCCTTCATTAAATTGGATGGTAATGCTGTGATTATAACGCTGAGCTTTTTCTCTATACTGTATTTTATGTTTGATCTTTGGTGTTCAGTGATGGTTCAGCAAATTTATACCATTTCATATTTGAATAATATTCTGGGTCTAGGAGTTGAGTGAGAAGTATTAGGCAGAGGATTATAACAATATTATTAGTTAACAGTCTGCTTTTTCAGGATAAGATGTTCAATTTCTAGAAATAGAAATTCTGTGCATGGGAATTTAAAAAGATGATTGAACCCAAGGGTTATGATGTTTTCTGTCCACTTAATCACTATCTTGTGTTCTGTAAGCTACTGATAAATTGATAGAACCTATGAAAACTAAATGATTACATTTTCTAATCATCGCAGATGAGAGCAATCAACTTGTTCTTATTTGTCTTAGATTCACAAACATCTGCAAGGGTTGAATTTGACAAGCTTACTTAAACATCTTTATCTGCAAAAATACTTTCATTTGCATTTAAAACTCTACATGGGATACAATAGCTTCAGAGATTAATTCTCAGGAACAGCCAGAGAATACAGCTGTGGGCTTTTTTTATATATCAATTATTTTTACCTTCTGTATTTTGTTTTTTTAATGGGCAACTATAATGAAAGTTGCCCATCAGAAAATATAGCTCAAACATTGTCATGCTCATCAGAGACTTGTTTGTTCCACTTACATAAAATGTAGATACTACTGAATAGATAAGTACACTGTGTTGTGGTTCAGTGTTTCATTATAGTGAAAGCACTGCAGTCTTCACAACTGAACTGTACTTGTTAATATATCTTCAACCATCATAGTACCCAGGCAATAGTTTGCCCTTTGATGGTGTCAATTTATGTTGACCATAGTTCCCCTCTGAAATAAAAGTGCTTATTTAAATGCCCACATTATGCCATTCTTTGTGATCACTTGTCCACATCACGATTTCTCTTGTATGTTCTGGTCAGCTATGTGGTACTTCTGACTTCTGTGGTTTTCCCTTTATGGTTCTCAACTATCCCTGTCCTTTCTCTTGTGCTTTTTTACTTCCCTCACTAAGTACTTGGACCTTTTTAGGTTTTACTTCCAAATGAGAACTACTTTTTCCTTCTAGGGCAGATAGATCTCTCAAAACCATAATATGGACTCTTTGGCTCTTCAACCCCATTCAACTGTTTTTATTATCGTGGATTTCTTAAGAATTCCGTTTCCCCTGAAAATGGCTTTTAACAACAAAACTTTTATTTTTAACTTAAGGTCTCAGGACTTTTATATCTGGCAATGTGTACATCTTAAACCCTTTCACCTTTTCAAATCATGCCCCCAATTCCCCTCCCATCTGGCAACCATCAGTTTCTTTGTATCTGTAATTTTGTTGGTAATTTGACCTCCATATAGTTGAGTTGGTATACCACAGATGTATTTTTTCCTTATTTTAAACTTTCTAGAGGTCATACTAACGGACTATTTCTTGCCTCTTCATTAAACAAATTTCAGGTGCCTAATCTTCAAAAGATAGGCAATTTAATGTATTATGATATCTCGATGCAAAGTTTCAATGTACACCTTGGTAAATAGATATTTTATCATATCCTGCCTATAAAATTATATTTTACAATACAAATGTAGATAGGTATTTTTAGACAAGAATATTATTAGTTTACCATTATATATGGTAGTCATGTAAATTAATTATTTTTTATTTACAGAACCTCACTTTTAAAATACCCTAAATCATTACCTTTTTAGCTTATCCTTAGCTTACTTTTACAATCAATAAGTTAAGAACCGTTAGTCATAGAAAGCTAATGTTTCTAATCATACATATTTTAAAGGATGGCATGAACACTTTGTGCATACAAAGAGTATATTTTAATGGCAAGGAAATGCAAGATACTACTAGGAGAGGATTATTTTAAAATAATCAAAAGAATATATTGAATGCCTACTTACTTATACTAAGATGTTAGGGAAGTATAGGAATAGGTTGCTCCAATGTTGTTTTTTAATTGTTCTGTTGAGCCCTAGCCGGTTTGGCTCAGTGGATAAAGCATAGGCCTGTGGACTGAAGGGTCCCAGGTTTGATTCTGGTCAAGGGCACATGCCCAGGTGTGGGCTCAATCCCCAGTAGGAGGAGTGCAGGAGGCAGCCAGTCAATGATTCTCTCTCATCATTGATGTTTCTATCTCTCTCTCCCTCTCCCTTCCTCTCTGAATTAAAACTAAAATTATATTTTAAGCCGAAACCGGTTTGGCTCAGTGGATAGAGCATCGGCCTATGGACTGAAAGGTCCCAGGTTCGATTCCGGTCAAGGGCATGTACCTTGTTTGTGGGCACATCCCCAATAGGGGGTGTGCAGGAGGCAGCTGATCGATGTTTCTAACTCTCTATCCCTCTCTCTTCCTCTCTGTAAAAAATCAATAAAATATACTTAAATATATATATTTAAAAAATAGTTCTGATGAATTTATGAAGGGTATATTTTTAAGTATGCTTACTTTTATAATAAATATATGAGTATACTTATTTTCAACGAGATGAAATTGCCTAGGACAACATTACCCCTATTACATAAATTTCAGGTCTGAAAATACTATGTGAATATTTAAAAGTTAGTGAATAAAGTAATGGGGATTGTAACATGCAGAAAGTAAATATTTGTAGTACGTACATTTAATTTTCTTGAAAGTCACTGATATAATGGGCATCTTTTTAATTATCATTTCTTTTTTGTGGTGAGAACATTTAAGATCATTTAGCAACTTTCAGGTATATAGTACAGCATTATTTACTCTAGTCACCATGCTGTACACTAGAACTTACTCATCTTGTAACTGAAAGTGTGTGCTCTGTGACGCACATCCCTTGGATTTCTCCCACCCGCCAGCCCCTGGTAACTACTATTTTACTACCTGTTTCTATGAGTTTGGCTTTTTTAGATTCCACATACAAGTGATATCATATAGTATTTGTCTTTCTGTATCTGACTTATTTCACTTACTTTCATGCCCTCAAGGTCTATTCATGTGGTCGCAGATGACAGGATTTCCTTATTTCTCATGGCTGAATAATATGCTTGGGTGTGTGTGCATGCATGCATGCACATGTACACACATACATACCAAAGAATGGGCATCTTTAAAAATTGTCAGTCTGATAAAAAAATGTGTCATCGCTTGAGGCAGTATCCTGAGAGCCTCCTATATATGTAGCTCTGTACTGCAGGTTTGAAGTTAGTGTGGTGCTTTCTTTGAATAAGTTTTATTCTAACATTAGACCTGATTAGGTAAGTGTAGATAGTAAGAGAAGATTGGTGCTTTTAATATTAATATACAATTGTTAATTATGTTGTAGGCTTTACTCATCAGTCTTAAGTATGGCTGTTTTATGTGGCAATTGGGAGATGCTGGTACATGTTTTCAGATCCATAGTATGGAAAATAAAATGAGCTTTATAGTACATACAAAACAGGTAAGTACTCATCAATTATTCTGGACTTCTAATAATGAGCTATTATATTAGTAAAATTATTTTTTATAAAAGAACAATCCATTTTACTTCAAGGAAAACTGCTAATGTGTAATGAAATGAAAACATTTAAGGGGGAAAAGCAGGCCTTTCCTAAGCAAACAAAGTCAGAAACTTATCTGAATAATTTATTTCAGTCTTATAACATGAAACTCTCTTTTTCTGCCATTATAAAAAATTCTGGTCAGGATTGCCTATCTCTTCTATCAGGTGGTCCTTCCCTGTTCTTGACCAGTATCCTATCTGAGCCACCAGTTGAATCCAGCAGGTCATTTTTTAAATCTCTTAAAAGCCTGAGTAAATACTCTATTCTTTTTTTTTTTTATAGCTTCTTTTTTTTTTTTTAATATTTTTATTGAGGTATTATATGTGTACATATCTTACTATTACCCCCCCACCCCACACCCACACATGCCCTCCCCCCCCAGAGTTTTGCGTCCATTGTTTATGCTTATATGCATGCATACAAGTCCTTCGTTTGATTTCATAACTCCCCCACCTTTCCCAAACTTTCCCCCTGTAATTTGAAAGTCTGTTTGATGCTTTACTGTCTCTGTATCTATCTTTTTGTTCACCACTTTATAATGTTCTTTACTATCCCTAAAAATACTCTATTCTTAACAAGCTGTATGTACCCTGATAAGAAAGTTCTTTACAATAGCTAGAGAACTTCCCACTGCCATCTATGTCATTTACTCATCTAACATGCTTCATATTTATTGTCAACATTTTACTTTGTAGGCTGGCCTTGTGGTGAAACTGTTGATGAAGCTAAATGGACAATTAATGCCTACCGAAAGAAATTCTTGAGAGGGAAGCAACTGATACTTAAGCCACCACATTTTGTGATACAGACTTTTTTCCATGAAAGATTGCTTAAACTATTATTTTTAACAAGGCACCAAGTCTCTTGTAATATATATGTATACTATTATGTTGTACAGAATCTGTACTTATGTTTGGTGTGTAATATGCCAATTACTTTTATATAATATCTTCATAAACTATTCTAATTTTTTAGAGAAACGCACGAAAAAGTATAGGTTGATAGCCTGTATAATGTTAGACAAATAAGCTTTATAAAAAGTTATTTTTGGTAAGTGGTAAAGGATTTAGAGTGGAATGTGATAAAATTAAAATACACATAGCTTTGCTATAACTTTGTGTGTCATTTCAAAACATACTTTAACGTCAACATGATTTTAATAAAGAAATGTATTTTCTACTTAAGCCATAATAACACTTATTTAAAACATTTTTCTGTGAACATTTCTCAGCATGTTTTTTAAAGACTTGGTTAAAATGGATCTAAGATAAGCTAGTAGTTCTCTAAGTATATCTCTTGAACCCACTGCATCATAATTACCTGAGTACCTCTTGTAAAATAAGGGTTTCAGAGACTCACTCTAAATAAATCCATTCACTCTCTGGAAATAGCAGGACCTAGAGAATCTTTTCTTAAGTTTTAGTTAGTTTTCTGTTGAAATAATTCCAGAACAAATAATAAACTAAAGTAAATTACACATATGTATATAGATACACAGATTAAATGACAATCTCTAGATATTCGTAGTTGTATTTATTAAGTCCATGTTGTATGTTTATGAGTTGGCTTCATGATTTATTTATATGGCCTTTATACTGTAGGATATAGATCACCAAATATTTGTTTGCTTCATTTAGGGCAGTCTGTACTGATACCAAGTAGCTAACTTGATGAATCTGCTATTTAGTAAAGTTAGAAACTAGTATTTCCAAGCTAATAGACTGATTTGTTCTAAGTAAGTTCAAAGATATAGCCCTAACTGGTTTGGCTCAGTGGATAGAGCATTGGCCTGTGGACTGAAAGGTCCCAGGTTCGATTCCGGTCAAGGACATGTACCTTGGTTTCGGGCACATCCCCAGTGGGAGGTGTGCAAGAGGCAGCTGATCGATGTTTCTCTCTCATCGATGTTTCTAGCTCTCCATCCCTCTCCCTACCTCTCTATAAAAAATCAATAAAATATATTCAAAGATATATAGTCATATTTAAAATTACCCTACAGATGGCAGGATTTATATATCATCATCTCTTCACATTAACATCTGCTTTTTTTTTTTATTATTTGTTTCAGAGAAGAAGGAGAGAGAGAGAGAAACATCAGTGATGAGAGAGAATCATTGATCAGCTGCCTCCTGTATTTCCCCCACTGGGGACCAAGCTTGCAACCCTGGCATGTGCCCTTGACCGGCATCAAACCTGGGGCCTTTCAGTCCGCAGGCCGACGCTCTATCCACCGAGCCAAACCAGCCAGGATGTCATCTGCTTATTTTTAATGATGCTCTATCTGAGCCTTAATAAAATTAAGATTATGTTGTTAAGCTTAATGATAAAGCCTGATTTAATTCTGTGCTAAGCACTTTTGATTCTGCATAGACAATTCCCTGGTTCAGTTTCATCCATTCTAATGGCCTCAGCTGTTATTAAGACTTGTTGACTCCCAAATCTAAAACTGCAGCCTCAACCTCTCTCTGAACTCTAGATCTTAATTTCCAACTTTCTGCTATTCTAGCTCCACTTAAATGACCTACACAAGGACCTTTAGTTTCATCATAACTGGAAACAGAATTGTTGTGTGTTTTTTTGTCTACTTGCTCCATCCTATACTTGTATTGTGTGATTGGTTAATGGCATTATCAAATTTCATCCAGTTACTTAGCCTGGCAATCTTGGAGTGGTCTTCAACTTTTCCCTCTTTAATCACCCTACACGTTCTATTTATTGAATTCTGTCCAATGTCATGTCAGTCCTTTCCCATTCCTTCCTCCCTGTTTGCACAGCAACCATCCTAGTTCAAGTCTTCACCATCTATTCCTAGGCTCCTTGTAGCTTCCTCCTCTGACTCAGTCTCGACACCCTGCTCACCTATCTATCACACTGGTGCCAACCTAACCTTTCTCATCGATCTGATTATTTCATTACCCTTTGAAAACCCTCTTCACTACATGTTGAATTAAATTTCAGTTCTTTAGTATCGAGTACAGGGCCCTTAATACTCGTCACACACCTGCCTATCCAGATTAATGTCTAACCGCTTCATACTCACCCTGTGCTCCTTCCTACCCAGTGTTTTCTAACACTGACTCTACAGTCACATGGGAAATTTGAATACTTTATGACTTAATTTTAGGGTGTGGCCCAAGCATTTTGTTTTTAAAGTATCCCTGGGATTTTGATATACAGCTTAAGGTTTAGAACTGCTGTTATAACCAGTTTTAACTAGGAGATAGTTGAATGCCTTTTCTTTCATAGAGTGTGGTGAGAATGCAATGATATTACATTAAACAACTCCCTGCTCCATAGAAAATAGTGTACCTTCCTGGAGTTGTAGTTTCCCTTCTCTATAGAGAAGGGAAAAGAAGACTTATTAGAGTGGCATGACTGTGAAAGGCTTAAAAATACATAGCATTAACAAATCAATTTTAAAAATTAGTACTGTATTAAGATAAAAACAATTCATTACCTGTTCGACCATAACAAGCCAGAAATAAGTAAGGGGGGAATGCAAACAGCTTTTAATAAGTGCCTAGGAGCCCTAGCCAGTTTGGCTCAGTGGATAGAGCGTCAGCCTTCAGACTGAAGGGTCCCAGGTTTGATTCTGGCCAAGGGCACATGCCTGGGTTGCCGGCTCGATCCCCAGTAGGGGGCGTGCAGGAGACAGCTGATCAATGATTCTCTCTTCATCATTGATGTTTCTATCTCCTTTTCCCTTCCTCTCTGAAATCAATAAAGAAATATATTTTTAAAAAAAATAAGTGCCTAGGATTGGTCAGGTATTATATGTGCACCAAGGATAAAAGATACCATTTTCCTTCTCATCATTCTTTCAATAAATTTGAGTGCCTTTTATGTACTAAAGATCCAGTATTAAGGAAAACAAAGTCATTGCCTTCAGTGAGCAAAGTTTAATGAGGGAGATAGTAAGTACTCATGGAAATGTATATGTATAAACCCTAATAAATGTGATGAAATAAAAATGAAATGTACTGTCTAATCATAAAAAAATAACTGGTCTAGTCCTAGAAATCAAGAGAGGCTTCCCCTAGTATGTGCTGCTTGAGCTGGCAGCTGAGGGGCCAGCAGGAATGAATGGTATGAAGACAACAGGGAAGAGTAATGAGGGGAGGTATTTTGACCCCAATGCCCCTCCTAGAGAATTGAGGGGAATTACAATTTTCTCAATTTAGCAAAGAAGTGAATTTAAATTTTTATCCAAATCACAACAAGTGGATTTCCATTGTAGAAATAAAACCAAAACAGTTAACACTGCTCATGATAAATGTATTAGAAAGAAAAACTCACTGAAAAATCACATCTCATGATTAAAAGTTGCCAAAATTGACCCTAAAAATTTAAACCTGATAGAAATATTAAACAAAGTGAAACTGCCCATAGTTCTTGATCAAATTTAATAGAATTATATCAATAAAATTTAGATTTTAATTTGATCCTGAGTAACTCAATGGCAAAAAAACAGTAATTGGAAGAATTTAATATGTGTAAAAAACTGATTGATGAATCAATTTCTTGCTTTGTAATTTACATAGAAAAATATAATGAGAATGATTTCTGTACAATGAAAATGGAAAAAAAATATATGTTGTTTTGCTGTACTATATAGAAATCTTATCAAGAAATTAAATTGGCCGAAACCGGTTTGGCTCAGTGGGTAGAGCGTCGGCCTGCGGACTGAAAGGTCCCAGGTTCGATTCCGGTCAAGGGCATGTACCTTGGTTGCGGGCACATCCCCAGTAGGGGGTGTGCAGGAGGCAGCTGGTCGATGTTTCTCTCTCATCGATATTTCTAACTTTCTATCCCTCTCCCTTCCTCTCTGTAAAAAATCAATAAAATATATTTTTTTAAAAAAATTAAATTGGTTTGAATACATTCCAAAAAATGCTTTCTAAACAAAAATCCATTTGTGATGGTTTGATTCTCATTTTAACATTTGTACACATAAAGTCAGAATGTCTCTAGGGTCATATCTGGTATCTGGAGAAGCAGGGGTAGACAGACTAAAAAGGCCCTAGACCAAAAAAGGGATAAGCCCTGGGGATTCTTAGAGACCCGAGTGCTTGAGGCAAAGAAATTCCTGTCAGACATCTTAAGGTGTGAGTGAGGAAAGTAATGTCTATACATTGTGCTAATTTCTATGACAGAAGGACATGCTGGTTGTTCAGGGTTCATTGCAAGGGCACCAATGACGGGTGGGAAATAAGGGCTTACTTCCCCACCAGTTAAATAATAATAATAATTAATACTCTAAACAGTGCTTACTCTGTGCCTGGCATTGTGTGAAGCCCTTGTAGATACAGTAATTCGTTTAGTCTTCACAACAATCGCTATGAGGCTAATACTATTATTCCCACAGTACAGATGAAACAGTTACTTGCCGAAGAGAACATAGCTAATAATTGATCTGAGTAGAGCTGAGATTCATATCTAGGCTCGACTCCAGAATAAAAGTCAGAGAAAGATAAATACCACATGATCTCACTCTTTGTGGAATATAATGAACAACATAAACTGATGAACAAAAACAGATCCAGAGACAGAGAAGCATCGATCAGACTGTCAAACCTCAGAGGGAAGGTAGGGGAGAGTGGGGGGGAGGGGGAGAGATCAACCAAAGGACTCGTATGCATGCATATAAGCCTAACCAATGGACACAGACACCAGGAGGGTGAGGGCATGGGGGGGGGGGGGGGGCAGGAATGGGGGGATAAGGACATATATGTAATACCTTAATCAATAAAGAAAAGAATATAAATGAATCAGAAACATGATGTGTGATTGTAATAAAAGAATAAGATACTTGTTTTTAATCTTTTAAAAAGCTAAGGAACCAAATCTCAGTGATGCAAATCTTTTCATTGTCTTATATAACTTTGAATACCACTGTGCGTGGAGAGGTTGTTATCCAAGGTAAAAGCAGTAAGTGGTAGAGTCAAAATTCAAAATCTGGCAGTTTGGCTTCTGAATTCAGACATTAGTCAGATAAAGGAGAGCTAACTGGAGAGTTGTTTTGTTTAAAACACACACAACAAAAAACAAAACAAGTGCTCGCTTTGGCAGCACATACACTAAAATTGGAATGATACAGAGAAGATTAGCATAGCCCCTGCGCAAGGATGACACGCAAATTTGTGAAGTGTTCCATATTTTAAAAACAGAAAAGAAAAAAAAAAAACACCCACAAATCTTAAAGGGTGTTATATTTCCTGCTAATGAAAAGCCATTGGAGCCTTTTGGGACTTGATTAGCTCAGATTTATGTGTCAAGATGATCCTGAGCCAGTGAACAGAAGGGCTCGAAGGGGTCTGAGTGGGAAGGTATACTACAACGGGAAGAAATAGATTGTTTCGACAAAATCCAGTGACCTTTGGATATGAATGATAAGGAAGAGATAAGAGTTACAAGTAATTCCCCCTCTTTCTGTCCTGGGCAACTGGGAGAATGGCACCACTACCTAAGATAGGGAATGGATGAGAGGATTTGAAGTAACGGTGGCATTTAGGTGAAGATGTCTTAGGCATGAGCTCAGAACACTCTGCAGGAAATGACCATTGAAGCTTCAGGAAAGCAAAAGAACGGAAATTTAGAGCAATTGGAACTCACATGGCTGGTAGTAATGCAAAACGAAACAACCACTTTGGAAAACAGTCTGGTAGTTTCTTGTAAGTTAAATATACACCTGCTATCGGATCCAGTTATTCTACTCCTAGGTATTTATCCAAAAGACAAAAACTTATAATCACACAAAAACCTGTATGCAACCCAAATACCTTTCCAATATCCTTCAATGGGTGAGTGAATAAACAAACTCAGGTACAATTATACAATGGAATTCTACTCAGCAACAAAGAAAAATAAACTATTGATGAACAATATGAATAAATTTCAGATACATTGTACTAACTGGAAGAAGCCAGGCTCAAAAGGTTACATACCAGAGCGTTCCCTTCCTTTTGGATGGCATTCTAGAAAAGGCAAAGCTATGAAGTCAGAAAGCAAGTAGTGGTTATCCCAGGTTAAGGATGGGAGTGGGGGGCTGTGGGAATGAATATAAAGGGGCAGCATGAAGAAATTTAGGAGAGTAAAAGAACTGTTCTGTATCCTGATTTTGATTGACAAATAGTATATTTGTGATATCTCACAAAACTGTGCATCAAAAAAGGAACATTTTATTGTACATAAATTTTAAAACTACATTTAAAAAAATATATTTTATTGATTCTCCACACAGAGGAAGGGAGAAGGATAGATAGAAACATCAATGGGAGAGAAACATTGATCAGCTGCCTCCTGCACACCCCCTCCTGGGGATGTGCCCGCAACCAAGGTACATGTCCCTGACCGGAATCGAACCTGGGACCTCTCAGTCCACAGGCTGACACTCTATCCACTGAGCCAAACCAGTTAGGGCTTAAAAGTACATTTAAGAAAAGAATCACAATTTGCTATGCATGTTAAAAATTTACCAAATATTTCCAAAGACATATTAGAAATATAAGTCAGCACCTGAATTTCAGTAGTGTGTGGACAAAAAAACATTACAGAGAGGTTATATATGTTTGGAACTGCAGACAACTGTAAACAATAGGGAAATATAAATCTTTGCTAACAAAAATGCAAAACAATCTTATTAAACTTGTTAAAATTATGTGAAATAATAAAACTATACTGAGTACATTAATAAAATTATGGCACAGTGCTGAGACAACATATGGGAACCACTGACCTGGAGGGAGTAAACTGTATGTGCTACAATTCAATGGTCGGCAAACTCATTAAACAGAGCCAAATATCAACAGTACAATTGAAATTTCTTTTGAGAGCCAAATTTTTTAAACTAAACTATTAGGTAGGTACATTGTTATTAACTTAACTGGGGTACTCCTAAACTGGCCTTTGCTAAAAACTCAAGGGGCCAAAGAGCCGCATGTGAGCCACAGTTTGCCGACCACTGACCTAGGGAGTAAACTGTATGTGCTACAATTCAATGAAAAAAATAATAATAGTTTTCTACATTAACATAAAAATAGAACAAAATTGAACAGTTAAAAATAATACATATCCTAGGCAATTGTTTTTAATTTTTAAAAATATATCTTTATTGATTTCAGAGAGGAAGGGGGAGAGAGAGAGAGATGGAAACATCAATGATAGAATAATTTTTTATTCAGTTTTTTTATTTCAAGAAAAATGATTTTATTTTATTTTTAAAAATATATATATTTTATTGATTTTTTACAGAGAGGAAGGGAGAGGGATAGAGAGCTAGAAACATCAATGAGAGAGAAACATGGATCAGCTGCTTCCTGCACACCCTCTACTGGGGATGTGCCCGAAACCAAGGTACATGCCCTTGACTGGAATCGAACCCTGGACCCTTCAGTCCACAGGCCGAAGCTCTATCCACTGAGCCAAACCAGTCAGGGCAAGAAAAATGATTTTAAATATGATAATGTTACATGCAATAAACACCAATTATTCAAGAAAAATGATCTTACATATAATAACATTACATGCAATAAACATTAATATTTCAAGAATAAAAGGATCTTATATAATAAAAGGCTAATATGCAAATTGACTGGACAGCAGAACGACCGGTCGCTATGACGCGCACTGACTATGGGGAGCAGGCCTAAGCCATCAGTTGGACATCCCCCAAGGGCTCCCAGATGCGAGAGGGCGCAGGCCAGGTTGAGGGACCCCCCCCCCTGCCCAGTGCAAGAATTTCGTGCACCGGGCTTCTAATTTTAATTATAATATTACCAGAACTGTACTAATATAGTATGATATCACAAAAGTTGTAGGAAATATTAAAAATCTTCAAATAACAGGATTACTTCTATTATATTCTAGAATATTTTCCCCCTCTGGCTCTATTTTTGTTTATCAGTTTATGTTGTTCATTATATTCCACAAATGAGTGAGATCATATATTTATCTTCCTCCAACTTGCTTATTTCAATTAGCATGATGCTTTTATTTTCTATTTTATTTTTTTTAAATATGTTTTTATTTATTTCAGAGAAGAATGGAGAGGGAGAGAGAGTTAGAAACATCAATGATGAGAGAATCATTGATAGGCTGCCTCCTGCACGCCCCCCACCGGGGATCGAGCCCACAACCTGGGCATGTGCCCTTGACCAGAATCAAACCTGGGACCTTTCAATCCGCAGGCCAATGCTCTATCCACTAAGTCAAACCAGCCAGGGCTAGCATGATGTTTTTAAAGTCTATTTTGTTGGATATGAGTATTGCTACTCCAGCTTTTTTTTTTCCATTTGCATGGAAAATTGTTTTCCATCCCTTCACTTTCATCCTGTGTGTGTCTTTTGTTTTGAGGTGGATCTCTTGTAGACAGCATATAGTTGGGTCATGTTTTTGTATCCATTCAGCTACCCTACACCTTTTGATTGGAGCATTTAATCCATTTACATTTAGGGTTATTATTGAGAGGTACTTATTTATAGCCATTTTAATTCTGCATGGCTAGGTTTCTCTCTCTGTTTCTTCTTCTCAACAATCCCTTACAGCAGTCCCATTATTTTTTGTAATGCTGGCTTGGTGGTGATGAACTCCTTTAGCCTTTTTTTTTTTTTTTTTTGTCTGGGAAGCTCTTTATTTGACCATCTATTTTGAATGATAGCCTTGCTGGATATAGTAATCTTGGTCTCAGATTCTTGCTTTCCATTACCTTGAGTACTTCATGCCATTCCCTTCTGTCCTGTAGAGTTTATGATGAGAAATCAAGTGTCAGCCTTATAGGAACTCCTTTGTAGGTAACAGTTTTCTTTTCTCTTGCTGCCTTTAAGATTCTCTCTTTGTCTTTAATTTTGGCATTTTAATTATGATGTGTCTGGGGCATGAATCTGTTTAGGTTCTTCTTGTTTGGGGTTCTCTGTGCCTCCTGAACTTGTGTGAATTTTTCCTTTACCAGGTTGGGGAAGTTTTCTACCATTATTTCTTTAAACACCTTCTCTATTCATTTCTCCCTTTCTGCCTCTTGTGGCACACCTACTATTCTAACATTGTTACGTTTCACATTGTCCCACAGCTCTCTTAAGCTGTCCTTCTGTTTTTTGTTTTTTCTTTTTGGTTCTCTAATTGAGTGATATTTTCAACTCTGTCTTCTAATTCACTGATTCGATCCTCAGCTTCCCCTAATCTGCTGTGTATTCCTTCCAGTGTGTTATTTGTGTTATGTAATTCTTTATCTCAGACTGTTCTTTTTTCATAGTTACTATATCATTTTTCATACTGTTGAGCATTTTTAACATCATTACTCTGAACTGTGTTTCAGATAAATGTATTATCTCTGCTTCATTTATCTCTTCTAGAGAATTTGCTAGTTCTTTCATTTGGTGGTTGTTTTTTTTTGTTTCCTCATTTTGGTTGTCTGGGTTTGTGACTATGTTTTAGGTAGATCCTCTGTACCTGTCAATCTCTACTGCAGGACAGTGTTAAAGGCTGTTACTAATTGGATCAGGCAAAGACTCAAAGCCTCCAGAGACCGATTCTGTATACAGACTAATAGGATTCTGACTTGAATTGCCCCCAGGCAATCGTTCTCAGGTGGCAAGAGTTTTTTCAACAGGGTGGGGCAGTTGCTTCTACCAGGAGGCTAATTGTTACTTTTAATCTCTTAAGTGGCCTCAGGGCAAGGTGTTTTCCAATAGGGTGTGTTGACTGTCTTCCATCAGGCAAGGCAGATATATCTATGTGGGAAAGATGTCCTCTGCTGTGTGAGAGAATGACTTAGCCCAGGAAACTTGGAGTGTCTGCCTTCTGAGCTCTATCCCCCTGAGCCCCCCCTCTCACAGTTCCAGTCCACTTCACCCTCCCTCTGCCAGAGCACAAGGTGGGTGGCTCCACAGGGAATTTTTGTGCATTGGCCCTTTAAGAGGGTGCCTGAACTTTCAGCTGCCACTCCCTGGCAGACTGCACTCCACTGCTTTTCACAGCTAGATGTTATGTGGATACCCTCCTCAGTTTGGTGCTCTCTGCTGGGGAGCCCAGCTTCGGTATTATATCCCAAAGTTCTCAGTGTCCCCCCCTCACTACCCCCCCAAAGCTGAGACATCTCTCCAGGACTTCAGTTGCCATCTGTGGGTGCCCAGGCAGCCCTTTTATGCCTCCACCCCTCCTACCAGTCTCTATGCCGTCTCCATCTTTGGTCCTTGGGTATCAGGTTTCTCTCCTGTGAGTTTTCCATTGATTATGCAGGAAGCCTTTCTGTATTTCAGTTGTAATTCCAGCTTGTTCCTGGAGCATGTTCGTGCAGCATCCTCATACTCTGCCATTTTTAATCCTCAAGATAAAATTATTGAATGGCTGCCTCCTGCATGCCCTATACTGGGGATCAAGCCCGAAATCTGGACATGTGCCCTTGACTGGAATCAAACCCAGGACCCTTTAGTCTACAGGCCGACACGTTATTCACTGAATCAAACCATCTAGGGCCAAGACTTAAAAACAAGTCTCTCCCAGAGTACACCAAATGCTTCACTTGTTACAGAATCATATAATTATGTCATCAACTTAATTATATGAGCAAATAACACAAGTATCCCAAACCAGTAATTAGTGCATCATTTGTTGACTTTTGGAATATGCTATATGATGTTTTAATAACATGCCTTCTGAATTATATTTTATAGATGCTGATTTTTTGTGTGTTTACTGATTGTATATAAGTAGGGCAGTGAAAGGGAATGAACATAAAATGATAAGTCATCTGCAGATAGAAAAACAAATAATTTTTATTAAAGTCAAATGAGTGCCATATTTTTTTTCTTAATTGTTTGCTTTCAATTAATATTGAATTTTGTTTTTGTACACATAACCACCAGGAATAAAAGCCAGTCTGGGTTTATTATTTATTTCAGCCATTTCATTGACAAATAATTAAATGTATATATAGTTAAAAGTTGGATCTTGTGGAGAGCTGCTACAGCGTTAGGACAGATTCAAGCCTCAGTCTAATGAGAAGGCATGGTCCTCTCGTGGCAAAGCCACGTGCAGTTCCCAGTTTGGAGGGCAAAGCCCTCCCAGCACAATTATAGCCAAAGGCTATGGTTGTAAGCTTGACCTTATGGTCCAAACCTGTGGTCCCAGGTAGCTAAGTGATATAGGCTGGGGCAAATGCTGCCAAAACAAAGCTTGATAGGGTTCTCAGGTGCATGTAATTAAATAGATTTGAAACTTATGAGAACATTGTAAACATCTTGACCACGTCCTTACTTTGCCTCGTGGGATCTGCCTATAAAATAAAGACTCGGCTTACAGGCTGTGGCACTGTGTCTCCATCTAAGAGCAATGTCCCACCTAGCCCCAGCTATATTCTCTTGTCTGTCTTCTTTAACCCTTCACTGCCCCCTGCCTCCTCAGGTTCACCCCTGACCGTGCTGAGCACAGCAGAGGATCTTAATTAGTTTTATTTGTTCGCTTACTTGTTAAGTTATTTACTATGTAAAAATATATGGATGTTCATAGGCCACATATTTTATGTTGTGTAACAATTTAAACACAGGATTTTACTAAGTGCTATAAAGTTAATAACCATTTCTCCTCTTTCTTAATCATAATCAGTCATGAAGTAAATAGTAAGATATTTCACATTTACATTATTGTATAAATGAGGAAAGATACAGCAAAGAAAATTTCCAAGATGAATCAGATAAATGCTATTAATAGGAGTTACCAGGACAAAATGTTTTTGGAACTTATTTTCAAGTTTAGAATAAAATTTGAGCCTGGCCGGTGTGGCTCAGTAGTTGAAAGTCAACCTAGGAACCAGGAGGTCCCGGTTCAATTCCTGGTCAGGGCACATGCACGGGTTGCAGGCTCGATCCCCAGGCAGCTGATCAATGATTCTCTCTCATCATTGATGTGTCTATCTTTCTCTCTCTCTCTCTCTCTCTCTCTCTCTCTCTCTCTCTCTCTCTCTCTCCCTTCCTCTATGAAAGCAATAAAAATATTTTTTTAAATTTTTTAAAGAATAAAATTTGAGACAATTCTTAGGTAAGGCTAATCCCAATCTACTTCTATCTAATATGGAGTTTAAATCCCAAATCAGAAACATAGTATTTAAACTCCCTAAAAGAAAAAGGGGGGGAGGATACCAAAACTATCTAAGCTATGAGAAAATAAATTTGTTATTCAAGAAAACTAATTATATTCCAAAGACCAATTGTAATATAAATTCCCATGTTAAGATTATGAAGCTTTTTTCACCTCTACCTTATGCTGAGTAAAGAAGGTAAATATACTAATAAACAGCAGCTTTTAATGCCCGCAACCTCCCCCATCCCCAAATAGACTTGTGGAACACCAGCAAATTATCTTTATTTCTAGCAAAATGGTATTGGCACAAAACTAGACACATAGATCAATGGAACAGAATAGACTTCCTAGAAATAAACCTACACGTATATGGTCAATTAATTTATGACAAAGGAGCCAAGCATATACAACAGGGGAAGATAGTGTCTTCAATAAATGCTTTTGGGAAAACTGGAAAGCACATGCAAAAGAATGGACAGCTATCTAACATCATACACAAAAACTAATTCAAATGGATTAAAAACTTGAAGGTAAAACTTGAAACCCTAAAAATCCTAAATGAAAACATAGGGGGTAAGTTCTTTGACATCCACCTTGGTGATGATCTTTTGGATTTGACACCAAAAGCAAAAATAAACAAGTGGGTCTACATCAAACTGAAAAGCTTCTTCACAGCAAAGAAACCATCAAGAAAATGAAAAGGCAACCCCAACAACTTACTGAATGGGAGAAAATATGTGCAAATCTGATAAGTTAATATGCAAAATATATAAAGATCTCATACAACTCAATAGGAAAAAAATCTGATTTTAATAAATGGGCAGAGGATCTGAATAGACATTTTCCCAAAGACATACAGATGGCTAACAGGTACGTGCAAAAAGTGCTCAACATCACTAATTAGAGACATGCAAATCAAAACCATAACGATATATCTCCTCACACCTGTTAGAATGGCTATCATCAAAGTCAAGAAATAACAACTGATGAGAATGTGGAGAAAAGTAAACCCTCATGCACTGTTGGTGGGAATGTAAATTGGTGCAGCCACTAAGGAAAATAGTATGGGTGTTCCTCAAAAAATTACAAATAGAATTACCATATGATCCAGCTATTCCACTTTTGGGTATTTATCTCAAGGAAACAAAAACACTAATTTAAAAAGTAATATGAATCCATATGTTTATTGCAGCATTATTTACAATAGCCAAAACATAGAAAAACCTAAGTATCCATAGATAGACAAGTGGCTTTAAAAAATGTAACACACACAAATATTATTCAGCCATAAAAAAGAAATCTGGACATAGAGGATCTCAAGGGAATTATGTTAAGTGAAATAAGTAAACCAGAAAGACAAATACCATATGATCTCATATGTGGAACCTAAACAAAACAAACAAACAACAACCTAAGCTCATGGATACACAGAACAGATCGGTGGTTGCCAGAGGTAAAGGGTTTAGGGCCCTAACTAGTTTGGCTCAATGGATAGAGTGTCAGCCTGCGGACTGAAGGGTCCCAGGTTCGATTCCGGTCAGGGGCACATGCCTGCGTTGTGGGCTTGATCCCCAGTGGGGGACGTGCAGGAGGCAGCCAATAAATGATCCTCTCTTATTATTGATTTTTCTACCTCTCTTTCTCTCTCCCTTCTTCTCTGAAATCAATATAGATATATTTTATTTTTTACGATTTTTAAAAATATTTTTTATTGATTTCAGAGAGGAAGGGAGGGGGAGAAAGAGATAGAAGCATCAACGATGAGAAAGAATCATTGATCAGCAATATAGATATATTTTAAAAAGGGGGTTTAGGGTGGGGGAAATGGATGAAGGGGGTCAAAGGTATAAACTTTCAGTAATAACGTAAATCCTGGTGATAAATGTATAGCATGGTGACTATAGTTAATAATAATGTACTGTATATTTAAAAGTTGCTAAAAGAGTAGATCTTAGAAGTTCTCATCACAAGAAAAAAATGTGTATGTGTGGTGAC
This sequence comes from Eptesicus fuscus, assembly GCF_027574615.1. NCBI lineage: Eukaryota > Metazoa > Chordata > Mammalia > Chiroptera > Vespertilionidae > Eptesicus > Eptesicus fuscus. Next base: position 28,005,103 of record NC_072486.1, read on the forward strand.
AGGTGTTAACTATATTTTGTGCTCACCATTTGCTTGATATACAAATACCAAATCATTTTGTACACCAAAAATTAATCTACTGCTATATGTCAATTATATCTCAATTTAATAAAAACAACACAGATTTCTAGAACACCAGCAAATTATATGTATCGCCAATTAGTCACCAAGTTCTTAGTTCATTCGGCAGATGACAACCTGCAAATCCAATCCATGAAATAGCATACCAAAAGGCTACACCCATACAAATAAAAGCCTAGGTGGCCCTAACCGGTTTGGCTCAGTGGATAGAGCGTCGGCCTACGGACTCAAGGGTCCCAGGTTCGATTCCCGTCAAGGGCATGTACCTTGGTTGTGGGCACATCCCCAGTAGGAGGTGTGCAAGAGGCAGCTGATTAATGTTTCTCTCCCATCGATGTTTCCAACTCTCTCTCCCTCTCCCTTCCTCTCTGTAAAAAACCAATAAAATAAATTTAAAAAATAAAAAAAAAGCCTAGGTGATCCTCACGCCATCCCACAGCCCTGCACCTGTGGATCCAGGCTCAGCCTACCTCTTTGGGGCAATCCATTGAGGAGCCCTGGATGGGTGGGCAGGGCCTACCTCTTTGGGGCCATCGTACACACTGGGCTCCCGCACTGTAAGAGGGCACAGGCCAGGCTGGGGGACACCCTCCCCCCAACCCCTGAGTGCATGAATTTCGTGCACTGGTCCTCCAGTTATTACATGAAAAGGGAGCCTCACTGCTTTTCATAAATTCTAGAAAGTTGATTGCATTCAGTATTCAACTTTAAATTCCAAATTGGAATTTGGTGGTGATGGAAGAGATTGGGAGGTCCATACACTAAAACAATTTGGTAACAGTTGCAAGGCTATGGAAAAGGGCTGGGAAATGTGATGGGCCAACCACCTGCTAACAAGGAAGGCTGTGACTTTTCACCAAGGCAGCAGTGACCAGGGAAGGGTAGAATGCCCTACTCTGCAGACAAGAGTCCCTGCAAATGAATGGTGAGCCTTTGACATGAGTCCATGGTTAATAACACATTGGAGGTTAAACGAGTGCTCTAAGAACATTTTAAACATAACTTTGAAATACAGATGTGATAGTGTTCATCAAAAGATGTAAATGGCCTTAGCTGGTTTAGCTCAGTGGATAGAGCTTTGGAGTTGGGGACTGGTGCCGGTTGGACTCCAGTCAGGGGCACATGCCCAGGTTGTGGGCTGGATCCCCAATAGGGGGCGTGTGGGAGGCAGCCAATCAATTATTCTCATCGTTCATGTTTCTGTCTCTTCCCTCAACCTTCCTCTCTGAAATCAATAAAAATATTTTTTTAAAAAAGATATAAATGAATTCGTGTCAATTTCAGAATATTTCCATTCATGGTAAAACTCACTGGTTTATTCCGTTTTGTTATATTTTAGATATTGATAAACCAAGCATGATCCTTTTAAAGTTTTCTATTTCCCTCTTCTGAAAGCTCTACATATCTGGTTCTTCTATTATATCCTTATATTCTACAAATACTTCCTGTTTTTCTGATGAATACGGTGTTTTGTTTATATTAGGCTAGGACTACATTAGTCCTGTAACTTGACTGGTCCTGCTGTTTAGATGATGGGAGAAGGGAGGTGACAGTCTCACCCCAGGAACTTTCTCAAAGCTCAGCCACCTCTGCTGCCCACACGCACTCCCCATACTCCTCTTGGTAACGGCAAGGGCAGACCCGCCTCCAAATCTCCAGGTCAGCGTGGTCTCAGGACCCCTTTCAACAGTGGCACAGCCACCGCCTCGCCCCGGGGAGCGTGCTTTTCTCGGGCTCCGTTCACTCGCCTTCAGGTTGGTTCATGATTTGGGAGCCTGGCCGGGCCTGAGGCATGGCCTGGGGGTAACCGAGACAAAAAGAGGTTGGCTCCAGGAGGCGGGCGGTCCAACAGTGACCTGCTGGGTCCCTCCCGTCACGCAGTGGCATTTTCACGGTGCCTGTATCCATAGACTCAGGTCAGGACCCAGGCGCGCCTTCTCTACCCTGCTCGCTGGGCCCGCGCGTCCCCGCTGGAGAGTGGAGTGCAGGCCCCGGCCTGCCCCGCAAAGTTCTAGCGTGACCAGGGGCCAGCGCACAAAAGCGCAGGGGCGCGGCCCAGCGCGGACGCGGGACACTCCCCGCGTGCCCAGGGCCGCCTCCGTGCCCGGCAGCAGGCGGCCGCCCTCGCCCGATGCTCTGCTGTGAGCCGGGGGAATCTCCAGGTGGTGCCAAGTGCTGTGACTTACTTCAACGACCTTCTCATCCACACGCAGGTTTTCTCCTCCTCCCTTTTCCCCGCATCACCTGCAGCTCCGCAAGTCCTCCCGCTTTTGCAGGCCCCAGGGATACCCGCCTGTCACGTGTGCGCATCCTGTCAAACGTTGCTTTAGCTTCTGCGTGGAGCCTCTCTCTCTTCCCCTACTCCGCACTCGAGGAAACCACTGGCTGGTGCTGCCGCACGGTACAAAAAGGCCCTGTGGCTCCTGGGTATAACTTATGTAGGTATAATTTTAACAGCAAAACTGGACAAGAACAGTACAGAAAAGGAAAAATATCAGCAAAATTACTCATAACCATAGGCATAAAATTATGAGTTGTTTATTTGTAAGTGATTTCAGAGAGGAAGGGATAGGGAGAGAGAGAGAGAGAAACATCAATGATGAGAGAGAATCATTGATCGGCTGCCTCCTGCATGCCCCCCACTGTTGAGATAGAAATGATGATAGAGCCCAGGCGGTATGGCTCAATGGCTGAGCACTGATTTATGGGCCAGGAGATCACTGTTTGATTCCCGGTCAGGCCGAGGTTGCGGGGTTTGATCCCCAGGGTGGGGCGTGCAGGAGGCAGCTGATCAATGATTCTCTCTCATCATTGATGTTTCTCTCTCTCTCTACCTCTCCCTTCCTTTCTGAAATAAAAAAAAATATATTAAAAAAAGAAAAAAATTATGATAGAGGACAACATTTTCTTGCTTTCAGTATCAATGGAAAAATTTCACAGTTTCAACACCAAGAGTGATGTTTAGTATAGATTTTTTTATGGATGCCCTTAAATGGATTAAGAAAATTTCCATCTATTCCTAGTTTTTAAAATCATGAAAAATGTTGCAATTTATCAACTGCTTCGGCATCTATTGTAATGATCATGTAAGTTTTCTCCTTTAATCTCTTAATGTGGCAAATTATGTTAATTTTCTAATGTTAAAATCCAAACTTGCATTTCTGGGACAAATGCAACTTAGTCAGAAAACATTTTCCTTTTTATACATTGCTGGTTTTTATATTAGTTAGAACAGTGTTTTAATGCTTAGAAATTTTTGCCTTGAGTAAATTTGGCCTGTAATTTTTTTTCATATTGTCCTCATTAGGTTTTGATGTAAAGGTTAGTGTTATTCTCATAAAACAAGTTGGAAAATGTTCCCTCTTTTTCTATTCTCTTAGAGAGTTTGTGAAATATTGAAACCATACCAGTTTAAAGAAAGGATTTAATTTAGGAAGGTGTGTAAACAAGTATTAGAGAACTGAAAAGGAACTGCAGTAACAGAGATAGTAAATCTAGGAAGTAGATACTATCCTGGTTATAAACATACAAAAGAAAGAGGTTGGGTTATTAAAAACTATGGACTTGGAGAAGGGACCTATGGGAGCTGGGACACAGACATCTGAGAGGGGTGCTCTCCAGCTGTGCAGGTTCCTCAGGAATCGCATAAAAGACTTAGTTAGTCCTCAGTCCTTGAAAAGGTTGTTTTACTTCTAGTTTACTGTTACAGAAAGCAAATCCTCTTTCCTTAAGGAATCTTACTTCTATCTATCGGGAAATTGTTATAATGCACTGAATTTGACAGTACGGCAGTGAAAAAACACTTCAGTACCATATATAAACCTACAGTGTCCACAATGCGTATGGCACTCTGCATGTGGCATGGGGGTGAGGGGCCCCACTGGGTATCTCTTTTGCCTTCCAAAAATTTGTTGAATTCTTTCATTTCTTTATCTATCCTTTCTAATTTTTTAAAATCTTTTTTATTCCTTTCTATAATTTTAATGTGATTTTGAGTTTCATGTGATGCATGTAATCAATAAATCATCCTTAACCATTAATCATATGTAAATTAATTTGTAAGTTATAAATATATTGTTTTATATTTATTAAATTACTCATTATACATTACAAAGTGTATTAAAATTAATTTGTAATTTTGACATTTTTATAACATCTCTTCTTTTAATATCAGCATTTGTTTTCTAGGTTCAAAGGAAAGCATTAAACATCAAAATTAAAAATGAGTTACAACCTTATATTGGTATAAAACCTATTAGCAAATAAGATGTTTGGAAAGGAGACTATTTCAGAAGAAGTAAAGGATATCACTAGTAGTCTATTCAAGAAAGAATCAGAGTTGATGGAGAAGCCTGGATTTATTAAAGAAACATCAAATTTATTAAAGAAAGCTTCTGATGGGAAACCTTCTGACCAGATTTATGAAACACATCCTGGAATGGATACATTATGTACACAGTATGCTACAGCAACATCCTCCTCTGAAAGTAAGTCTAAGAGTAATGAAGAAGGTCCATCATTAACAACTGAGATGACTACTGAATATTGGGCTTCTGTTGACTTCCTATCTCATGAAATATTAGGAAAAATTAGCCCACAACTCTCTGAAGAGTATCAGAAAGGACTTGACGTAAAGTCAGGTAACTTTACTATTAACCTCAAGGCCAAGGGTTTACAAGAATTCCCTAAGGGCATTTTAAAAACAAAATATGTAAAATATCTATATTTGGACCAGAACAAAATCAAAGGTTTTAAAAGAGCAGACTTAGCTGATCTGCTAGGACTTGAAATTCTATCCTTGCAAGACAATGGGTTATCATCATTTCCAACTGAAATTCAGTTACTTCACAATTTAAGAATATTAAATGTCAGTCACAACCAAATATCACATATTCCTAAAGAAATATCACAGCTTGAGAATATCAGGCAACTCTTTTTAAATTACAATTACATCGAGAATTTTCCTTCTGGCTTAGAAAGCCTTAGAAAGTTGGAAATTTTAAGTTTGGCTAATAATAACTTAAAATATATACCAGATACTTTGTCTAATTTAAAAAACTTGAGCATTCTCAATTTGGAATACAACCAGTTAACAATATTTCCTAAAGTTTTGTGCTTCCTTTCAAAGTTAATTTCACTAAACCTTACTGGAAACCTGATAAGCAGTTTGCCAAAAGAAATTAGGGAGCTTAAAAATTTAGAAAAACTTTTATTGGCTCACAATAAACTTACATTTTTGTCGGTGGAAATTTTTCAATTGCTCAAAATTCAAGAACTCCAACTGGCTGACAATAAATTAGAAGTTATTTCACACAGAATTGAAAATTTTAGGATACTTAGGATTCTAATACTTGATAAAAATTTATTGAAAGAAATACCAGAGAATATTTCCCACTGTGTAATGTTGGAATGCCTTAGCCTCAGCGATAATCAATTAACAAAACTTCCTAAGAACATCCACAAGCTTAAAAATTTAAGAAAATTCAATTTAAACAGAAATAATATAATGAGAATACCTGAAGATATCTCACATCTTAATAATATACTTAGTCTAGGATTGTCAGGAAATATAATCATAGATGTTCCCATTGAAATAAAAAACTGCAAGAAAATAACTAAAGTTGAGTTGAGTTATAATAAAATAACGTATTTTCCAATAGGTTTGTGTGCTTTAGAGTACCTTTATTATTTGATTATTAATGGAAATTATATTTCAGAAATACCTGTGGATATATCTTTCAGTAAACAATTGCTTCACTTAGAGTTTAATGAGAACAGACTCCTCATATTTTCTGAGCACTTATGTTCTCTTATTAATCTTCAATACCTGGATCTTAGTAAAAACCAAATAAGGACAATTCCATCATCTATTTTCAATATGGCATCACTCCATGTTCTTATTTTATGCTGTAATAAATTTGAAACTTTCCCTATACAAGTGTGTACTTTAGCAAATTTGCAAGTACTTGATATTTCAGAAAACCAAATACAGAAAATCCCTTCAGAGATCTGTTACTTAAAAGGAATTCAGAAATTAAATATCTCAAGCAACCAATTTATGTATTTTCCTGTTGAACTGTGTCAACTACAATCACTGAAAGAGCTGAATATAAGTCAGAAAAATGGGAGAAAGGTAAGAGACTGCTATTTTGGGATTTGGGGGAAGGTGGGACTAGAGGGGATCAGAATCTATGATGTAGTATATGTGTATGTGTGTTGTAAATTTAGTTGGACTGTTTTATTTTTAAAGGATAGGCTTTTTATAACCTCAAACATGGCTTACAAATACATTTCTCAACACATCGTTTTATAGGAAAACTAGAGGCTGGGTGCATGAAATTTGTGCATGGGAGAGGGAGTCCCCTCAGCCCAGCCTGCACCCTCTCCAATCTGGGACTCCTCAGGGGATGTCCGACTGCCAGTTTAGGCCCAATCCCTGGGATTGGCAGTCGGACATCCCTATCACAATCCTGGACCGCTGGCTCCTAACTGCTCACCTGCCTGCCTGCCTGATCACCCCTAACTGCCCCCCCCCCCAGCCTGGTCACCCCTAACTGCCCCCTGCCAGCCTGATTACCCTTAACTGCTTCTGCCTGCTGACCTGATCGTCCCCAACTGCCCCCTCCCCTGCTGGCCTGGTTGTCCCATGCAGCCTGCTGCTCAGTTGTTTGGTCGTTCCTCACTAACCCCTCTGCCAGCCTGGTCACCCCATGCAGCCTGTTCTGTTGTCCATTTGGTTGCGATGGTCGCTTAGGCTTTTATATAGATAGATATTTCAAATCATATAGAATTGGTAGCATGGATCAGTATTTGGATATCACACAATATGTGGTGGGTTTTAGCAAAGAAGTCATAAAAATTTGTGACATACGAAAATATCTCCCTTTTAAGACAAAAAAATTTCTTCCATTTGATTTTAGAAATGTTAGTCATAGAAATATTTATTAAAATATAATTGTTTAATCTTTGTACAGTTATCAAGACTTCCACAAGAACTGTCTAAAATGACTCAACTTAAAGGACTTGATATCTCAAATAATGCAATCAGAGAACTTCCAAGAAATATAGGGGAAATGAGAAGCTTGGTCAGTTTACATGCATACAACAATCAAATAAGATATCTGCCACCATCTATTCTATCTTTAAAGCAACTCCAGAAACTAAACTTGAGTGGTGAGTGTCAAGTATAATCAATAAGTAGAGTATTAGTGTTTAGGTTGCAAATTTTACTAACAAGACAGAACAGCAAACTGGTAAGATAATATATTAAGTGTCCATTGGGAGGAAATAGCTGTCGTAGGTTAAAAAAATGTGAGCAGAACATAAGGCCCAGTTCCTTCCCTGAAACAGGTTATAATCCAGCTGGGGAACCTGAACATTTTTTCATTCTGTCTTTTCTGACTATACCCTTTCTTCTCTTTCTGAATCTGACCTCTTCCCTCCCTGTACACACACCTACCTACCCAACCTTAGGTCAGTGTTTTCTGTTTTCCTTTCTCTGCTGGCTCCCTTGACTCTACTCCTATACCCTATTATAGTCTAATAGAGGCCCCGTGCACGAAGTTCATGCATGGGCCTGGCCAGTAATCAGGGCTGATCCGGGCCTTCTGGCTGCTGGCCAGGGCCTTCCTTCTCTAGCTGCCGGCCAAGGCCTTCCTTAGTTCTGTGCTGCCCCCTGGTGATCAGTGCACATCATAGTGAGTGATCAAACTCCTGCTCTTCCGGTTGAACTCCCGAGGGGACACTTTGCATATTAGCCTTTTATATATATAGATATCTTACAGTCTTTTACCAAGTAAATCACTACATTAACAAACATAAAGTAAATCATTCACTCTAAAGATTTCCCAAAGCACAGAAAATACTAGGCTGGTATCCTAAATAATCCTAAATAATAAAAGGCTAATATGCAAATGGTCATCATGCCCTCATGCGTAATGACCAATCAGTTGGAGGCTGCATGTGCAGCAGATGTGCGCAGGTGGGTGGGGCTGCATGTGTGGCGAGGCGTGTGCAAGTGGGCGGGGCTGCATGCGCAACCAGTCACCAGGACATGTTTAGAGCACCTCTTGGTCCCTCCCAGCCAACTCCTGTGGACAGTGGCGGCAGCTTGCTCCCAGCTCTCGCGGAAGTGGCGGGTGACCTATTGCACGTGATTTTGCATGCTGGGCCACTAGTTTTAAAAAATAACATACAGGAAATAATAAGTACCTATGTACCTGTTCCCAGACATAAATAATGCTGATTTTGTGATATTTACTTGAGATATGATATAATGAGGCACTTCACCAATGTGATATTATTTCCAAAAACCTATAACCTCAGTCTAATCATGAGAAAATATACCAGATAAATGCAAGTTTGGGAATATTCTACAAAACACCTAACTAGTGCAACTCAAACTGTCGCGACCCACAGGTTGAGAACCACTGCTGTAGAGCCTAAGTCCATTGGAAAACACAGATATTTACATTACGATTCATTAACAGTAGCAAAACTACAGTTATGAAGTAGCAACGAAAATAATTTTATGGTTGGGGGTCACCACAACATGAGGAACTGTATTAAAGGGTCGTGGCATTAGAAAGGTTGAGAACCAATGCCCTAGAGATAGTTATCTCCATAGTTTTCTTTTACAGAAAGGTACAATTTAATTATATATTTTTTCTATTAGGAAATAATCTTACAGCTCTGCCTACTGGTATCCACAACCTTTTCTCACTGAAGGATATAAATTTTGATGATAACCCTTTGCTGAGACCTCCAATGGAAATCTGTAAAGGAAAACAGTTGTACACTATTGCATGCTATCTACAGAGGGCAGAGGAAAGAGATGGTAGGTGACAAGTGAGTGACTAGCTTACGAGTTATTTCCTAGTATCATCTGTAAATTAAAAGATAGTTTGCTTCCCGGCTGGTGTGTGGCTCAGTGGTTGAGCATCAACCTATGAACCATGAGGTCATGGTTATATTCACAATCAGGGCACATGCCTGGCTTTTGGGCTTAATCCCCAGTAGGGGGCATGCAGATGCAGCTGGTTAATGATTCTCTCATCATTGATGTTTCTAGCTCTCCCTCTTCCTTCTCTCTGAAATCAGTAAGAACATATTAAAAAGAAATTAAAAAGATAGTGTGCCTTAATTGGAGGCTTTCAATCTGGCAGAAACATTAAAATATCTATCATCTTCCCTCTTCAGAAGGTTAAGAGTTTATTTTGGTAATTCAGATAATTTAATCTGGGTCCAATAAAATTGAATAATCAAAAAGAGTTAAATACAAGTGTTCAGTGGACTGCTTCCCACCTATTGGTCTTAATGTGCTTCAACAGGTTTTTCATCATGGTTGTGGTCAGACTCAGAGAATCCACACCCATATTTCTCCATCACTTTTGGTCTATATCACCATATTTAGTTGTTCTAAAAGTCATATTTGGCCTTGAAGAAAGTTCATAGATCCTTTCCACTGATGCTAGTCAGTTTTTGGCCCACTATGATCACCTATCTGCAATCCTCGGGCAGTCTTCATTTCTTCTGCCCTTATGATTGCCCTGATGATTGCACAGAGCAGGTCCATTTTCTTTACATGTCCTTCCATTGGACCAGAAGGAGACTGGTTTTTTTCATGTCTCTTGGAGGGAAGTTTCACTGTCCAATTATTTCCATGGGGCTGGGTTCTTAACAACAAAGTTTTCTCCCTTATTCTGACTTTGCCACTCATCGTCAATCCTCAGAATGGATCCAGATTTAGGTCCTCCATTTTAATGTTAGGAAGTATTAAATCAATTTAATATTGTTCCAGATTTGGGGAAATCTGTATATACAAAATCTGAATATACAAAACCGTCCCCTAAAATTATTCTACTACTTACCCTTGTCTTATATAATCAGAAGGTTACATCAGCATAATCTTAAAATGTAGTGAGACAGTCACTAAAATGTACAGTCCTCTTGTAAGCCACATCCACATACATGGCTACCATTCAGAAGCTTTTGCAGGATTTGAGCCTCATTGATGGAAAAACCCCAAGAAATAAGATTAAAAGTCACAGTCGCTGTTTTCTCTAACTTGCTAACCAAGTCAGTTTTGCTAATTATGATAATAAAAAAGGAACATTTTGTGGTAACTTTATTTCTGTAAAATAAATATTTTAGGGGTTTCCAAGGATCCATAAATAATTCCTGTTAGGTAACAGTATTTTAGAGAAGTTTGTAAACTTCATGACTGAAACTTCCTGCTGAAATTCTGTTATCCCAGTTCTTGAGGAAGGATTCGTGTGGTTCTAGCCTCTATGGCAAAAGTACAATGGGCAATGGCAACAGATAAAAGTCAATAAAAACAAGAGAACCCTCGCCATTTGTCTCCTTCATGGCCAAGGGGCCTTCATACTGCAGGCTGGGCACCCAGAGAGAGTAAAGACAATGTCATCATGGGAGATGTATGTATTGTGCAATTAACCAAGAACATGAGGTCTCTTCCTAAAAATTTTACTTAGAAGATTGGATTTTTGTTTATACCATTAGCATACAATTTAGCTTGAAGGATTAATGGTATGAATAAAAAACAAATAAACACCAGAAAGCATAGAACATATCTGATGATTACAGAGGGGTGGGAGATTGCTAGTTCTTAAAAATTTCCAAAGTACCTTTGGTCAACAACAACAACAAAAAGAGTACTGTTCAAATTAGCTAGAAGCTTAAAAAAAGCAAAAAAACAAAAAAACAACAACTAAGAACTCTCTATATCTAAGTCAACATACATTAAATAAGGGATTGGAATACAAAATATGCATATATATACCATATATTTAAATTTTCAATTTTTATTTATTGATTTGGGAGAGAGATGTCAATTTGTTACACAGTTCCACTTATTTATGCATTTTTTGGTTGTTGTTTTTTGTGTTAAATCCTCATCTGAGGATATTTTTTCCATTGATTTTTTTTTTTTTTTTTAGATAGAGTGGAAGGGAGAGAGTAGGGAGAGAGAGAGGAGAGAGAGAGAGAAACATTGGTGTGAGAAAGACACACTGATTGCCTCTCACACATGTCCTGACTAGGAGCAGAGATGGAACCTGCAACCCAGGTACTTGACCTTTGACTGGAACTAAAACTGCAACCATTTGGTATGTGGACAGATGCTCTAACCGTTGAGAAATAGGGGCCAGGGTTATTGGTTGCTTCTTATATGTGCCCTGATTAAAGATAGAATCCACAACTTTTGTATATTGGAACGATGCTCTAACCAACTGAGCTACCCAGCCAGGGCCTACACCATATTTATAGATGTAAACTTGGCTTCTCAAGATAGTACATAAAGAAGCACATCATTGCCAAAACCGGTTTGGCTCAGTGGATAGAGCGTCGGCCTGCGGACTCAAGGGTCCCAGGTTCGATTCCAGTCAAGGGCATGTACCTTGGTTGCGGGCACATCCCCAGTGGGGGGTGTGCAGGAGGCAGCTGATCAATGTTTCTCTCTCATCGATGTTTCTCTCTATCCCTCTCTCTTCCTCTCTGTAAAAAATCAATAAAATATTAAAAAAAAAAGAAGCACATTAAAAAGCCAGTTTGTATATCAGGTCTGCATTTTACTTTTCAATTGACTTGACATATACATTTGGTAGGAGCCCAGTAGAAACATAGATATAACATTAGCTCAAAATGTGTGTTTTTCAAGAGTGACGGCCTAAATTTTCTTTTATGTTCAAATGTAGAGAAAATCTTAGAGAAGATCTTGAAAATAGTTGCCAACAACATCACTGAAACAAATTTTCAATATTTGTGTCAAAAATTACATTTGGTAATCTCAGAAATAGATATACCTACAAAGAGGTATGTATGAATGACAACATGTAATATAAAGCTTATTCTTATGTTATGACTTATATTAATACTAGAGACTTGGTACACGGATTTGTGCACGGTGGGGTCCCTCAGCCTGGCATGTGCCCTCTCGCAATCTAGGACCCCTTGGGGGATGTCGGATCAGGCCGAAACCAGCAGTCCAACATCCCCTAAGGGGTGTAGTAGTGCATGAAGGGCAGGCAGCCGGGGCGGAGCCCGAGCCTGGGCCGGGCACTGTGCAGCTCCCACTTATCCCGGCCCCCACTGAGCCTGCTTCTGTCACCACTTGGTAGTGCTGCTGCGGAGGTGGGAGAGGCTTGCGCTGCCCCGGCTGCGCTCAACAGACGTGAGCCTGGTGCCACTTGTTGGTCAGCTGAGCAGCGGCACTCCCGCTGTGGAAGCACACTGACCACAAGGGGGCAGGTCCTGCATTGATCATCTGCCCCCTGCTGGTCAGTGTGCATCATAGCGACCGGTTGTTATATAATTTTTATATGGACGGTCGTTCAGTTGTTTGGTCACTTAGGCTTTTATATATATACACTAGAGGCCTGGTGCACGAAATTCGTGCACGGAGGGTGGTTGTCCCTCAGCCCAGCCTGTACCCTCTCCAATCTGGGACCCCTCAAGGGATGTCCGACTGCCTGTTTAGGACCAATCCAACATTGGGATCGGGCCTAAACGGGCAGTCGGACATCCCTCTCACAATCCAGGACTGCTGGCTGCCAACTGCTTGCCTGCCTGCCTTCCTGATTGCCCCTAACCGCTTCTGCCTGCCAGCCTGATCACCCCCTAACCACTCCTCTGCCAGCCTGTTTGCCCCCAACTTCCCTCCTCTGCTGGCCTGGTCACCCCTAACTGCCCTCACCTGCAGGGTTGATCACCTCCAACTGCCCTCCCTTGCAGGCCTGGTCCCTCTCAACTGCCCTCCCTTGCAGGCAGGGTGCCTCCCAACTGCCCTCTCCTGCTGGCCATCTTGTGGTGGCCATCTTGTGTCCACATGGGGGCAGGATCTTTGACCACATGGTGGCAGCTATATTGTGTGTTGCAGTGATGATCAATCTGCATATTACTCTGTTATTAGATAGGATACAGGCCTGGTTCAGGGGTGGGGGCCAGCTGGTTTGCCCTGAAGGGCATCCCGGATCAGGTGGGGGTTCCCTTGGGGCGTGGGGCGGCCTGAGTGAGGGGCCTGTGGTGGTTTGCAGGCGGGCCACGCCCCCTGGCAACCCAAGTGGAGGCCCTGGCATCTGGAATTTATTTTCCTTTTACAATTGAAACTTTGTAGCCTGGAGCAGAGCCAAGCCTGGGGCTCCCTCTGAGGCCCACAGCCATTTGTGTTGGGGTTATAATTGAAACTTTGTTGCCTTAAGCGGGTGAGCCTGGCCAGGGTGTGCGGAAAGCTTTGCTTCCCCTGTTGCCGGCAGCAATCCTGGCCTGCTCTCTCAAGCTCCATTCTGCCGCCATTTGTTTGAATTTGTTTACCTTCTATAATTGAAACTTTGTAGCTTGAGTGGAGGCTTAGGCCTTGCAAGGGCAGGCGGAAAGCTTAGCTTCCTCTGTTACCTAGGAAACCTTGCTGTCTGTAGCTGTAGCCATCTTGGTTTGGGTTAATTTGCATGCTCGCTCTGATTGGATGGTGGGCGTGGCTTGTGGGTGTGTCGGAGGTATGGTCAATTTGCATATTTGTCTATTATTAGATAGGATGGCATGATTGTGAGACAATCATATTAACATGAACTCTAATTTAGTTTATTGTATTTGAGATCCCTGTGGATATGGTAATAGTTAAGAACAAGGGCTCTGAGGACTGACTGCTTAGCTTTAAATCCCAACAAATTTTGAGACCTTATATAATTCCCTTACCTTTTCCGTGCCTTAGTTTTTTCACTGGTAAAATGGATATACTTAGCTAAGAGAGTTGTCATGAAATCAAGTTCCATAGCATGTGGAACTGTAGCTGTAGTGTACTGGTTTATAGTAAATAATACATAATTATTGTTTTGAGGTCTTGAGTAAATCAGAATTAAATGTTAACTGAATTGTCGATTTTCTACAAGGAAGCAAGGGATGGCATGGGGTTAACATTTTCTTTCTGCTAAATTTTTATATGGACTATCTTTACCAGTTAATGTAATCCTCACTTCAATCTGGTAAATTAGTTTTAAAACCTAGACATACCATAGTTAAGTAGTTTAAAACAATGTTCTTTACATAATTATCATTTAAAAACTTTTTCAGCACTCTTTCACTAAGCGAGAAAGCCCAGCGAGCACTTGATAAGTGGAAGATGGAAAACAGCAACTTGTCCACTGCTGCTTTAAGAGACCATCTAACTCGGGTGCTAACTATGATAGGAGCATATGAAATTATGGACAAAATAACAGCTTTACAACTTTTTGCAAGCACAATTAAATTCTGAACAGTGTATCCATAATAAAAGCTGAAAACTTAGGATGCACTTATATAATTAAAACTGGATATAAGAGAATTGCATGTCATTTCTCTTAACACACATTTTCTAAGATGATGACAATTTATATGTTAAAATAAAATATCAGACAGTTTTGTGCATTTGTTCTATTGCTCTAGAATTATGATAATGAATTTTAAAAATAAGTAATTCCATTGAACATTCTTTGTTATATAATGCTTTTATGCAACCCCAGATTTATAGGCAATATGGTCATTAGTAACTTTTATTGGAGTTAGAAAGCAAAGTAGTTTCTTTTTAGATGGTATCTTAAAAACGGAAATCAATTGTATTGCAGGAATGGGAGAGCTGTGAAACATAAACCAAGTCCTGGATCAGTAATCCTCTAGCTAAGGGTCCAGACAGGACTGGTGGAGTGGCGTCTTGCCTGTCATGCATGCCTCTCCCCTTCTATCAGAAACACTCTTTCATATGGGGAATTTCATTTAATTCATTAAATTTCATTTAATACATTTTAGGTGGCGCTGAACCAGCTCTTGTCATATGCAATCCTCTTTCCCCACTCCTGAAGCTACTAATACCAAGGTCTTCTACCCATCTAACTACAGTGAATGGTTCAGGGAAAGCCATTTGGCCTCAAGCCAGGCCATTAAGAATTTCCCTTGGGCCTTTCTGCACAGTTATCATGGAAGATACGCTCTTTCTGCTGGTAGGTTAGGAGTCTTGGAGTCTTAGCCTATCATGTGCAGCTTGTGGTGGTCTGTTTGAGAGCTACATAGGGAGAGGGAGATAGAATCCAGCTGTATTACTCAGGGTTCTCCAGAGAAACAGAACCAACAAGGTATGTGTGTGTATGTGTGTCTTTATTAGATGTAGGCTCTGTATTTCAAACCAAGGATTTCCTGGACCCAGGACCCATAGTTGTCTCTCTGACAAACACATGGCTTCTAAAACATAAGCATTTCAACAAATGGTGCCAGGACAACTGAATAGCCATATGCAAAAGAATGGACCCCTATCTCACGTGATATACAAACATTAATTCAAAATGGATTGGTCCTATGCATAAGAAGTAAAACTATAGAATTCTTAGAAGAAAACACAGGCATAATTCTTCATGACCTTGGCAATGGTTTCTGGATATGACACCAAAGGAAAGTAACAAAGGAAAAATAGTGATTACTTGCTGTGACCCATTATTGTAAAGATACAATTTCAAAGCTACTGCCAGATCTTTTGTGTCACTGCAAAGTATCCATCAGCAGTAAATAGTCCTATTATTTCAAGTGCTCTAGTTGGCATGGTTTGAAACCCAGAGGATGCACAATGGGAAATCACTTCTCTCTGCATAATCATGTACAGTGCCACCTCTGTTAAGAGCAGGGAGACCTGTATGAATTTAGCTGCTTTTAGGAAAATGTTTCTCTTCTTTTATTTGGCCCAGAGCTGAGAAAATGTTTGTCGTGTGTGTGTGTGTGCGTGTGTGTGTGTGTGTGTGTGTTTGGTCCAATAAGTTATCAGAAAACTACAGAAGAAATGAAGATGTACATTCATTTCACACTGGGATAGAGACTTGAGGGGTCTACACTTGGGGCGTCAAATGGGACAGTTTTGCATAATTGTGTCCTGTAAACTGCCCTCCTGAGGTTTGGGTGTAGGTGGCTGTGGATCCTAGGGGAAAATAATCTCTAAATTATTTAAAGATTAAAATAATATCTAAATTAGATCAGAGTTCTCCTAAATGGAGGTTTTGTACAGTAGGAAGGAAAGAAAGCTCCTTCACTGAGGAGCAGTGAAGTAAGTCTCTCACTGACAGAAGTAAAGTGTAGGCAGTACAACCAGGTACTGCTGTGTCCACGAAGAAAACTTCCAGTCCCCACGAACTGTTGAACATTTTGTTCTTTTCCTTTGACTTTAGAGATAGTCATACTTAGCATCTGATTTTGTTTTTCTCTTGGGTTCTAAAATTTTATTACCTACAATCCTTCAGTAAAACTGTAAAGGTAAATTCACGTGTAGACATAGTGTGGTTTTGGGAATTTCAGTCAGAGTAGCATCTTATTGAGGAATTCTAAGTGAGCAGAGCCTCAAGGCCGAGCTGAGATGCAAGAGCTCTCGGGCTGCAATTTGTACTGATTCAGGAGTCACAGAATATAATCCTCTCCTCCCCACCAAAATATGTCAGAAGGTAACAGAAAGAAAAACGATCTCTAAAGAAATTATCCAAGCTAATTTTCAATCATCTCATTGTTTAAGTAAACAGTTAAAAACATTTACACAGAGAAACTTTGGCTTTGGTCATAGATGCTTTGTTTATCAATCACCCAGCATTTCAGTCCACTCTTAGTTCACAAGGAATTAAGTTTAATTTCAATAATGTTAAAAGAGTGGTCTGATGAGAAGTATGGGCAGGTAGGAAAAAGTTGAATTACTATATTCCACTAATAAAATAATAATAGGGTAAAATCCATAGTGAATCAATAATCTTCCTTTTCATTGTATGATGTGCTTCTGAAACATCACCTTGGAAAACTCATATTAAAATAACAAAAGCTACGGTTATATAATAATGGGAACTACATATAGTAGACGTTTTAATGAATAAAAGGTCTGGCTTTAAAATGATTTCACAGGTAGTACTAGTGATATGGAGCTTGGTTCCACAGAGAACAAAAATTGAAAACACTATAAATCATATTTTAGGTAAGCAGTTCTCAAACTTTTTGTCTCAGGATTCCCTCACAATCTTACAAGTTATTAACAATCCCCAATTTTTTAAAAATGTTAATCTATATCTTAAATATTTATATATCTATATATTTGCAATATTACAAATTAAGTGAAGAAATAAAAATGTTTACTTATTAAAAATAGCAACACCGTGCCCTAGCTGAATTGGCTCAGTGGATAGAGCGTCAGCCTGCGGACTGAAGGGTCCCAGGTTCGATTCTGGTCAGGGGCACATGCCGGGTTGCAGGCTCTATTCCCATTAGGGGGTGTGCAGAAGGCAGCCAATGGGTGATTCTCTCTCATCATTGATGTTTCTATCTCCCTCTCCCTTCCTCTCTGAAATCAATAAAATATAATAGCAATGCCGTGTTAACATATATAATGTGTTTTTATGAAAAACAAAACAAAAAATAGTGAGAAAGGTGACATTGTTTTAGATTTTTTGCAAATCTCTTTTAATGCTTGGCTTAATGGAAGATATGTGAATTCTCGTGTGCTTTTGTATTCAATCTATTGTACTATCTATATTGTTTTGGTTAAAGTATATTAAGAAAACATAGCTTCACACTGATGCATAGTTGGAAAAGTGAGAAATTTTTAATAACTTTTTCATATTATTATAGGTATTCCTCTTCACAGTTGCAAAGTACAATCAGAAACTATATCAATGAACTTTTTGTATGCTGCGAAAATCTACTTGTCCAACATGTACTTTAAATGGATGTCACTCATGTGTGATTTTGTAACACCATGCATTAGTCATTTGAAAATACTGGTTCATTGAATTATGCAAAGATTCAATATCTTGACGCGCTTTATTATAGAAAATCCACCCACTTGTTACTAAATTTTCCTCTGTAGAAAAGTCTCAAAAATTGTAAGCTCTCAAGTTCACAGTGGTAGATAGGTTTTCTAAAATCTTAAATTTTTATTTAAAAGGTTTAATTTTATCGTGACAACAAATACTGCCAGTGGTTTTCCTTGAAAGGATCGGCTTACTTCCTTTTTAAGAAATGTCTCTCAGATACTCACATTGGAACGACCTAAGTGTGTCAGTCGTTCTGTCAAGCAAAAATACATGTAGTCGTTAGTTAAACTTTAATAAAATTAATGTTCACAATTTCACCAAGGACATACTTAAGTAAAACAGGCAATCTTTTTTCCCTATTCAAATGTATGGCAGTGAAGAATAATGACTAGAAGTTTTATTTACTATTGACTTTCAGCGCAGTTTCCAGTAGTCAAAAAGCAAATAACAGTATTTTTTTTATAAAGAGCTTTGACGTTGCAGATGCTATGGAAGGGTCCTGGGGGCCCCCAAAGGGCCACGGACCGCACTTTGGAGAACGGTGGTGGTAGGTATGAGGATCAACAATGGAAAAGCATTGATCCCTCCTCTCAAGCTCATCTTCCAACAGAGGAAACCTCTGGAGATGATGATGATGACCTAGCTTTGCTGACACTAGAAGTACCAGCCGTGGGGGGGATAGACTGCAGACAAGCATGGAACCTAGAGAGCAGGTAGGATAGCGCCGGAGCAACGAGGACACGAAGAGACGCTTACACTGGTGGGATTATAGCATTCGGTGATGGTTTGGATGGCTCTCCAGGAGGGGAGGCTGACGGGCTGGGAGGAGTGTAGTTCGGGTCTGCTCACTGCCTGGGCGGTAACGTGTCGTCCCCGGGAGAGGCTGTCCCGCAGGCACCTGGATATTCCTGCTCCTTCCCCGAGGGCCTTGCAGGCTTCTCCTTCGCTGCCGCATCCCCAGTGCCCAGCACAGTTCCTAGCTCAGTGTGGACAGAATAAACCCACACGGCGGGTCGGGAGCCCGCGCCGGTCCCCCCGAGGGAGGCTGCGACCTGGCAGTCATTCTGCCTACGCGGGAGGGGAGGCGGTTATGGCTGCGCGACTCAACTCCCGCCAAACGGCCAGCAGAAGTGGGGCTTGTGGGCTCCAACACGCGGCGCAAACCCGTTTGTCCAACTTGCACTTTACCTGGCGGTCACTCATGCGTGCTTTTGTGACACCACGCGTTCGTCACCTGAAAATACCGGTCCACTGAGTTTTGCAAAGATTTCAATATCTTGACGCGTTTCATGACCACGACTGCCTAAACAGGTGAAACTTTATTTTGGAAAACCTGTTTTCGTCTAACCCAGCACATCTAATAACCAAGATCTGCTCCCTTTATGGCAGTAGGCTAATGCCTGTCAGACTGGTGGTAACTGGGGTGCGGCGGGACTGACCTCATCGTCCCCCCACGCAGCGCGTCTTTCACCATCGGCCTTCACCGTCGGTGCGGGCGGCCTCTCGGAGTCCCCGGGACGTGACCGGAGCCGGGGCGGAGGTGGGAGCGCGCGCCCAGGCAGGGGGCGGCGCCAAGCCCCCCGCCCCGCTGACGCCACATAGGCCGAGATCACCTCAGGCGCGCGGTGCAATCAATGAGCGCGAGGCCGCCGGCTGCCCCAGCGCAGTCCCGGCCCTGAGATCCCTCCGCCCTCGCTCTCAGATCCCTCCGCCCTCGCTCTCAGATCCCTCCGCCCTCGGCCGGCCGGCCGGACCCGCGTGTCCTGGCGCCCCGCACCCGGGGCACACAGGTTGGGGTGGCCCGCAGCTCCCAGCTCACGGCCGATTCCTTCTCTGTGCCCCCTGTGTCGTAGGTGCAGCCCCGCTTCTCCAGGTCGTCTCTGTAGGCGTAAGGAGACCCACGCGTTATAGAGTCCGCGCTAAGGGGCGTGACCAGCGGCAGGCCCCGCCCCGTTCTGTGACGCACCGGGTGGTGCGCGCGCGAGCCGGGAGGAGGGGGCGGGTCCGGGTGTAGTAGAAGATCTGGGGGCCCGGGCCGCCTCCCCGACGTCCACCTGCCTGCTTCCCTCGCCCCGTAGATTCGGAGGAGCGGCGGCGACTTCGGTCTGCGGCGTCTCCGGACAACCAAAGCGGCGGCGGCGGCGGCGGCGGCGGCGGCGGCGGCCGGGATGGCTTTGCTGGGCTTACTGCAGGCGGGCGGGTCGGTGCTGGGGCAGGCGATGGAGAAAGTGACGGGCGGCAACCTTCTATCCATGCTCCTG
This sequence comes from Eptesicus fuscus, assembly GCF_027574615.1. Classification (NCBI taxonomy): domain Eukaryota; kingdom Metazoa; phylum Chordata; class Mammalia; order Chiroptera; family Vespertilionidae; genus Eptesicus; species Eptesicus fuscus. The sequence continues at coordinate 28,025,261 of NC_072486.1, forward strand.
ATCGCCTGCGCCTTCACGCTCAGCCTGATCTACCTGCTCCGCCTGGCCGTCGGCCACCTCGCCCCACTGCCGGCCGGGGCGGTACGTGCACCCCCAGGGGTCTGGGAGGGGGGGGGCGCGGCGACTAAGGTGGCGGAAGGGGCTAGTGGGGGCGGCGACCTGCGCTCGGCTGGGCGTTGGCGGCGGGCGCTCTGGGCGGCGGGCGCCCGGTGGGGTCAGGTGCGAAGGGGACCCAGGGGTAGCCGCCTGCCCTGGCCTTGCCGGCCCGGGTGCTGACGGTCCTGATACTGACGGTGGCCACGTGTCTGACGGTCCTGGCCGGGGTCGTGCTTGCCGCGTTTGTGATCACAGTGATTCTGTGCTGGTTGCGGTACCGGTAGCCCTGATGGCCGGAGTCAGCTTGGAAAGGCTGAGGCCCCCATGGCCGGGGCGCTGAGTGCCCTGGTAGCCGTCCTGGCCACGATAGGGGTGTTTCGGGTCTGGTGGGGGACCCTGATGGCGGTGCTGTTGGCAGCTGTGGCCCTGGTGGCCGTCATCCTGGTGACTGCCCTTGTGTGGCTGCGTGGTTCACTGTCCTGTGGGCTGTGGCATTGCCCCTGATGGCGACTTACTGTCAGTGTGAAGGAGGAGTGTGTTCATTTTGGTAGAACGAGAGTGACTGGAGCGCTGTGGTGTAGGGACCTTCCTGTGATGCTGATAAAAGCATTTTAATCTAATTTCGTGGCTTCATTGACCACTTCTCTATTTGACGAGTGCATCCTTAACCAACCCAACCAACTAGTAGCTGCCCTGTTACTGACGATGGAAGGCACCAACTATTGACCAAGTAGTTTTACAAATAATTTTTGTTTGAACTGCAACAGGCATGAGACAAGTTAGTATTGTTATTTTTCCTTCACATGGGATTTTTTAGGAAGTGGTATTTGTCTTTGGAAAGATAAGTGGCTTTAGTTTTATTTATTTTTTAACTTTACCCATTTAAAAATACATTTCATTGATTTTTTTTTTTAGAGAGAGAGAGAGAGGAAGGGAGTGGGATAGAGAGAGAAACATAGACGAGAGGGAAACATCATCGATTAGCTGCCTCCTGCACACTCCCCACAGGGGACCGAGCCCACAACCTGGGCATATGCCCTGACCTGGAATCTAATTGAACTGGTGGCCTCTTGGTTCCTGGCTCATTGCTCCCCGCTGAGTTACACCAGCCGTAATGTAGCGTGCTGTAACATGCTGTAACATGTTGTAACGTGCTGTAGCTTTAGTATTTAAGATGGTTGTTACTATTATCCAAAGAGTGGGTTTGGAGTGCGCCTTACTATTTGAGACCACCAACTATCTGAGGAGTCTTTTTTCAGTTGCAAGTTTGATTTCCAGGAAAGTTAGTGCTGTAATCTGCAAGTCTCATTTGAGGTCATCTAAAGTGCCTTTTATAGTAAACTAGAGGCCCGGTGCACGACATTTGTGCACTGGGGGAGGGTCTCTCAGCCTGGCCTGTGCCCTCTTGCAGTCCAGGAGCCCTTGGGGGATGTCCGCTTGCTGGCTTAGGTCCGCTCCTTGCCATGAGCCAGCTTCTGGCTGAGCAGAGCTCCCCCTGTGGGAAGCCACTGATCACCAGGAGGCAGCTCCCGTCATGAGCCTCTGCCCCTGGTGGTCAGTGAGCGTCATAGCAACTGGTAGTTCTGCTGTTCAGTCGATTAGCATATTGGGGTTTTATTATATAGGATGCCCAAGAGTTCCTGCTACAGTGGATCTACTCTCTCTTTTAAAATCAGTGGATCTAGTTCATTTGCAGTGAGAGAAGAATAGATGTGTTCTGTTTACTGATAAATGTCACTTCTTAAACACTTCTTTTATTTCTGTACCTCAAGTTACTGTTTGTCTTTTTCTATACCTTCTTTAGGCAAGATTCTGGGACTAAAATTCTGAGTGGTCATGGGAGTAAGTGGTGAAGACACTTTTAAGTTTGACTTTTCCGGTTGTTTTTTGTTTTCCACTCATGATTAAGAAAGTTGCCTAGAGCCACCAGTAATAGTATTGGACATATTCTGGACAGTGTTCAGCATTTATAATTGCAATGCTTTTATGTTTGTGTAGTGACATAGCCTACATTATGTGTTGAATTTCTATTCATTTTACTATGGATATTCCTAAGATATTTACATTTTAGCTGTTCTTTATTACTTTTGATGCTTCATTTTTTGGTAACTTTTAGTATTAATAGCAAATTTCATTTGTTTGGCTATGAAACTGAACTGGATCTCTCTCTTAAAATGTGAACTGAAAGTTTTTTGTTTCTCTTGCAGAAAAGTCCACCATACATTTTCTCTCCAATTCCATTCCTTGGGCATGCCATAGCATTTGGGAAAAGTCCAATTGAATTCCTCGAAAATGCATATGAGAAGGTAAGTCTTCCAGATGATTAGAGGAAAAGGAATTAGTGCTTTTCAAACTTTTAAATGGCAGAATGTGGCCAAGCTAGGAATTTACATGTGGTTTGATTTCCAAGTCTATGCTTTTAGTAGTAGAAGTAGTAGTAGTAGTAGTAATAAAACACTTATATAATGTTTATTATGGCCAAGCTATTCTAATATCTTTTTCTCTAGTATATAAAATATACATATAACACATACATATTATATATATATATATGCATATCTATACACACTAATTATTAGAGTCTAATAATATATATAATATTCTCTAACATATCTATGTTAATTTATTTAATCTTGACAACAGTTCTAGGAAGTAGGTGCTATTATTCCCATTTTATAGATGAGGGAAGCTGAAGCATGTTGGTGAGATAGTGGTAAAACTACTAAATTTTTTGGCATCTTCATATAGCAAGCACTATAGGAAAGGTCATATCCTTTAGATACTCTTGTAAATTTATCTTTAACCAATGGGAGAAAAAAATCTATATTCTCAAAGATACTCATTGCAGAATTGTATATAAGTAAAAAATGGACACATCATCCATGTCTAATGAATAGTTAATTACTAACATTATGATATCTGTGTATAAGAAAATATTTTCAATATAAACAGTGAAAAAAAACAGAATAAAAATTTTTATTTTCCATTTGCAATTAGATGAGCATAATTATAAATTTGGACAAAGACTGGGGAAGAATTGCATTAAGGTTTATGAAGGATTTTATTTTCAACAGTTACTGTTTTGTGATTTAAGAAATCAGTGTCTTCGTGATGTATATCTTTTGGTAACGTCAATATGGGTACTTTTTTCTCTTTAGTATGGACCTGTGTTTAGTTTCACAATGGTGGGCAAGACATTTACTTACCTTCTGGGGAGTGATGCTGCTGCACTGCTTTTTAATAGTAAAAATGAAGACCTGAATGCAGAAGATGTCTACAGCCGTCTGACAACACCTGTGTTTGGGAAGGGAGTTGCATATGATGTGCCTAATCCAGTAGGTGACACTGTTATCTTCAAGAAAGATAAATCTATACTATAGTACTTATAGCTAGTAGTGTAATAGTATATACATTTAAAATGTAGAAACAGTTTATTCTTTGGTTCAAAAACCTGAGATTCATGAGATTTAACAGAAGGAAAGCCACAAATAACTGACAAACAATGGGTGTTTTTGTTTTATAGTGGCTGGCATGGGCCAAGCAATTGTAAGGGGTGTCCTAGCCCTGGCCGGTTTGTCTCAGTGGATGGAGTGTCGGCCTGCGGACTCAAGGGTCCCAGGTTCGATTCCGGTCAAGGGCATGTACCTTGGTTGTGGGCACATCCCCAGTCGGGGGTGTGCAGGAGGCAGCTGATTGATGTTTCTCTCTCATCGATGTTTCTGGCTCTCTATCCCTCTCCTTTCCTCTCTGTAAAAAATCAATAAAATATATTTAATAAAAAAAAAAAGGGTGTCCTATACAAAGACATACAATCAATGATGACTTAGCTTATTGGGAGTTGATTTAAGAGGGTAACAAAAAAATCCGTTTATTTTATTGGAGGATCTCCTACCTTCCCACTCCTGCCTGAAATTCTAGCAGGAGAGCTCTTTTGAGCTAGAGATCCTTGACTTTAGAAGTTTGTGTGATTTCTTTTACCCCCTAAAGTCAAATATTAAAGTACTACAACTTGATGTAAAACACAAATGAGACAATTGGTTCAGTTGCTTGGTGTGGTCTCTGACTGTGAATGTATCACACAACTCAGCACCCTCGTCACTAGTAGTTAAGAGAGTTAACATTAAGTGCTGTTTCTGGGGATGGGGTACGTGGGAGAATGAATGGCTCTCCGAGGCCAAAAACAAGATCCCTAGAAAAACACTGGTTAGATATATCCATTTTTTTCACACAGCTTATCAGATTCTTAAAATAGAAATATCCCAAAGATATAAAACTATTAGTTGTCCTAGTGTGATTTTATTTTATTAAAACTATATTATATTCTAATTAAACTTCTGGCAGATAGTGTCAGTAGGGAATAGAACAGGAGAATATGTGAAGGAACCTAAAAATATCGAAGCATATTGGACCTTCAGGAGGTTGCATTGGCATCTGGGTTGGGTTGGAAGACTAGAAGATAACAGAATAGGAAAAGGGAACCCTGGAGTTAGCTGTGGGAAAAGAGTATATAGGAATGACAGGAGTTGGGATACCTAACTTATCATTTGGCTAGGGCCTGCATAACAGATCTTCTAGGTTACTTCAGATAGATGCATAAGTGTTCTAAGTTTCTCATATCTAGTGTGATTTAAAAAAAATCCTTTTACTATTTTTATTTTTAATTTTTCAGAAGGTTATTTTCTTTGAGTGTTATGGAGTTATAACCCAAATGGATCTTGTGATAAAACAAAATTGTATTTTAATGCTGTATACTCTTAATTTTTTTAAGGTTTTCTTGGAGCAGAAGAAAATGTTAAAAAGTGGCCTTAACATTGCACACTTTAAACAGCATGTTTCTATAATTGAAAATGAAACAAAGGAATACTTCCAAAGTTGGGGAGAAAGTGGAGAAAAAAGTAAGCAAAATGTTTTGGTTTTGCATTTGTCCTAATATTTCTACTTTTCTATAACTAGGAATGTAAGAATACATGTGTGTATATAAAAAACAAACTACAACCACCTTAGATTTTATGGAAAGAACATGCTCTGATTACCATGAAGTTAAACAGCCTGAGAGGAAGTGATTATTGATGCTCACTAGCAAAACCTTAAAATGGGTTAATGAACATGTATATCATTCAGTTCATTTATACAAATAATATAAAAATGGTTCATGATTAGATTTTGAAATAAACAATGTAAAACTTTTGTAAGTTCATTTTAAGATATTTTTTTTTTACTCCCAATTGGCAAGTAAAAGTCCAAATGACTTAATTATATATTTAATACCTTATTTATCTATTACTGTTTGGGAATGATATGTTCTATAAAAAATAAATTTAAATACATAAGCTTACTTTACCAAAAGTTTGATTTTAGCCCTTTCCAATAGAAATCTTTTAAAATGTATCATATACACTTTTGCATCATATAATGTACTGAATGGTTTGGATATTTCTGGGAACCCAGTCTTTATATTGTGCTGCAGTGTTTCTTCCAGAGACAGTTGTCATAGTCATGGCTGGAAGCAACGTCTGCCCGTGGAGCAGTAAGACCTCTGTGTAGGTTACCATGTTCTGGGTCTGGTATTCAGTTCTTTATAAAAGGTCCAGAAACTTGATTTAAAAAAAAATACACCTGAAGTTGATGTGATATATTTCCAACCATACAAGAAGCTGATTTATACAAGAATGCTAGCTTAAATACAAGTGAGGCATAATTACAGCACCAAGAACACCAGAATGTTTCCTGAACTTCTCTTTCTTGGAAAATCTAACTGGAAAGCCAGATGATAATTGGAATTTCATGTGGTGAACATGGAATTAATGAACATGGCATTGATTGGATAATATTTATGACTTAAGGGTCATTCAAATAATGCTTGCCTGATGAATCTGTCCTGTGTTGAGCTGTATGAATTGATGATTAGTTACAATTTCTCTTATATATGTGGTCAAGACTCCAATGTTTAGTTCTGCTCTTCCCACTTTTGACCTGGGAAATAATCCATATGCCAGTTTTAGGGCTGCTGTTCTTTGGGAAGAACCTCTTTATTGTTGTCATAGGCACTAAATAATCTTTTTGCTGCTTTTGTTATACTGTGACCTTGAACTAAGACAGCCATATTCAGTTCTGTCTTTTCAAGATGAAGGGCTCATGAGTGAGGTTTAGAGATATGCCTTTGTGGCATTGATTTTGGCTGTCCAGAGGGGTGGGGTGGGGTGCTTTCCGTCTTTTGGTTTCTTGCCTCTCTTTGTTTTGCTGGTAAGGTAGTCCCAAAGCTGTCTACAAGCTTTTTTGATGGTATGAATAGGACCTTGTTGGTTCTTGAGTTTTTATTCTCACTTTCCCTTCACAATTTTATATCTCTAATAAAACAGAACATTTTAAAAGCATTTTTGGCAATATTAATGGGAATGACCTTTTTCTCTCCAGATTTGTTTGAAGCTCTTTCTGAGCTCATAATTTTAACAGCTAGCCATTGTTTACATGGAAAGGAAATCAGAAGTCAACTCAATGAGAAGGTGGCACAGCTGTATGCAGATTTGGATGGAGGGTTTAGCCATGCAGCCTGGCTGTTGCCAGGTTGGCTCCCTTTGCCTAGTTTCAGGTATGGATAAAGAAACTACCTGGGGGGATTTAACTTTGTATAATTACTGTAGTGTTAACCAAGATAAACATTAAACAAATTGAAGTACAAATTGGCAGTTACAAGTAGTCACAGGATATATAGTACAGCATAGGGAATATAGTCAATAATTTGTATATATAAAAGCTTAAGCGACCAGCCGACTGGCCTTTAGCTATGATGTACACTGACCACCAGGGGGCAGACGCTCAATGTAGGAGCAAAAACCACAGGCATGGAAACATCGAACAGACTGATGAATCTCAGAGGGAGGGGAAAGGGCAGGAAGAGATTAACCAAAGATTTTATATGCATATGCATACTAGAGGCCCAGTGCACGGATTTGTGCACTGTGGGGTCCCTTGACCTGGCCATGCTGAAACAGGCCCGGTGCATGGATTCGTACACTGGTGGGGTCCCTCGGCCTGGCCTGAGGGGATCAGTCCGAAACCAGCTCTCCGACATCCCCTGAGGGGTCCTGGATTGTGAGAGGGTGCAGGCCAAGCCGAGGGACCCCACCGGTGCATGAATCCATGCACTGGACCTCTAGCCTTTATATTATAAAAGCCTAAGTTACCGAATGTCCGGTCGACTGTTCGCTATGATGCACACTGACCACCAGGGGCATATGCATACTAGAGCTTCTCCCTTGTGGTCAGTGTGCTCCCACAGTGGGAGTGCTGCTCAGCTGACCAACGGGTGCCAGAGGCAGGGCTCACAGCTGGCGAGTGCTGCTGCAGTGGCGCAATCCTCTCCTGATCGGGACTAACTGGGCATGAGCCGCGGCAGGCGCAGTAGGGCCGGGATGAGCGGGAGCAGCAGGCAGGAGTGGCAGGCAGCTTTGGACTGTCTGTTTCGGCCTGATCTCCGCAGGCCACGCCGAGGGACCCCACCAGTGCACGAATCCGTGCACCGGCCCTCTAGTATTGTAATAACTATGTATGGTGCCAGGTGGATACTAGACTTACTAGGGAGATCACTTGGTAAATTATATAAATGTCTCATGACTATGCTGTACACCTGAAACTAATATAATATTGAATGTCAACTGTAATTTCTTTAATCTTATTATGACCCCCCATTCTTTATAAGAATTCAAGTCAGGTTTTCTTTATATATTGAGCTCATTTAAGGTAAGTTTTAGCTTATTAAAAGGGTAACTTGTCCATCTGTTCTAATATTTTCAAACCTATTTATCTCACATATTCCTTATACTCAGGAAAGTCTCTGAACTCTACCTAAAAGTGATACAGCCCTCTAAACACTTGTTTGAGACCATTTGTAGCATATTGTGAAATTTTTTTGTTTAAAGTGTTAATGCCTTTCTTTAATTTTCTCTGTCTCCTTGCCAACTGTAGTTTGATTACCTAAACAGCAGGGATCATCTGTGATACAGAGAAATATTGCTCATAGACTTTATGTAAGCTTAGCATCTTGCATATTAGGCTTTCTGTACCTTTGTTGATTCTTTTCTGTTCAGGTGAGATGGAGAGGAATTAAGTTTTTCCTTTTGTGTCTGCCACTTCTATGTATTTGCAGAGTAAAGCCAGGAGAGGGTCTAGAGTTCTTTGGAATTTATAATACCTTACATTGGTAGGGAGCTTTGCAGTTTTCCAAATGCCTTCATATTATGTTAGAGTGAACATCCAGCACAGCCCTGGGCCTAGAGTAGGCTCTCCATAAATATGCATCGAGCCTATTTCCACTTTCCCTATCTCCTGGATGAAGTCCGAAATTCCTGAGCTTGGTGTGCTGGGCCCTTCACCCGTCTTTCCAGCCCAGTCTTTCTCTGTCTTACCTGATTCAATCAAATTATTCCATTCATTTTCTTGTTTTCCTGGCTCTGCTGTGTTCATACTGTTAAACTTCAGCTTCTTCTTCCCTTCTGCCCATATTATCTTCAGTAACAGTCTTAAAATGAAGCAGGGCAGGAGTTTTTATTAGAAAGCTTGATTAACAGGGGTCGAAGAAGTCAGATGGCCTGGTTTTAAATTTTGGCTCCACTGCTCACTGGCTATGTGATCTTATGGCTCTATCTGTGAAGTGAGGATAATAGCTTTTACCTCACAGGAGGTCAAAGTGGGTAATTCATGTAAAACACAGTATCTGTCTCCTAGTGAGCACTCTATTTTAAAGGTAAAATTTTGGGAGTTGAAGTTTGTTTTCTGAGTCTACTAGTATTTTTACTCCCTATAAAACTTTGTTTTCTCAGAAAATGAAGAGTAGAACCAAATCCTATATGCTATAGTCATGTTCTGAATCCTAAATAAATCCTAGGCTTCCTTAAATCTTACATCCTATAGAAGAACCAGAGTGATTCCTCATCTGCCTCAAGAATTATTTTCATTAAAATCAGTATTTCATGTTAACCTAAAAAGAGTGTACTGCTCACTCTCTGTTAAACTGAAAAATGATTCTAAAGGAATAATCATTTGAGTCTTGTTTTTAGACCTTTGGTTAGAACACAGGTAGTGTGTTAAGAATCAGGGACCTATATGTTACTAGAGGCCCAGTGCACGGGATTTGTGCACTGGTGGTGGGGCGTGGTCTGTGGGATTCGGCCTGCAGTAGGAGCAGCCACTCATCCGAGCAGCACTCCCACTGTGGGAGCACACTGTCCACCAGGGGGCAGCTCCTGTGTTGATCATCTGCCCCCTGGTGGTCATTGCACATCCTAGCGACTGGTCGACTGGTCGTTCCACTGTTCAGTCGCTAGGCTTTTATTTATATGATTACGTTATTTTTGCCCTGAGGAAACCTAGAAATTCCTAAAAATATATGATTTTCGTGATGTCTTTTTTCCCCCTTGTTTCTGAGTTTTGTCAGATATTTTAGAGTCATTAAAGTTAGTGAAGGTTTCTTTAAGCTAGGTCCTGGTTATTTTCAAAAGGAATTTGGTGCCAGAAAGTGTTGCTTTATTGTTTGAAATTATTTTCATCTTTGAATTACAGACGCAGAGACAGAGCTCATCGAGAGATCAAGAGTATTTTTTATAAGGCAATCCAGAAACGCAGACAGTCAGAAGAAAAAATTGATGACATTCTCCAAACTTTACTAGATTCTACTTACAAGTAAGAGCTGTTTAGATCATATGTTAAGCTGAAGCAGGAGATTACACATTAAAACATAGTTAAATAATACTATGTCTCCATGATGCTGCCTGACTGATATGGCCCAGTGGTTGAGCATCGACCTATGAACCAGAAGGTCACAGCACATGCCTGGGTTGTGGGGTCTTGGTCCCCAGGGGGGGCATGCAGGAGGCAGCCGATCCCTGATTCTCTCTCATCATTGATGTTTCTATCTCTCTCTCCCGGTCCCTTCCTCTGAAATCAGTAAAAATATATATTTTGTATAAAAGTCACGATGCTGCAAAATTAGTAACTATGACATTTGTAGTTTTTTTTTTTAATATATTTTTATTGATTTCAGAGAGGAAGGTAGAGGGAGAGAGGAATATCAATGATGAGAGAGAATCATGGATCGGCTGCCTCCTGCACACCTCCTAACGGGGATCGAGCTTGCAACCTGGGCCTGTGCCCTTGACTGTAATCGAACCTGGGACCCTTCAGTCCGCAGGCCGATGCTCTTATCCACTGAGCCAAACTGGCTAGGGCTGACTTTTGTAGTTTTTAAATGAATGAGACATAAATTACTGGGATCTCATGCCTATTGGCATCCCAGTGATTACGCATGGTGAAAAGTTTGGTAGGAAACTGCAATTAAGTGTTTGTAATCAAAATCATATTTTCTATTGGTCTGCCTCTTTTCACTACTAGATAAAATTCGGACTTCTGATGCACAAATACAAGAAACCATTATACCTGACAAATTTTTTCATTATAACCCTTTATTTAAAGGTTGAGGTGTGAAATATGTCTGCCAAAATGTTACATTTGTGTGTGTGGTTCATTCTGTAGGGATGGGCATCCTTTGACGGATGACGAAGTAGCAGGAATGCTCATTGGACTGCTCTTGGCAGGGCAGCACACATCCTCAACTACTAGTGCCTGGATGGGCTTCTTTTTGGCCAGAGACAAGACACTTCAAGAAAAATGTTATTTAGAACAGAAAGCAGTCTGTGGAGAAAATCTGCCTCCTTTAACTTATGACCAGGTTTGTTGGATTATTATTTTTATTGCTGCCTTATTTGAATATCTGTGGCTAACTTTTAAAGGGGACAATGTGAGTAACAAAAGCAAAAATAAACATGGTACATTAACTAAAAAGATTTTGTACAGTTAAGAAAACCATCAATAAAACAAAAAGACAACTTACTGAATGACCTAAGATACTTGCAAATGATACATTCAATAAAGGGTTATTTTTGATATAACATCCCAAGTAATTGGTGTAGCCATTTTGAAAAACAGTATGGAGATTCCTTAAAAATATAAAAGTTGTACTGTCATAGGACTCAGCAATATTACTTCTAGGTATTTATGCGAAGAAAACAAAAACACTAATTCGAAAAGATATGGGCACCTCTGTATTCACTGTAGCATTATTTATAGTAGCCAGCATATCGGAGCAACTTAGGTGTCTATCAATAGATAAATGGCTAAAGAAGATGTAGCATATACATACAATGGAATAATAGCAAAAATAAAAAGAATAAAGAATGAAATCTTGCCATTTGTGACAAGATGGTGTTTGATGAGCCCAGAGGGTATTATGCTAAGTGAAATAAGCCAGGGAAAGACAAATACCATATGATTTCACTTATATGTAGAATCTACAAAAACAAATGAATTAACAACTAAAAAACCAGACCTATAGATACAGAGAGCAAGTGATGGTTATCAAAGAAGATGGAGTGGGGATAGATGAAAAGAATTTTTTGAAAATGGAATATAAAAAATAAAGGGGACAATTTGAGATTTTCTGTGTACTATAGATTCATTTGATTAGTGTCTTTGTTTTTTGAAAATTTCCCAGAAATGTCCTAATGTTGGATTTGGTTTGCTAATATTTTGTTGAGGATTTTTGCATCTTTATATAGGATATTGATCTGTAGTTTTAATATGATGTCTTTGATAGATTTGCTATCAGTAATACACATCTCATAGAATGAGTTTGGAAATGTTCTTTTATTTTTTGAAGAGTTTATGAAGGGGGTTGGTGGTAATTCTTTCTTACATGTCTGTCTAATAGCTTTCACCAGAGAAGCCATGTATGTGCTTTTCTTTGTTGTAAGTTTTTTGATTACTAATTCAATCTCTTTGTTGCAGGTTTATTCATATGTCCTGTTTCTTCTTGAATCAATTTTGGTAGTTTGTGTCTTTTTAGGAATGCATCCATTTTATCTAGATCACCTAATCTGATGGCATACAATTGTTATAGTATTCTCCTATAATCCTTGTAAGGTCTCCTCTTTCATTTCTGATTTTAGTAACTTTTAAAATAACAGCTTAATTTATATATAATCCACATACTATAAAATCTATTCATTTAAAGTATATAATTTACTGGTTTTTAAATATACTCATAGTTGAAAGTCATAATTTAATTTTAGAACATTTACATCACTTCCAAAAGAAAGCCAGTACACATTAGCAGTTACTCTCCATTTTCCCTGTGCCCTTGTAATAACCCAGAAAAAGTAGTTTTAACTTAAAATTAACTAAATAAAATAAATTTTAATTTATAAAATATTTAAGTTAAAATACTGTTGAAGTATGTTAAATATTTGTAAAATTCAGGAAATGCTTTTTCTTTTCAGCTTAAGGATCTAAATTTACTCGATCGCTGTATAAAAGAAACGTTAAGACTTCGACCTCCTATTATGACTATGATGAGAATGGCCAGAACTCCTCAGGTGAGTCTCTTGG